>NC_054058.1:76273175-76582395 GCF_017639655.2 Falco naumanni | reverse complement strand
TTAACTCAGCTTCCATAGGACATAGTGTTTTCTGTAAAAACAATAATTCTCCATTCATCTCAATGAGATTTTCCAATGTCTCATTCGTTTCATATCATTACAAGTCTGTGGAGTCTATTTTGTGCTGTCAAGTTGAGCACAGAAAAAGGTAGGGCATGCATGTTTACATTCAGGTGCCTTAGAAACATTACAAAGTCAAATGGAAGAACAGCTTAAGTCTGTAGAAACTTTGTTACAAATACAAAATGAGCATGGTGCACGATATACCACCATTTAAAGGTTGAAGAAACTAAGCCAAAAGCCATGGACACTGAGACAGACCCAACATATAGCAAGACATGCTCGCCCCTGCACCTGTACCTTCTGAAGCAGAACCTGAATTTAAAGAGTAATTAAAGTATATTCATAATAACTTTATCTCATGATGTAGGTCTCCATCCTTTTCTTCCAATTGCAGTCTGTGAGGCATCTCCTAACCTGCCTGGGTAGAATGGACATTTTATATGGATTTGATGTGACCTAGCACCTAGTGAATAAGGAAACAACAAAGAATCTCAAGATGCAAAAAAGGGGCCATAAGTCTCCTGCTGTCGTGCTGGGGACTTCCTCTTCTTCCTTGGATCGTGCGTTGAGGAAAAGAGATTTAATTCATACAGAAGACTTCTAGGGGATCCTGGCATCCTGCTGGTGGGTGAAGTACCAGCAATATCTGATGCAGCACGAGCTGTAAATTTGGGAGTCCCCCAGGAGATTTGTTTTCTTTCCACATACGGTCAGGAACCTTCTATTTACAAGAAAAAAAAACACCTCGTTTTCTGAGTTATCTTCTCAGAAGTCTCCCTTGCTGCTGGCACTTTTTCTCCCATCTAAGGGAGGAGAAAAGCAGATTAATACTATGTGAATTTCTCATAGAATTTCCTTAAATTCTACTGTCCTACAATGGGACAGAAGTCAGAAGATTACTTACTTTTACATCAGAATAAAACTTCTGGTCTAGGGAAGCCTGAATGTACAGCTGAGACTTGCTTGGGCCTAACCTACTCCAGGAGCCCTTTTGCAGTCTTCTTGATGATGGGGTGTTTTATTACATAACAGCACCTTCATAATTGGATATTTTATCCTTTTGGGGAGGGCAAATTATCTGCAAGACACAGCATAAATTAGTGATTTCCCCCAGAAATGAGAATAAAATTTTATTTGTGAATAACAACAAAAAAAGAGTTTTATGTGTTCTAATCACAGTATTATTACTTTTAAAGGATAGTCCATGTTTGCCTGGATACTTTCACATATGATCGTTCATAACCGCATAGGATAGTGAGTTCTTATGTGCTTATGTTTTATAAGCTCTAAGCTGTGCTTATAAGCTTTTAAGTGCTTATGTCAAGAAGCTACTGATTAAAGCAGAGTTGTCCATTACCAACAGAAAGAAAAACTGGTAACAACCGCACAAGCAGCTCCCTTCTCCCAGTAGCTCACTGAGGGGAACTTAAGAGCTTGGTTTCCCGTGGCATTGTCTTGAGTTGGGATTAGTCCTCCTCGGATGAGGCACAAGCTTGGAACAGGGCTTTCCTGCAGCTGGAGCTCACACGCCGCCCGGCTCCAGCCCGGGCCCTCCCGCGGGAGACGCCGCTCCAGGCCCTTCTCCAGCGGGAGCCCTTCCCGCGGGGGGGCTGCAGCTCTGCCCGGGCCGCTCCTGCGCGGGGCCCTCCCGCGGGGCGCAGCCCCTCGGGCACAGGCTGCTCCAGCCCGGGCCCCCCGCCCCCGGGGGCACCGGCCCTGCCCGCAGCCCGGCCCCGGCCGGGGCTCCGCTCCCCGCCCCCGGGAGCTGCTCCGGCGCGGCGCGGCGCGGGCTGCCCGCCCCCGGGGGCACGGCCCCCTCCGGGCACCCCCTGCCCCGGCCCGGGGTCCCCCCCGCTGCGATCTGTCCCCCCGGGGGCGCCGCCGCCGTGGCTGAGGGCTCGGCCTTGCCCAGCGGCGGGGCCGCCTTGGAGCCGGCTGGCACGGGCTGGCGGGCGGGGGGGGCTGCGGGCACCTGCGCACAGCGGCCGCCCCAACGCCGCCGCACACGCCCGGCGCCCCAACCTGATAGACTTTCTCACATCACTGATTTTTCAGAGGATTTACAGAAGCATAATATTTTCAGCTGTTTACCTTTTTGTTTTGTTTAGTTGAAATCAGCTAGTGGAATGAACAGAAGTGTTGGGGGAACGCGCCTGCAGTTCTGCTGTGCTGTTTTCTTTATGGAAATGAGACTTACCCAAGCTGAAATGTTCCTTGCTTGACTGACTTCTCTTAAATGAAAGGAAGCAGGAGTGGAAGAAACTGGTGTTTAGATTTGAAAGGAAGCTGCAAGGGTAGATAAACAGCAGATTTCAAATGTGACTGTGTTCTGGGGGGACATACAGAAGCGTAGGGTGGGACAAGGAAAGGGGAAGAAAAACGTGTGATCTACAAATTGACTTGAAGCCAATAATATATAAAGAGAGACTTTCAGGACCTTAATGAGACTCTGTGCCCCAAAGTATGCCTTTTATATGATTTTTACTTGTGCATTTCATAGGAGGACACTGACATGATTTGCCTATATTGCTAAACATTTTGTTGCCTGGCAAGATTAAGCAAAAGAGAAAGGTCACTATCAAAATAGCCATGAACATTTGATGGTTCAGATAGAAAATCTACTGTCCTTATCCTTTACCATGATGTTAATGAAAAAAACCCCAGTGTTTTACTCAGTTGTCAAATGGCTCTGGGCAAGGGGCTAAGCAGTTTTACAGGCCCAGGTGACGAATACTGAAGAGGAATGTCTTTTTCATGTATGAAGCAAGACTATGATCATCATGAGGCATGGGGGTGCAGAAGAAAGATAGAGATCCGGGGAAGAAAGAGAGGATGAGAACTTGGCCATACATAATGGCTGTATGTTCTAAACGTGTTCTCTAAGGTGCCTGTGGTGCGACTGGTATCTTTAGTTATAAAAATGTGGCTACAATAATAGTCCTTCATAGTATACTGACTGAGCTACCTACTATTTTAAAATTTATTGAGGCCATTTTTAGGACACTTTTTCACATTTTGGAAAACACTTTCTAAGCACTTGCACTGAAGTGAAAATAATTCCATTTGAAACATCATTTCAGTATGAAACCTTTAAAGTGCATTTTAGTTTTAGCATTAACTTGCCTGATTTTTAAAGGCATTTAATTCTTAGAAGTAGCTAGACTGATAAACCAGTTAACTGCAGGTGGTTACATTTGCTAATCAGATGGATAGTGATTATACATTGGTAAAAGAAAGACAGCTGCAATTGCTATAGAAGATTGTCAGGAGTTTTTTAGCATAACAATGAACTGCAGCACCTGCCTTTCCAATATGATTTACAATTATGCTACTGGCATTATTTCCTTGACCCCCCATAGCACAGAAGGATCTACACAGTGCTCTAACTGTAGCTAGAAGACAGTTTCATTTCATATGCCTCTTTTGAGTTTGCTTATAACTTTCCAACAACCTTACTTTTCGATCAGTGTTTATTGAAAGTTTGCTCTCATTAAAACGGTGCACAGATGTTTGGCAGGCTTATGTGTGGCTATTTTATAATTACTGGTTGATTCGAAAAAAATTTCACTTACTGAAAGAAAATCAGGTTTCAAATCAGTATTTTAAACTCGTGCAGTGTTCAATGCAGTTCTGCATGTGTGTAGCTCATAGACTGCCTGTTGGGATCTGCAGTTTTCCTCCCTTTTATGATTCAATCTGTGTTTGAAGTTTGAAGGAATTTTGTTTGCAAGTAAGATGCTTAGTTATGTAGAAATCACTAGAATGACATAGGTATCTCTTTGTTGTGATATATACGTGGAATTTATTTCCGTATTTGACATACATGTGCACATCAGTCACTTGCCATTCTCTCAATTTAATTTCTGCCAATCCTTGCCTTAGGATATTCTCTAGACAGCAATCTGGCCAAGAAAGGCTGGTTGTGTCACCCTTAACACATGGCAGGTGTAAAGCAACATTCCTTCAATGCAAATTGGTGAGGATTTGTGAAAGCTGGGCTTTCCTTGCTGGTTGGATTTACTGCCACTGGCTGCTTACCATTCTTCAGGTCAATTTGGGGAAAGCACACTGAAGCTGCTGTAATGCCCAGGGTATCTACCCATGCTTAAATGGTAAGAAGCCTTTCAAATATCTTCTTTTAGCAATCTGTGATTCACAGAAAGCTGATTCTCCATAATTCTCTACAGCTTACTAGTGCAGCGTGATCTGTTGCAATATAACTTCTTATTTATGGTTGTTGGTTTGGAGAGCGAATCCTGATGCTCACAAAGAACTATTTGCTGCTCTTTGCTTAAATGTAAAATCACTGGGCTGGGACAAGTGCATGAGAGGGTCTGAGGCCCTCATTTGTCCTTACAGCTTTCCCACACTAGCATTTCCTACATCTGCTGTTTTACCTTTACAACACAGTTCCCATCTTTATTATCTGTAGCTTTTCAGTAACAGTTTGCAAATGGATAGGCTGTTGTCTTAAATGAACTGAAATTTTAGCAGCTAAAATTCCCCTGAGATCCTGGGCTCCTGAAGAGGGTTTAGCTGCTCTTTGCCCTTTCTTGCTGCCTTTGTGTTTCTGCCTGGGGAGGCACGAAACCACTGCTTGCAACAGCCAGTTGCTGAGGAATCTTGAGCTACATCTTGGTGCACTTTGTTTTTAATACATTTGCCTCTTGTTGTCTTGTAAGAGTCTGGTGGGTTTTTTTGTCATCCTTAAGTCTGAACAGGGTATTAGATTGTGTGCTTTCTTAATTGTCTGAATTTTTTTCTCAAATTCCTGCCAATTCCAGTCAAATCCTATTTTCCCACATTTCAAGGGGATAAATTATCTCCCCACCGTTGTCAGCAACATACACAGCTAATTAGGGGTTCACTTTCTAGTTTCTTTCCTGTGTCTATTGAAACAATAGCGATGTCCAAGCCAGTATCCTCTCTTCTTTCATTTGTAGTTGGTATTATGTACTGGAAAACTTCCTTTCTCTGATAGCAGTCTGCAAGTCCAAGTTCACCTGCATAGCTACAAGTGTTTTCCATAATAATTTGGGTTTTGACTATATATTTGTGCTCCGATACGCCAGGATCAGAAGTTTCTTCAGGCCCTCTGTAATGCAGAGTCACTCGCTTGTTTTCCTCTGCTCCTACTGCTGGATTGTGTCTGACCAACTCAGTCTTGTGGCCTTCTCCGCTACTTGTGTGTGGGCTTTGTACCACATACAGATGTGTGTCATTGTCCAGAGAAAGATTCACCTAAGAAACACAATGAAATTCATATCCAGGGTTCTTTTCCTTAACACAACTACTTTGGGGGGGTCTGGAAATTTTGTTTAACTTCTCACACATGTTAGGGTATGATTTTGTACTGATCCATGTTGGTCTGAGCTCACGGGGTTGCCTCTAAAGATTGTCCCATCATTTATATGGGATACCCAGAACTTTCCATTCTGGGACAGCTAGATGTGCAGTCAGGGGAGAAAGATGTGGTGGGTGTTTGCTGTTAGAAAAATCTTTCGGTTGATCCAGCTCAGCATCCAGGTGGCTGGTGTCTTTATGGTTTGTAATCCTTTAATCTTTTTCTCAAAGTTATTGCTCATCTCTTCAGATCTGTGTTAGAGTTCCTCTTTCCTAGCATATTCCAAGTTAGTCCAAGTTCTTGTACTGTCTGGTTTTTGGGAAAAACTTGTTCTGTGCAGTCTGGTCAGGCTGCTAATTGGTTAATTAATTCACCATTCTGACCTGAAAATGAGTTTCTCTGGTCTGCCATGGCTGTTTCAATAAGAATCCTAACTATCTGCAAGGCATTCCCTGACTTTTCTGGAAAAAAATTCAGAAGTTTCTAGAAATTCATTTATGACATCTTTGGCTCATTGGTTTGGTTTGGTTTTAAACTCCAAACTCTTGGTCGAAGGTCACTTTGATGTCATGTATCCCTCTGTGAGCATTGACTCATCTATTACTTGCACCTGTTTCATGCAATTATTGTTAACACCTGTCTGTTGATAGTAGCTCCCACTTAGATTACCTCTTTTCAGAATCATATGAATCACCTGCAGCAGAAAAAGGAAGTGGTAACTCCCATTTTTTCTCTGATAAACTCCTTATTCTAATGAAGTCTTCTTTCTTTGAGTGCATAGAGACATGAGATGATCTCTGAACGAATTCCCTTGAGCAACATGAGGTAGTCTCTTTGGTCATTGTGCGGCCTTTCCATTAGCCAGGTAAGCGTGTTGGTCTCGTGGCTGTACTCAGCACAGTTATTCCGGCTGTGTCTTTGCATTTTATTTCATGCCTTTTCTCTTCTCCATACTTTTCTCTCTTGTCTTTCATGAAATACAACCCATCACAAAGCAACTGCTAGCAATATTTGTCTAGTTTTGGACAACGATGTTTAGCACCGGGATTGAAGGACCTGCTTTTGTTTTAACTGGTTCTGTAAAGGATCCTGGCTGCTGCTTACAAGCATGTCATTAGAGGACAGAATTATCACTAATTTCTTTTAGTTCATTTTACCAGCGACATTGTGAAATCAGCAAAGGGCAATCCCTGGGGATGGTGGTTTTGTGTGTGGAAGCTTTGGTTGTCTGAGTGTGGGTTGGGAGGAGCACAGAGTGATGCGGGGACTGAAGTGGAGCTTCTCTTTAATCTGCCATGTGTTTGTGGCAGATTTGGTTACTAAAAGGGAAAGACATTAAAGGATGATGCTTATTTTTCCTCAAAAATAAATGAAGAATAAAGGTTTGAAATCTCTTCCTGATTCTGGCTTTTTTTGTTGTTGTTTTTGAGGGAGGTGTTACTGAGTTTGTTGTTTTTCAGAATAGCTGATATGGGGGGCAGACTGTGCCTTGGCTAATGACTTTACATATACTGATTTTTATTTGCTATAGCTTCAGTGATAGGGTATTTCTGATAGCTGTGGTTCTCTTTGAACCTACCAGTAGCATTTGGTTTATAGTATGGTAATTTCAGCTTTGTTGTCTGTCACAAAAGCACGGGCAAAACCATGTAGAATGATAGCTATATACTGAATTTATGCTGACAGACAAGGGGCGAAGAGATGGGCAGGAGTTCAGGTGTTGCGGAATCTCTACTGTCATTTTCAAGCAATTTGAAAATGAGCATGTGTTCATAGTGTTGGTTTTACACTGTTTGCTATCCTCTTACAATTTCTTAGAATTGTATAGGTTTCAGGTAGTTGCAATAAGGTCTCCCTGAGCTTCCTTCTCTCCAGACTAAACAACCCAGTTCCCTCAGCTGGTCCTCATCAGACTTGTGCTCCAGACCCTTCACCAGTTTCATTGCCCCTCTCTGGACACGCTCCAGCACCCCAATGTCTGTCTTGTAGTGAGGGGCCCAAAGCTGAACCCAGTGTTCGAGGTGTGGCCTCACCAGTGCCCAGTACAGGGGGGCAAATTTCCACCAGACTTCAACAGTTTTGTAGTGTTGTTTTTCTGTAGTCTTATATGGAGGAATTTTCCGAGGAATTTTTGCTTTATTCAGGAGTAATAAAGCATGTAATCTCAGAAATATGTTTATAATCAAAGTGAGCATTTTAATAGCTGAATTGGCATCATATATGACTCAGTCCCTTCTAAATAAGGTCTTCATATCTTCATTTTCAACTTTAATATGTTTTCAAACAGTATGTTTTAAACCTACTTATAAATGACTGTAACAGTTCTTATGTTTAAAATTACCATTATTGGCAGCAGTGATAACAAATTTCAGGGCATTTGCTTTTTACAGTGAGAGAATTTGAACAGATAAATATCTATATCTATTTTAGCTTACCACAGCTGGTGTTTTGGAGAAGATTTACTATACTAACACACTAACACTAATACGCTACAATATTTAAAATGCCTTTAGCATGCCATTTACACTCATCTGAGATATTTCATGGAAGTATGATATTAGTAAGCCTTCATGAGTAATCCATCATGCCTAGGAGACTTAATCAGATTGCACGTGTACTTACCTCTGGCTTAGTAATAATGAAAATAACAATTGTCCTTATTCCTGTTTCATCTGTGGTGAAAATGTTGAGAATTTAAGTTGTAGTTCAGTACATTATAATCATGGTTCTCCACAAAACACAGCCCAGCAGAAAACCTACAGCCACAATTCAGATGTTCTGTGTAGTAAAATCTCTTGCTATTCCTTCTAAAGGACTGTACAAAAGTTTAATATTTCTGCAGGACTGTTGAAGTAGCAGCATTAAATATTAAAACTTCTAAATGTGCAGAACTGATTAATTCAGAATATCAGAGCTGCTCATAAATGTTTAATATCTGTATTTTGCCTGATTGGATATAATTTAAGCTATGTGCTTCTTTCTGCAGTGTAAGACCAGGTACTCATCTTTTATTTCTAGGAATGTTTTAAACATCATTCCTTTTATTACAGGTTAATATTAATGTCTGGACCTTTTGCTGTTATTGTTCATTCTTTCATAAAGCCTACTTCAGAATTAATCGCCTAAAGTCTAACTGAGAGCAACTGTTGACATTCTTTTTAAGTGTGCCTTTCACAAAAATATGGTTCAGTTAAAATTTGCACAAACTCAGTAGGCTGAAAGCTGAAATTTTGTCTTCGCAACACTTGATGCATTTCCTTAGAAATGCAGAAATATTTGGGGGGAGGGTTGGACTGAGTGAGTCCTGAACTTAGGCTGAGGTTAAACTTGGATCAGCTTATAGCTGTGTTATTTCACAATGAACAAATTACAATAGAAAGCTGAACAATGAGCCTTAGTGTCTCCAGAGAAGGTGGGATAGATCTGGCAGATATGTGGCTGCTGAACCCCAAGTGAATTAAAAAAAACCACAGGGATGTAATGGTGAGCAAGGCGAATGAACGATGATGGAGAAAGAGCTTCTTTAAGATTTTGGAGAAGTTAAAAACTTGGTAAAAAGATGGTCTTTGTTAAGTCTGGTTGTGCCTATGTGTTTTGGCAGATGAGAAAAGCTCCCCTTCTGCATTCCACAAAATTTGCATGAGACCCTAAGTAAAAAGCTTTACCACATTCAGAGACCTGGGAAATGCACCCTAAGTGCAACACTGCCAGCTGGTAGGCCTGAAAGTGGCATCAGTTGGGTTGGGTTTAGCTTTGTAAAGCTGTAAATTGTTTACTGTTGAAGCTTACATTGAAGTGCCCGCCTTGCTGGTTTGATCTTTGGCAGAATGAACCGCAGCAGGGGAATGTGGAGAAGATACTCCCCCTCACTGGTCCTGGGCTTGGGGATCCTTGTCCTTCCTGGTCCAAAAGGGTCCGGAGTTGCTGACTGCTTCAGAGTGCTTTGTCCCGCGTTGGCAGTGCCCTGCGCTGTCCACCTACACATGCCTCTCTTGAGACCTCTCTTCTGTAGCGCAGCAGCTCAGACAGCCTCATGTGTTTGTGTGGTGTATAGGTAAAGACCTATATGGAAGGCTATAGATCTTTTTGAAACTTGGATCCAAGTCTGGTCTGACCCCCAAATGCCTATATAATTTATCTTGCATTCTATTACATCAGTGCTGTTAAAACTCATAGCAAACAAATCGGCAAATCCTATACAGGCAAACCCTTGACCATGTGTTTTCCTTCCCCCAAAAGCTGTTTTCTGCAACAACGCTCTGCCTGGGAATGTTTCCTTCACTGAGACTGGTATGAGGAAGAAGGGATGGACCTCATCTCCTAGCTGTCCATTCTGCTGTAGCATTGCAAGGTCCCTACTGGACTGGAAGAAAACCAAAACCCTGTAGGAGCATCTGTCTTAAGGCATATATGGTCTTCCAGCACTCAACAGGAACATGCTTAGCATACAGCATTAGCAATGCTCTATACCATCTCATTTTCTTCTTTAACATGCTTTAAATTATCTCCATTGCATTTAGTGCTTCATCCTGATCTCTCTGAAGTTAATGGCTAAAGCTCTGTTGCCTGTAATGAGGTCCAGCTGCCTGAGAATGCCTTCAAGTATAATAACAGGCAACCAAGCAATTTGCTGTGGTCCAAGGTAGAAATCTTGCTTTGATGGCAGTGTTTTTCCCTTTTGAAGAGTGCTTATCTACAGCATGGTGTATAATTCTTGTTGCTGCAAAAAGCAAACTTGAAGATTAACAGAAAAGAGAATGAGCACAATGCTTTGAGTTAATACCCTGGTGTGTGTCCATAAATAGTAGGTCCAGGACTGTTAGCTTGAATTAAATCTGTCTCAGTTTTTTTTGCTGTCTAACTTTCCCAGGTAGTTAGATGTAATCTGTCTCTGTAGCATATATTTCTCCTTGCCCTTGGAGAACTGTGGGAATGTGAAGGAAAGGAGGTTGCACAGTCTCCATTTCGTTACAAGGATGAGGGACATGGTTCAAGCCCTTGGAAATCGTCCTTGGGTGAGAAAATGGAAGTCTAAAACCAGTGTAAATAATCTAAGATGTCCTTTAGCAGGGGTTTTGGAGGGAGATTGTGTCTTAAACTCTGAGACAAGTCCTGCAGCTTTATACTAGTCTGCTCAGAGACATTGCCTAATGACAGCTTGGTTTCATTCTGACTTTGTTCTTTGGGACTTGACAAAGTGCCAAGTTCTCTCTGTTTTCAACAGGATAATATAAACAGCAAAGTGAATACATTGCCCAAGCTACTTTTGTATGTGAACCTACAGGAAAACTGTGTTTAATAATGTTTATTTCAGTGTTGGCAATAAGGAAAAATATGTCAGATATAAAAAAGAACCAAAAAAATCATAAGGAGGCGTTACAATACATTCAGTAGAGGCAAAGTGTACATTTGCCCTCTGGGAAATGGAATAAAATCAGTTCCAACAGGAATGATTTATGATAGAAAATGCAGTTTTTGCAGAGTGAGAATGTTTCTTGAAAAAAATCCTCTATTTTTCTTGAAACTTCTTTTTTTAATTTGGAAAACAAAATTTTTGAAAGAGGGAGTTTGACTCAAAATATTTTTTTTTTTTCCCAATTCATTTAGTACATTTTTTTTTCTTTGTCACCTCAAGATTAAATTGCATTTTCTTGTTTTGGTATGTAGTGTCACAAAGTCTGTGGTTAGGATCTTACTGACTTTGTCAGTAGGTTGGATGTATTAACAGGACTGTAAAACTTGCAGGACAGTGAAGTGTCCCTCCTTGGTGAAGGGAGCATCCAGCATGAAGTGTTTGGATAGGACATTTAAATGTTAATGTAAATAAAAATTAAACTTTTTCATTTCAGTTCAACAAAATGAACTTAAATATTCAGTTCTAAGTGGAAACAATATTTGGGAAGATCAAAGTATTTGATTTTCATTAAAAAAGACATAGTAAGAACGTTTTATCATTTACGAATTTTTAAGCATTTCAATCTTCTAAAATTCCATCATTATTCCACCTTTTCGTATTTGAGATAATGAAAAATGTTCAAGTTATATTGGCACTGCGCTAATTATTGCTAATATTTATGGAAGTCTTATTTATCGAAAGTGCAAAGTCCGAGTTTCTTAAGATTTTGGGTAGGAGAATCTGCATTTACCTCTGAGCAAATGTGGCGGAAGACGCACAGAACTGGATTTCTAGACCACCTTTTGTATTGCTTTGCTTTTAATGTATTTCAGTGCACTCTTCTTGACTTCTGTCTAGTACATATCTTGCAAGCATAGTGTACAGTGCATCCCAACTGATGCATAGGCTCACTTGTAACCAGATATAAACAGAGGTTGGTACAGAAAGATATCTGATTCTACTTATTCATTGTTCCGTGTGCAACTCTGAGAGGATTAGACAGATGTCAGAGTCATCTTCTGAATCAACTGCAGAATTTCAAAGACAGAAGTGGAAGAAAGCATTGAATATATAGTTTCCCAGATGCATGCTACTTATATTTATTGATACCCAGTTCCTTTACAGATAGATCTTTATGATGTATGAAGTGGCATGATTACATTTAATGGTGTCTGGCCCGTTCCTTTGTGCTTTAATTATAGAATTAGAGGGAGACATTGAAGATGAACAAGACACTTTTGCCATTTTTTCTTGAAACGTGTGACTTCTCAAAGAGTCCAACTATAAACGTCTGTAGTAAAACCAAAGTAGAGCCTTCACCCAAGTAGATTTCTGTGATTTTACTCAAGATAGTACAGATTCACAGTGACTTTGCTTGGTGAGTCAGGACTGGGCAGAATGGTAGATGTTCCTCTTCCACATTCAGGCACATGTTTCTTCTCATCAGTTGCTCAGAATTTGCTTCCAAATATGGATATCTGCTGGTGATAACACAGTGGAGTATCTTCTCCTCCTAATTGTTCTGTGGGAAGGGATGTTGGGGTTTAGACCCATCACAACCTATTGGTGTCACTTCTACCTTGATCTTGGTAATCCTGGAGGAGAAGCTGGTTGAAGTGCCTTTATTTTTGCACTGTAACAGGGGGTTAGAACTTCAACATTTAGGTTAGATGTGGACCGGCTAGTACACTTGCACTAATGGGCTATTTGATTGTAGGTGGCTAGTGTCCCTGGGAGCTTATTTGATAACCTGATTTATTCAGTGGTGTAAAGACATATGGTACAGAACAGGAGACAGAATGACCAATTAGGGTCTATGGATTTAACTGCATTCCAAATGTTACATTGCCTTTGTCCAGTCAGTGATGTTTGCATCACATACACTTGACTAACTATGCCACTTTTTTGGGGGGGTGGGGTGAGGTGAGGAGGTCTTGCTTTCTTGGTTTCACTCTTAAATTTTTCATTGACAAACTGAAGAAAAGCTAGGAAGGTAAAAACCTCTTCGTGGTTTTTTTGGCACAGATGTGCTGGTTATCATGACTTTTGGGTAGCTTGGCTTCTTGTTGAGGATACCAGTACAAGTTATTCTGGCAATTAATGTAGTTTTTCACGTTCCTAACCACCTCTTCTCTAGGAGCGTGACTGTGGTCGTCCTACATATCAGTTTGCCAGGTAGCTGACTTTCCCATGGTGTAACTGTGCTTTTTCAGCCTTTTGAAATTGTTGTGAAAGAATGGAAAACTTTTAATTTCAAGGAAACATTTGTCAACATAGTAACAGAGGATGCCACATGATATCCCACCCATTTGCCACATCTGTTTTAGTTGTCTTCAAATCCTCTACTGCCAAAAATTAGGAGTTTCATGCTCCCAAAAGCAAAGCCCTTAAATATGAGGTGTGCTGTAGCTGTGTTCCACCCAGCTGACACGTCTCTGCCTAAAGCATGTCTATTCTGAGCACTATTGCAATGACATGAAGTTGCTTTGCTGATTCCTTGCGTAAAAACTGTCAGGATGGCATTGAAACGTTAGGGTTGGTATATTTACCATTTTAGTTCTTGCCACTCTCCTATAATAAGGTGCAGAACATCACTTATTCTGGAGGTACTTCTTAGTAATTGTCTCCTGTGGGATGCGAAGACCTCTGTGACACAACAGCACACAACCTGGGGAGCTGTAGGCTTGCAGCAAACGAAGGCAGGTGGCTGTGGTGCTTTTTCCAGAGAGCTGAGTGCCTGTTTCTCTTCTAACAAGATATGAGTCACAGCAGGGACATGGCTGTGAATACTTATCTCTTTCACTGGGATGTGCAGAACAGAAAGAATTTCAGCATGGGAAGAGAACGTGAACTGATTTGTTAAAAATCTGTTATTTGCTTGGGGAGTTTGTACTAGTAATATCTGGGACAGTTGTGCACACCAGGGACAAGAACTATCTTGTTCCCTGCTTTTTGTTTTGTTTTAAGAACAGAAAGTGACCATTTAGGAATTAGCTGTGTATATAAAGTATTTAACAAGCAACAATAACAGCAAGTTCATCCAAGAAAAGTCATTGTGCTGTAGTTACTTTTCCACTGTGTGCATGGCTTGGCTGGTTGCTTTATCAGAATGTTGGACTCAGATTTTTTTGTGTTCAAAAGTGGCAGAGCATCTGGCAGAAAGTGTCTAGAAACAGGAGTCTGGAAGGGACCTTTTTTATCTTCAGATCCAAACCTTTGCCCAAGCAAAAGAGAAAAGGCACTTTGTGGAATTTCTCCCAGAGCTGTGCCAAATGTTTCCTAATCACAACCTGCCACGGTCTTGCTGTTCCAGCCCTTCCTTCATCTTTCTTGCTCAGTAGTTGACCGTTGTAACAAACCTAACACAAAGAACAAACCACTCACCATAAAATGATATACCTACAGTCATACCCTTAGTGAGGTAGCCATCAATTACTTGGCATGCTTAGTCTTTACAAACCACACTGTGAAGAATTACGCTGTAAAGGATAAGCATATGTGAATACATGTTTCTGTGACCATCTCTGCCTCTGACCCACTTAGCCACACATCCATAAAGATAAGACAAACAGATGCCACTGAGCTTTAATATTGCTGTTTAGGAATTTTATTTCTTAAGCATGTTATTTTCATTGCTTTGACTCAATTTTCATAAGGTGTATTTTTAAATGTCAAGGGAATAGTAAATGTTTGTTCTTATTTTTTTCAGATTCTTATCTATGTTCTGATTTGAACCTTTGGAAATAAGTACTTTTCATTAATTATACCTTGCAATAGTAATAGACCATGTGTGGTCAAAGGATTGTATTAACATTTGTTACAGTCCAGTCATCATTCATATGCCAGAATTCAGTATATATACTACTTTATATTTAGTATAAAACCTACTGTATTTTTCCTGTATGAAATCTCATTTGGTTCATCCTGTTTGCTTTAACTTAAAATGTCAGTCTCTAGGCTATTTTGTAGTCTTGTTCCAGTTTCTACGTGGGGGTTGTCTAGCTATTTTTTTTATATAGCATTCTGCACCAACTAAATGAGGGACTGTGCTTAAGCAGAATTATTTTGTTGCATGAATCATACATACAAAACTAAGTCACATGTTTAAACTCTCGTGCCCTGTTCCTGTAATACCCAGCATCGTGTATTTTGCCCCCCCTCCTTCTGCTCATGGTTCTTGGCAACTCTCAGTGGGTTTCAGTCTTTACTTTTCTGTACTCATTTTCTTTACTTTTGCCTTTCTAATCATGACTCTTACCCACTTAGACCCCCTTGCTCCCCAGGGGGCTATAGGCAACTCTTCCAGAACCTGACTTTGTATCTACTTTGTGGCTGGACAGGCTGCAACACAGACACTGCTGACTTTGCCAGGTAGATTTGTTGTATAGAAAGAACTCTGAGATGAGCAGTTTGGGTGAGGAGGATGACGTTCTGCACACTCACGTGCAGGCAGATGAATCCCCAGTCTGGTATTAAAAAAAAATAAATTATATCTGCATGTTGAATGTGCAGCTGCTATATTGGATGACCAACATATTTAGACTGCAAAGCACCGGGTTATTTAAGGTCTCTTATTACTGCAGTCCGTTAAGCAATCTTGTTAAACTCTGATTTAAGGAAGATAAGCATAAATGTATTAAAGATAACTGGAGTCAGAAACTTCATTGCTGACTCTTGTTTGTGATCTAAACTATAAGAGTATGCCAGCTTTCACCTGCATTATCATGTAAGGATTTCTCTGTGAGGAAGGAGGACTTAGGCTGATGAGGAAGAAGTGTCATTGTCATGGCTTGATGCCGGAAGTTAAGAGTGATTGAAGTGATCATGGGGGCTTAATAGCAAGGTAACAGCATTATGTATCATGCTGCTCAAGATAGTAAAATTTAAGGCTAACTGCATTACTGTTAAAATGAAGGGGGAGAACACAGGGAAAAATAATGAGGATACTGGAATTGAATCTCAAAATACGACCTCGGTGCTAAGCATGAATAAAAAAATGAACCTTAGGAATTATGAGGAAAGGAACAAAGAGTAGAATGGCCAGCATTATTTTGCCACTGGATGTGCATTACAATGATGTGCCCAGATTTTGGTGTTATGGGCAGATCTGGTTGCCTCTGCTTGGAAAAATCGTAGTAAAACTAGATGATGAGAGGGAGGGAACATATTTCTCTGTAATGGGTGGGAAGCTAAAGTAAGTTTCCTCAATTTAGGAAAAGGAATGGTTGAGGGTGATGTGAAAGATGCCTGTAAGTATTGAATTGAATGTCGTTGATAAAGCAAAAACGTTACGCTGTTGCTGAAAATGCAAGAATTTAGAGAAAGGAGAACTTAAAAATATAGGGAAAGCATTTTCACACATTATGTAATTAAATCATGGAGCTCCTTGCCACCTGAAACTGTAAACATACAAATACAGTTATTTAAATGGACCCTTTAAAGGTTCATTGATGGCTATGTGTCACAACCCAGCGTACCTAGAGATGGAAGTTGTATGTGGAGGGAATGTGGGGCTGTTTCTCTGCATGCCCTGTTTCTTGTACTCAAAGCATCTGCAGCTGGCTAGGGTTGGGACAACTAGGCTGGCAGGGACCTTTGGCCAACTCAGTGGGACAATTCTGTTGCCTGAATCCATGTGTAGTGCTATTTATCACAACGTACAGCATTCCTGCCCTCTGCCTGCCAGTCCACGAGGGCAGGAGATTGCTGCTTGGCCTGTGCTGTACTTGTTGCCTTCTGTGTTCTCCTTAGAGTGCCTCAGAAGGCAGCAGTCTTTAAGCTGCTGAAGTGAATTTTAGCATCCCTTATCTTGTTACTTCACACCAGCTAAGTATGCTCTGCAATTCAGAACTTGTGCTCTCTAGGAGGTTTTAAAGCAATCCAACGCTGAAAGTATTTGAAACTAGTCAACAGAGCTTGTGTGCATCATTCTGATCACTGTCACATTTGCACTGGTACTAGAAAATAGATATTACATTTTATAATGCACCAATATAATTTTGTGGTACTTTAGGACTTGGATCAACGTTATTTAATGACTTTGAAAGTAAGAAGCAGGCCTTCAGTGGGCTGTGTTTAAGGTTTCAATATGTTTCTAGGGCAAATTAAAGAAGTTCTAAAGCAAGGAAGAAGCTGACTAGTTTTATTTTTTTTTAATCTATTAAAAAAATAATTGGAGGGTACAAGCTGTAGGGAATTTCTTTCAGGATGTTTAGGAAAAGATAGACCTATTGTCTTACGCTTATCCAGGGCTATATTTTATATTGCAAGATGAGTAGTTACAGAAGAACATTGCATATGTGTATTTTGATTTGAAGATACTTCCTTATTCTCCAGTATCACTCAAACTCATGCGCTTCATGATATTTGCTCATCATAATTCATGTGTCTGTAAGAGGATTTGTATTCTTTTAGCCCAAGGTAAACATGCTCAACCGCCTGGTTTTAGTTGGCATGCTTCCTTAGCTAAAATTAAGACAAAAGTTCTTGCAAATGCCTAGATATTACTGAGTTATAATAAATTCCCAGTAGATAATCATACTTGCTGTCTTCCAAGCCAGCCTTCATTTTGTTTTTTAATGCTATTGTAAGTTGTGTATTGAGTAGTTGTTTTCTTTTGAGGACAGCAGAATAAAAGGATTTACCAAAGTCTATGAAAATCTGAACACTGTGGTGATATTCAGACCCTCTAAATAATTTATTGAGAGCACAGCCAACAATATGAAATTTTCATGTATGGGTATCAAACAGGCAACCTCACATAAACTTGAAAAGGCATGAAAAATAAGATTAGGCTCCAAAACGGAGGTCAATATTCTCAGGCTTAGAGTAATAAAAAGGTAATCACAGTAACGTTTAATCTCTTTTTAAGAAAAACCTTATGCTGGCACATTTCATAGAAGCATGACAAAATCTGAATTTGAAACTTAATAAGGAAATTGATGGTTGCTGAATAAGGATACATTTCCAACATAGACCAGTGACCAGGCTTGCTTCATTGGTTTTGTAGCTGATGAGGTCTAGGAATGACCATCATCTCTTCCTATCTGCTCCTGGGACTTCGGATAAGAGAAATAATACAGTATGGCTGGCAAAATAAGTTTCACAATTATTCATGTACATGCTGTCAAAGTATATGTTTCCAGCTGTTTTGTTATGCTACTAGCTCATATTGACAGTATTTTGTTGTGCAAGAGGTGCATTTTAACAAATAATATGATTGGGTTTGTGTATCTTAAACTATAAATGGCCATTTTCATTAATCTTTATAGAAAATGGTATTTAGATGATCATTCTTGTTTTGGCTATAGTACACAATATAATTCCGTGGTTGAATGTGGACTGTTGGTGGCTTCTGCTAGACAGCATTTTTAGAAACATAGCTGTTATACATTTTTGTGAAACAGACTTTGTTTCATATCCAGATTATTGGTTTGACTGATTAAACTTCATTAATGCTGTTCAGGGCTCTGTAAATTATCGAATGTAGTAACAGACACTTTCTGATACCCTTTGGAGCTTCTTGGTACTACAACAGTGCTTGCTAAGTTGCTAAGCGTTAACGATATGTTTGGCATAACGCAAGAAAGAAGATACAGTCAGTCATTATCTCTAATGTTCTCGGGTGAGCTCCGGGTACACTAGGATGTTTAATTCCTGCTCAGCTCCCTCTGATGCAGGCAATAGTTGGGCATCTAAACAGAAGTTGGGTAATTCGGTTACTCTACGTGAGTGGCTTTTGGTGGGATTCATTGCAGCTTAGCCATCTTCAGCGTTGACAGCTACAGCTGAGCTTTACTGTCTAGGCTCCCTTTATAGCCAGTGGGGAGAATCGGGCATTTCTCCAGTGTGATTCATCTGGCCTGTTTTAGACATCAACATTAGGGTGAGATTTACAGGCTCAATGGTGTGACATAAATAGATATGATGTTCTCGGGAGCTTTATATAGCAGTAGCACATACTCATTGGGCCACTGACTGAAACCTCCATCTCCTCCTTCCAAGGAGGCTGCCCCAACTGTGGGAATAGAGAACAAGCCTCTCTGGGCCAGCTTTTCCGATACAAAATGCAATGCCTGCAGCTGAGGGACAGTGGCCAGGCCACACAGACAGTGGGGTTTAAAATATTTTAGGATATTTGCTTGGGAAATTCAGGTTTGAATCCTCTTACCTAGGTTGACAGCCTTAATTACCCATCTGTTGGTTAGGAAGCAGGCTGCTATGGCAGTAGCCAGCCTTATCCCTCTTCTGCCAGGTCTCTGGCCTGTGCCAACATGTTTGGTGATGCCAGGTGGAACAAAGTACCTTGCTGTTCAATGTGGCCAAGCTTCTGGTGGCTTTAGGTATGGTCAGAAACATTTTTAAGTTGGGGATTTTGATGCATGAGGAGTCAGGCTCTTGGGTCCAATATTAGGACCATGCACTTGTTTTAGGTGCCGGTGTGTGTTCACAGGTGTAACCATTGGACTCCTCACTTCTAGTGAGGTGCAGGCTCTGAAGCATCTCGGACCCTATTAAAAATGTGACCAATCTTTTGTAGTTTAGGAATATAAGAATAAACACTACTTTATATTACTGCTGATGTCACTGTCACTATTTTGTTATGAACTTTCAAGAAGATATTATAAGTAGTGTCTCTGCAAATAGTTCTTTCCTGAGGCTGATAGGCTACTCTTTGCATCAATGACAAATGATGTCTCTGTATCGTGTTACTGACATCTTGCCACACATCTGCAATCTATTTTCAGTTCTCTGTTGCTCATTACCAATTTAGGAAAGGAATTGAAAAGCTATGGAGACAAAGCGATTTGATGGAGCATGGGGCAGAACCACTGAAACTAGTACTGTAATGCAAAGCGATACCAGATCCGAGTTTAAGCTGTCTCAAGCAAGATTCAAAACCTGTGCGTTTTTACTTCCCTCATCCCAAGAGCTGTAGGTAACTGGAGTTATTGGTGAAGGCCTCACAGGTTGGTGAAGATGCTGTTCAACACTCCATCACTCCACCTTCCAGAAAAGCTCACTGGTGTGCTCTTGTGGATTTAGTACTTTGACATGCACTTTAGAAAACCATTACTTAAGTGAGAATGCTTTCAGAGTGCTGTCCCTCGCCCTTGTCTGTTTATTTGTGTTCTGAAATGCCTTTCTGTCTTCTTTTCTCCCCCCTACCTGGGGAAAATCAAAACCAGTATGACTAAGAATCCCATAGGTTTTCTGCTTTTTTTTTTTTTTTTTTTTTTTTTTTTCTGGATGAGGTGTAGACCTGTGAGTCAAACTGTTCTCTGGTATCTGTCTGGCATTCATATTTGAAATTTTTGTGTAATTATGAATTTCTGGATTTTGGTTTCTTTTGAAAGCGAAGTATTTCTGCAAGCAGTAAAAGTTAGTTTGATGCCAATATATGTCAGTAGTAGTTTGGTTGTTTTTTTTTAATTCCTCCTTTTTTAACTAATAAGGTTTTTAGTGCAATTAAGTGTATACAGTTTCTGGATTCTTGTAACAACGCATACTCCACCACTAATTTACAAGTACTTTTATCAGCACACTACTTTGAATTTATATGTCTAAAATTCTACCTGAGTATTTATAGATAGCTTATCACTGTGGTGCCTAAACAGCGTACCTTTAAATAAGGCATCGAAGCTTATTATGTCCTTACTAGCAATTTAATCTGTAGCTGACATTTCAAGGGTGGTCTGGTATTTTAAGGATTTGGGCTTAGTATTGTCTGTGCCCTGTAAGACAGCACTACATGCTGGGATGGGTTTACACTTGTGCTGCTTGTGTTTGGCGTTGCATGATGGTAGCATAAAGGCACCATTGCCTAAAAGAGAGGACCAGCTTGGGAAGGGACAAAGAACATCTTCCCTGTGTTTAATTATGTCTTGCACAAACCCTTCCCAACTTGCCGGGAATGCAGGTAATGAGCCCAGAAATCCACTCTGGGGGCACCACCTCGTTTCTACTTTTAAAGCCATTGCGAGCAAAGCCAGAGAGGGAGAATTTGAACAGGGAACAGCCCAGTGTGGGCTTTTGATCAGGTCATGTTGGCTAAGAGATGCTGAGATGCAGATGGCCGTGGCACATGCTGCTGCTGGGGTGCCTCACACTTACAGGGCTGCTGTTCATTCCTCCATCTCTGAACCAGCAAGGCTGGTGCCAGGGGCAGCATTACTGTGGGGAAACTTCTCACCAGTCCTGGTGGTGTGGTGGGAATGTGCTAATGGCAGAGCTGTCTCTGCTCTGCCTGGTGCAATGAGCTGGTCCCTCTCTCAGCTGCGCGGAGAACGTGCACCACCACATGACAATTCTGCTTGAGGTGGTAGTACACTATATACCGGGTGGTTTTAAACAAGTGACAGTAGTTGTCAGATGCTGGTCAGAGAGATGATGTTTAGGAGTGGTGACTGGAGAGGGTGCATTAGCTTTGATGTGCCTGTTGTTATCCTCCTGACATGGTCTGCTGAGCGCCTACAGGATCTGCATGGGTATGGTTTAAACAAACCCAGTACTAGCTGATGAGGCAGCAGAAGATGAGATTCAGAGGATGGAGTGTCTCTGTGCTGGTCTCCTCGGTGAATCCTCCAGTTTGTTCAGGAGTCAGTTCTTCCTGATCTTTTGAACTGTGTAAGGGAAGTCATGGTTTGCATGCAAGCATGTGAGCTTGGGTGGTCCCAAAGACACTGCCTTCAGATTGCATTCCTGCTGTGGACTGTTTTAGGAAGTGTTGAGGTCTGCTTGGCTCTGAATGTAGCGTGACGATTACAGTCTTTGCTGTATTTGATGTTATCCTCCATTTCTTTCCGTAGTCTCCTGTGAAAGCCACGACGCTGTGAAACAGAGGTCTGTCTGAACAGTGCCATTTACACACCTGACTTGCATTACCTAGGGGCTGATACATTTTTTGAGGAGTCAAGCAGGAAAAAAAAATAATACTTTAGTATAAACAATTTATTTCCTAAGAGAAAGGTTTCCAGCCATGGCTCAGGTGTGCAATGATGCAGTATTACAGTATTATAAGGAACTGGCTTTGATCTTGAGAAAAACCTGAAAAAGTGCCTGTCCTTGCTTTGATGCAGGGAAGTCTCATTTGAGGAAGTCTGCTTTCTGTGGTGATCCCATTTCACATATCAAAAATAGTTTTTCTTCATGGTATATGGTATACAAAAGTGCAGTTTTACACTGCAACTTATGTGTCTTGACTCACATAAACAGTATACAGGGCTTCAAAGATTTTTGCCTTTATTAGTTTTTTCTTGAACTCTGTTATATCTCTGCTCATGCTGTTTCATGTGTCATATCTATATGTGTATGTCTAGTCCTTTTCCTTGCTTTAAAGTTTTTTAACTCTGTGACTGTCATCAACAGCAGCTGCAGATTTTGTGGAATTTCTGTATGTATCAGTCCTCTTAGTGACATTTAGCTAAAGTTGAAGAGCAGATGCATTTGGGTAAGACCTGCTACTGACAGGTATCTCCTGAGATGATTCTCTTCCTCCACCTAGCAGACTTTTTGCATTTACAGTTTAGAGGCATTGACTGTACTTTGAATATTTTGAGTATCAGTCAAAATCCAGCTGTTTCTTCAGAGAGTAAATCAGTCCCTCAAGAGAATGTAAGGCAAATTTTATGCAATTGCTTACATAGATTAATAGATTTCCCTAATACTACACAGTATATAACACTGGAAACAGGGAAAATCGTGTTTGTAAGAATAGTATGAATTTCTTAGAAATATCTGAATAGAACTGCAGTTCAAAACCCACTTTGTCTTTCCTCTTGTGCTGCTGCGTCCACCTGTGGTATGATTTCAGCAGCATCTTTGCCAGCCGCCTCCTTCCTGACCTGCTTCCTCCTTGAGGCATGTCAGCTCCTGGCATTACCAGAGGCACTGCTGTTCCTTTCCCCATGGGAGGCACCAACTTTCAGAAATCTGTTCATGGGAAGTGCAAGGCATCTCCGGGGAGAGGCTGCCACATGCTCTCTGTTAAGGAAATAACACCCCAAAGCTCCCCCGAGGTGCATGGCATTGGCAGGATGAGGCCAGCCTGTGTGCTCACTTAGCTGGTCCCTGTAGCAACTCCAGGCAAAGCAGCATGTGTGTGCTAAGTGTGCAGGGAGTTTGTCAGCCACCTTCCATGATTTTTTGCTGGAAAATTGAACAGGGGGGTGGCATCATGATTCTCAGAAATACAGCTGTTTGTGACCACAACCACTGTACAGAAAGAAGAGTAGGGCAAAGTGGCACTAGAGGTTACTTCTGTGGTATTTCCTAGCCCTGATATTTTTTTTTTTTTTTCCATGGGATGATTTTACAAAATAAACTGAAGTTATCCACCTATGTATTCTGATCTATGTGACTGGTGGACAAGAAGGTTTCATATCACTCGTGCAAACACTGTTTGCTTGATTCAGGAGGTAGAGTAAGAGCTGTGTAGCAGGTTGCCATTGTGGCTGTTGACCAGCATGTGAGGCTGACCCACAACCTCACTGTTGGGTTTTACAGGTGCTCTTGCATCTGGTCTCTCCCCCTCAGTGTCTGAGTCCCTTGTACTGAACATTTCCAGTTTTCAGGCCACAGCTACAGATCCTGCCTCTGCATTTTCATCACGTCTCTGCTGCTTTGCCCAGCAATAGCCCCTCTCCCCCATCGCTCTCTGTTTTTATTTTTTTTTCTCCAAAAGGTGTCTCTTCCCCTATTTTCTGTACTGGTTCCAGTGTTACCACCTTCCCTGCCCTAGTAGACTCACTGTCCTCTTGCCCTCAGGCCTGCTTTTGTGTCTCCTAAGTTTAAGCTGCTGGGAATGGTGCTGACCAAACTTTAGAGGCAACTTCATTTTTGTGATATTTTGTACATTTCCCAGCTTTTTGAGAAGAGGGATTCTGCTGAATTGATGTTTTCTCATCAGGCTTCTTAGTTTTTTTTTTTTATAAAGATCCTTCTCTTTTCCCCGTTCTTTCCAACCAACAGACATGACTTTCTGATTTAAAACACTGAGAAGCTTCTCAGATCAAAACATCTTTGGAAATGGTATCTTCACAAAGCACTTCTACCAAAGCAGTATAGCTGGACTCAAACGTATTGCATGGGATTTTTTTCAGTGAGCTCTATTAGTCAGCAAGTGTTCTAAGACTGCTAAATGAGGACAGAATCTCCAGAAATATTTAGATGCTAAAAATGAAAATGTCTCTGAGCCTGTGTAAGCTCTGGGTGTTTGTGTGTTTGTGTATATATGTATTATATATATGTAAAATATAATTTGTCCAGACTTGGAGAACAGCACTTTCATTTCAGAGTGGAAGAACTGCTGAAAGCAGAGGACACTGGAATTTTTTCAGTCAGGGCAACACAACGTTTTCCTCTAACCTCATCTCAGAAATGAACGAAGTGTTTTGACTGAAATTTCTTCCCCTATAAATAATTAAATCAGACTGAGGCATACACTTCCATTAAAAAAAAAAAAAAAAAAAAGACCCAAAAAGCCCAAGAGGGTAAAAATTGGCAAAGATATCAGGAACTGAAAGTGGAAGGAAACGTTGGGCATCTTTAAAGTAGCTGTTATCACCTTTGCCTCTAATATTTGCAGTATGCTGCTATTGCTTGGTCAGTAGGTTGTTCCCAGTGCAGCCCTGCTGTATTTCTTGGGAAGATGTTCTCAGTCCCTCTCTCTGGGCTATTTCAAGGCAACAGAGGGCTTCCTGCCTACCTCTGTGCCACGGGCTGCCTGCTCCCATGGGCTCTCTTACAAGCTCCTTTCTTGCCCCTGGGGTGAGGGGCTCCCTGCTTGCCCTGGTGCAGCAGCCAGGAGGGCTGGCATGGGGTGCTGCTCTGGGGGGTGGCGAGGTCTGGCACCCTCCATGCCTGGCTGAGCAGTCCCCAGTGATAGGAAGGGCTCCTCGCTTCTTCGCTCACCCAAATTTTCCTCCTAAGAAAGGGAGTTGGGGAGGATGGAGCAGAGTTGATTGGACTTGTCGATGAGACCCACTGCTCTGTTGCCCACTGGGTGCTATGGGGCAGGCAGTGGGGCTGTGCCAGAGCCCTCCTTGCCTGCCCAGCCCTGGGTGCTCCATGGCTCTGTGCCCCTCCAGGTGTTTTCCAAGGTCCAGGTGGGTCTTGGTGCTGGTCCTTGCTCCTGAAGCATCAGATACTTGGCATTGACTACATATGGCATGAACCAGTGTAAAGGCAGAAACAAAACCTGGTGGAGGGGACCTCGCAGAAATCTTGTTGCTCTTGGAAGAAGCTGAGAACCCTCAGTAACAAGCCCTAGTCCCTACGTAAAATCACAGCCCTGTTACTGGGCTGTACACCAGCACAGCTTTCCTGTTCTTGGTCATTAACACTTGGCATGGTGTGTGTTTTCTTTCATTTTATGGGAATTTGATGTATTTCACCACTGGGTAGAGGAAAAAAATAATCACTGAGAATGTCATGATTAATTTTTTTCCTCTTGAAGAACTATGAAATTATTCTGAAATGTATGACACGTGTATAATAAAAGCCTAGTGCTCTGTTTTTTAAAAATGTGCTAGAGGTGTTCTGCAGTTTCCCAGAGGCTTAATGAGGGAGCCATACTGTGTTGGAAATTTTTCAACAATAAAAATTGACCTATTACATGCTCATGTAAAATGAGGGTTGACAATCGCACAAATATGTCCAAAATCAAATACAGGCATTGTAAAATATCACTTCTTTCCCACAGAGAAACTGGTCACCTGTTCACAGTAGGATTTTGCATTATATCCTATTCGGTAAAGAATAAGATGCTTCCCCACAGGGAAACAAAATGGCAGCAAAGTACTGGCCCAGTGCCCTTCTATCAATGCTTTTCACTGGCTGTTTTGCCAAGTCTTCAAAAATAACACATAGGTGTATTTTTTCAACATATGTTTTGCCTCTTTGTCGGTTTAAAGGCACAAAAGGAAGAAAAGGTTCTGCATTATTCACCACTTCATCATGAAACACAGGAAAAATTAATTGTTTCCTTGTTTGATTTTCTTTTTCTCTCTATAATACTGCTTTTATTTTTTAAAAATTCTGGTCTCTTTGGCTGTTCTTTTAACATATATATCAGAGGTGGCCTCTTGAAAATTGAGCATATGGCTCTGAACCTGCACCTGCATTCAGGGAAATGTCTATTGCAAAACACTGAAATTAAGAGCAGAAAAGTTGGATTCAGGAATTATTCAGCATACTGCTGAATAATCAAAGAAAGAAAGATAATTAAATATGAAGAGTTGAAGAATAAATTAAACATGGTAAATATTGCTCCTCTGTCCAGAACAAATTAAGCCACTGTCAACATTTGTATATTCTTTAGATATTTAACAGTAAGTTTAAGCCAATGGGTAGCCCAGAGGAATCACTAAATTGTTTGGGATTTAAAAAACCCAGCTGTTTCACTGCTGAATGTCTATCGCCAGTGAGTGTACTAGCAATCCCCTCACAGTACCTTACTTCATTTCCCCGGCCAGTCGCTGGCTCATGATGTTCCCAGCAAGACGGAGCAATGTGTGGAGGTGGAATGTGATGTAGCGAGAGATCAGAGTTTATCAGCAATCCCTGTCAAGCACTGAACTCAATGCATTAAGCAGGGGGGAAAGGATTAAAGTATGAAAGCAGAACCAGCGTGATAACTAAGGCCTTGATCCATCTACAGTATACGAGGCTACAGGTCATGAGACTCTTCTTCAGCAGGGAGATATTTTTTTTTTGTGTGGATCTCCTTGCAGGTTCTTTGCCCTTCATAATGGAGTCTAAAGGGAATCTTATATGGTAGGCCATAGATTTGCAATACAGTTTATCCACATTTAAATAAATATCAGTAAAGATTGTAGAAAAACATGGTTTTAGTGTAGAAAAGGATATTAGGCATTCGATGTAGAAAAGGGTGATATTATACAGGCAAAGGTGAGGAGAGAAAGAGAATCAAATTTACTTCATTGATAAGCTCATAATTTTTTCATAGTTTCCTAGTTCTGATTTTCAGTTCAGAGGTGTGCAACCTAGTGCTAGAATATTAAATTTAAAAAAAATGGACAGGAGATTATTATGAAGCAAAGAAAGTTGTGTGCTGCTGTAGGATTAGAGAGGTTTTTCTGGCCATAGAAGATAGTGCATTTATATAATAGAAAAACCTAAACCTGTTAGTTAATTTGAGTCTTTCCAAGACAGAACGATTGAAGCTGATATTAAGAATACAATGATATGATCCAAAAGATACCAAAGTAAAAATGTGAGAATGAGTGCATGCAAGTAAATAAATATTGGAAGATTTGTCAATTCTAACAAAGAATCTATAGATTTCAGCCATACTTTAGATGTTATTTGGATGATTACTGCTAATATCTAAGAATCTCTTAAGAATACATTCAGGAATTATTGAAATACACGTAATCTGTAGTGATTCAGATGCTCATATAACTTAAGTGTATAATACTGTAATATGCACGGTGACCATAATATAGCACTCTATTTAGGTCCAGAAAGAACAATACCATAATACTGGTTATTTCATTGCTTTTACTATATTCTAACGTCATGACAATTACTTACAAGCCACATATTCCAATGCTATGTTTTACTAACTCATTGTGCATTTAGTGTTAGTACAGCAAAGGCAACTACCCAAGCAGTGATGGCCATGGCCATCCTTTTGATGTTCATTTCGGATTCTGTTGTAATGCTCAGTTTGTGTCTGGTTCCTGCTGCAGATGATTATTGGTACAAGACTTCTGATTCATTTAGGAATAAAGCTGAGTCAAACACCAATAAATGCCAGTCATTTACTTCTAAAACAATACATTTTCTTCAGGTAAACCCTGAGGAAGTACAGGAGCATACTGAAAGTCAGCAGACACAACCTGAACACTGAACAAGTTGTTTGGGCAAATTACGTGGGAAAGCCAATTTACAGTCACTGTAGCGTCATAAGTATTGGGGGTGTTCAGTGGAATTTGCTGTACTGAATGATGGGATTTCATTCAAGGGCAAGAGTCTGCTCACAGAATTTGCATAGGTTCTTAAGTACTGCTTATAATGACACATATTTTATTTCTCTCATTTCAGTGACTATTTCAACAAGTACCTTCTTTGATGGCTTACTGGTAACTGGGCTTTACACCTCTACCAGCGTTCAGGCTTCCCAGAGTGTTGGTGGTTCCAGTGCTTTTGGATTTGGTAAGTCCAGTGTAATTTACATTCTGCAACCCAGGGTGATGAACACTTAGTTGTACAGAGGACATCAATAACGACACAATTACTGAAACAGGTTATTTTAGACTGAGTAATCTACAATACGTGGAAGCCAATGGGAGTTAATGAGATAAGGCAGTGGTGGGTTTTAGGCAGTTTTATTTCTGCCTCCATTTTCATTATCTTTGGTTAACCTTGGTACTGGTGTACTGAACTGTACGAATTTTGAGAGAAAAGGCTCAGCAACTAAACTGGTTAAAATAGGCATTTCTAAATGGTGCGACATTTTGTATAAACTAAAGCATTTAGCCCAAAGCATCTAACTATTCTTGGGCTGAAAAACTGATTCCTTTGAGCTTATGTCAACCTACTTTTTCCATTCACTTAACAATAGCATCTTCCTTAAAATCAGAATCTTGGTCAAGGTATTTTATATAACCAATTATTTTCCATGTACGAGAAACAGAACTGTAGTAAAAGGGGTAGGACAGATTTTGCACAATTATTATATACTTCAAGTTCTGCTGTAGCGTTCAGCAGTAGCAGTCAGGCCAGCTATGTTAAGGACAAGAGATTTTTTTTTTCAAAAGCACTTCTAAATTTGTGCAAGTGATTTACAGCTGTGCTTTCTGCAGTTTATTATTTGGTAACGTTTTTTATATCCTTACAAATAATTGTAACAATTGTGTTCCTCCAGTTGGAGGAACTCAGTGACCCCTAACAAGCAATCTGGGGTGTAGGTACAAAAATAGTTGCCAGTTGTAGGGGACACCAACTGCACTGCACTTGCAGTAGCGTGTTTAAATGTTCATTTGTCTGTTAGGGTTAAACTTCAGTACTTTCTTCTGATAATCTTTCATGGTAATTATCTGTAATGCATGTAAAACACAAACAGCCTGGGCATGTGAGTGTCATACAGTAGACATAACATTGGCTTGTAAATGAAAGAATGCAAAGTAAATAGCACATTATTTAAAACTGTATTGAGAAATAATTTGAGCAGGTCTTGCCTCTGCAAATAATACCACTGATCGACCTCAAACCTTTCGTTCAGCCTTTCAAAGGGAACAGCACAGCTGCCACAGGTATTTCATGTCTTACACAAAATGCACTGAAAGATCCACTTTTCTGGAAGAAGTAGTACTACTGTTTCTCCTTTCCCACCACACTCTTTACAACCTGAGCAGGATCTGATGGAGTAAGCAAAATGGAGAGCACTTATCAATGTGAAATTTATGGGATGGTCAAGTTACTGGTAAGCTGTTATCTTGCCATAAAATAGGTTTTTGTGTTATGTCATTGGGGAGATCATGTCCCTGTATGACAGACTCACTGGGCACAGTATACAGGTCATGTTTAATCACATCTAAATATTTAAGAATGAAAATCAAGTAAAATTTTAAGAACCTTAATAGCTTTGTGCATTTACAAAGTACGTCTGTATTTTTTCCTGAATTTGTATCTTCATCTGTAGAACAGGGCTCTTACAGTGGGTGTCTCACTAAGACAGATGTTAAAAGTAACATATGATTTGTGACAGGAAAAAAGATGTGGCCTTTTTTTTTTAACTTGCCAAAGGTCATTTTCTTACTCTTGATGTATTACTTTGACCATTCAGTCACTGGTAAGATAACCAGTGACTAAATTGGTGACACATGCGTTCTGCAGACCAAAAGAAGATCCAGTCCTACAGGCTAGGAAAATGCAAAAGCCAAAGAGATGTAAAAAGTCACATGTGGTTGGAGCTACCTCATTTTGCTTATCAATACATCTTGCCCAGGGGAGGTCTGCTGCCCTGTCTTGAGTGTGCCTTCATCAATGTCAGAGAAAAACTGCTGCCATCTCTGACCTTTCTTTTGAACTTTCTTCAGGCAAACTGTAGGGTTAGTTGTTACAGCTGTTAGTTATGCAGCATTTTAAATACCCCCCCTCATTTTGTTGTTTTTCTTTGCTAATTTGTAAGCTTCCATATATTGAAAGAAAACCAGTCTGAATGTTTCAAAAGGTCTGATGCTCTTGTACAGTGTATCTGCAGTCACAGTAAAAAGTCAAAAGTGAAGGAAAAATGGCAATGGCTTTTAAACTTAATTTCATACAAATGTTCACTCCTTTATGTGTGGATGGCTCCCAGGACTGAAAACGACATAAGCTTTTCCTTTCTCTATGGTAAGAGATGAGAAGGCTGGCCTCTTCCAAAAAGCATTTAGCATGCAAATGATAGCTTTTTAAAATGATTTGTTTTTTTAGTATTTAGTATTTTAAAATCTAACGTCTATAGTAGAAAAAGAGTGGTCTCTACAATATTTAGTAGCTTATTAAATAAAATAATAGGTGGGCATGGCATTGTTTCATCTTCCAAAGAAAACATAAGCGCTTTCTGCAGAAACTCTGGATCCATCTGTTGTGTCTTTATTTCTAATTAGCAAAGAAGTTGCTCCTCCTTTCTAGTAAGTGATCGTGATGTTCATTTTAGATTTAGCTTCTGGAAATATTTTTTTTTTTAAATGTTGAGGACTATGTCAGATTTAGAGACCTCAAATCAAAGATTTAGGTGGTTTATCATAGATTAGATGGGAGGGCCAAAGCTGGCCCTTTAAAACCTGAAGATAGCAGTATTCTGCAATTGGGTTGATAATGGTTGCTTACAGAGCAGGGAAGAATATTTTTTCTCACTTGAATATTACCATTGAAATGCTCTTGTCTGTGTTACACAGGAGGTCACGCTAGATTATTATAATCTTCCAGCCTGCCCTGACAATATGAAGTCTTCCCAACATACATATATCTGTCTCTTGTGCCATAAGTTACTGTGTTGTGGCTACAATTATCTTTTAATTACCCAATTTGTGAAGTGACTTGATGCAGACACAATCATTTTCAGTTATCACAGTTAGTTAGCAGTGTGAAGAATCTTCAAGAAAAAAAAGATAAAAAACATTAGTGCTAACAGAGTTAATTCTAAGGCTTATGTTTTCTTTCTTTTTCAGTATATATTGTATAGCCAGAGAAATAGTTCTTGGTTTCCTCTGTGGGATTACACTGACATGAAACTTGCTAAAATTTTTATTTTGGAAGCCTTCTAACAACCCTTTTTAGGGAGAAATGTGTGAGCTTTTGGGGATAAAACTTAACAGTGGTCATAAATATTACACTTGTCCTAAGCTGAACCATTGTCTGGGGTCAGGTTAAGGTAAAACTAAAACTGTAAAGCTGAAAACAGAACTGGGATAAAACATAAATTTGTAGTTAAAACTTCACTAACCAAGCTGTGAGGATCCTTTAGCAAAGAGATGATCCTTAAATCTAGCTTTTAAGAATAGTGTTTCTTTCTTCATTAGATCCCTTGATACAACAGATACCCTAAGCTACATCTCTCCAGTAAAATTTCCATTCTCCTCATCAGTGTGGTGCATACCCCTCAGTGTGGGTTCGTTTCCACATCCTTCAGCATTGCCTGCTGAATGCTGAAGAGCAGTCCCATTTTTCATCCCCCCCCCTTTCTCAAGCCATACTGATACCCCTCAGTGTCATTCACAGACTGTCTCTCTCTGGAGACGCGTTTTGGACTCCTGTGGCATCTCTCCATCACTTAGTGTTCTTCCCTTCTGCTTTTGACTGTGACGGTCCTTGCTGGTGTTCGGCCTTTTTTTGACATCTTAGATCATCTACTGGCTATGGTTTGAGTTTTATCAGCCCACCAGGGCTAACCTCCCATATAGCCAGGATGCCCATACAGTCATTTAGGGGCTCTAACTGCTTGATTTATTCCAAATATGTAAGAGGAAAGTGGGAAACTAGAGTACTGAAATACATGTTAGAAAGCTGCACATGCAGTGGTGGGTTTGATGGGAATGATTGCTAGCAAATGAGATTAAGGTTAAATGGGTTTGGTGGGTGGTAGGGTTACCAGTCTGTAACTTGGGATAAGTGAGAAAACACAGCTCAGCTTCTCCAAAGCCATGTGCGCTGCAAAGCAAGGAACGCAGGAGCAGTTCTACAATTAAAGGAGAAGATTACAGCATAATCCCTCAGCAGTGATAAGGAGTGCTGTGTGCTGAGGACCTGAATCTGTCTCATTACGCAGGATGGTCCCGGCTGACAGGCTGGTTGAGCAGACAGACGTACTGGGCTGCGCACATCAAAGCTTGCCTTTGACCTGCCAGTCACACTGCATCTCTGCGTATTTGGGTTCTTCCCAAAGCTTTACAGCTCCCCAGTATATTTTCACGTCATGCATACATGACAAATTATTTAAAATTTCAGTTTGTTGTAATGAGTCTCTTATAAACTAGTGGAAAATGTAAGCTTTTAGAGTTAAGCCCCCCCCAACATAATTTTATGCAAAATCATGATTACTACACTACGCTGATGTTTACCACTTAATGAATGTGGAATATATAAATATTATCATGAAATTACTTGTTTATGCAGTAACCTTTCAGCCTAAACTGAAAAGGTTCTTTCGAAAGTCCATGGGCTCTATTATGGTAGAGACAGTGGAGTCAAAGCTTTCATTACACTGGAAAGTCACCACAGGCCCAGTTGGCTAACAGAAGATTTTTGGTTTATTTTCTGTGTGTGTTTATAAAACTTGTAATTTATTATCTTTTGAAACAGATGTCTCTTTTCTATTGCAAGGTCATTAACTGCTGGTGAATTCTAGGTTTTGTTTAACTCTGTGGGCTATATTGTAAGAGGTTATGAGAGCAAAGTTACCTGGAAACATTTTACTGCCTGAACAGGGGAACTGCATCTGCTAGGAAGTAAACAAATAGAATATGAAAGGTCATATTGCAATCTTTCCATCTTTCCTCTTTTGCAAATCTTTGTTTCTATACTGTGAAGGTGATCATACCTACTGTAAGTAATACATTGAGTCTCTGGGATTTAAAAAAAACCCTGAATAGTTACAAATATTCCTTAAAATATGATGAATAATAAATTTCGTTGAGGAAATCCTGGATAGAGCAATCACCAGAAATAATTTACTTGGCATTACATTTGATCTTATACTCTTTTCTTTTTAAATTATCCTATTGCCTTTTGACAGGATTAAGGCAGCCTTTACATAATCCTCTGCTTGGTATTTTGGTTACATGCGTGTTTGCATAGCAAACCAAACTGGAAACCCCTTTCCAGTTTATAGATGAAGGATCATTTTGATCCTGCTGTGTATAAGTTAAGAACTCGAGAAAAGGATAAAAATAGCTTCCTGGTCCTGTGTTCCCCTTTGGCTCACAGGTCATGAGCAGTCTTAGGGCAGAATGACTGCAGGCAGATGTCATGTGGTGATGCTGCTGGTTTCACCTCCAGAAGAAGGGTAAAGAGGCTGCCTGGGTGGCTGAAGGGCACCCACAGTGTCATCTCCAAGATGGTAACGCAGAAAATGCTTTGATTGTGCACCTAAGCTCTGCCGGTGCATTGATCTGGCCCCTGTGTTGGAGGCATCCGAGGCTCCCGCTGCTCCTGGATGGGGCGTGTGGTTTTGAGCCTTCAAAGACTTGGTTTTGGCATCAGTTTATGCTCAAACACTGATGGTTCTGGGGCAATGTTTTGCTTTCAGATTTTGACAGATAAAGGAAAACATCCCCCACTAACGCTGTGAGATGGAAAAAGGCCAACTGTTGGATTTTTCTTGTTAGGTGAGCCTATAAAATTGATCCACCCTGCTCAGTCTGCCTCTCTGGGCATGTTCACAGCTTTAAAAAGTAAGGAATAATCAGTAAATGCCAACTCTTAAAAAAAAGTTTTCAGCTACATACATGCTCTTGAAGTGTGGTTTTGTAACTTACTGAAATTGCTGTAGATCCCTGGTTTACTTTGTGACAAGCCAAATGGGCTCCAGGACCCTCCCTTCACACTGGAGATACTTGCCAGAAACCAAACAGATGGTAAACTAGGAAGAAATGACCCTCGGCATTCTCATTAGAACAGTTGGGGAAATTTTAATAGGCCCCCATTTGTCTTGTGCTGTATCTAGTACCCTTTGAACTGCCACTTTTTTTTTTTTTTTTTTGTTACAAGTCAACTACTGCCATGTATATTTTAATAGGGATTATCAAATACAATTTGCCCAGAAGATGTACCAGCCCTCTGCTGCTAATTAGCAAAGTTTAAGTAATCACTGAGTTCTGGAATAATTGGAAAGATACACTGTTTTTCCTGCCAATGCATAATTACCAATTAACAGGAAGATAAAATATCTGTATAGCAGTCATATCTTAGAGAATTTGTTAACAGTCAATTAAATAATGAGTTGGTGCCAAACTGACATTGGTCAAGAAAGTGTACGTTTGAGTTTAGTTTAAAGATACTCCCCCCTGCAAATGGTATGTAACAAACCCATAATGATGATAAAACTTTCAAAGTTTGTGTGATACTTACATTTCTTTATGGCCAGAAGTTGCCTTTTCTATAAGTGGTTGACTAACATATGTGCCTTATGGAAAGGGTTTCAGCTTTATTAATGCAACATATATTCATTATCGTGGCATAGGCAGTAATTGCCCATGCTTACATGGCAAGGAACTGTGTCCCCAAGTATTTTAACCACTGAGGGGGAAAATTCCCCACATGTAACTGGGTAAGGCAGGCAGCAATGCTGCAGGGTTGGAGGAACAAGACAGCCAGAGAGGGAGCCTACATAGAAAATACTTAAACTGGCCTACTTTGAGCCTAGTTTGACCCAGTCCCATCCCCCCGAACACTTTCACTGATTTCTGCAAGTACCCTTGTGCTTGTCAGGTTTACCCTACCACCCCCCACCCCCCCCCCCGCCATGGCAGCAGCAGCTCTTGGACATCAAAATCCAATTTTGCCTAATCTGCTGAGAAGCCCTGAGTTACTCCACAATTTAGCATTCATAAAAGTGAGTGATGGCGTCTGTTCCATAATTTATTTCAAATGTCTTTGGAGCATTATAAAGATGACAGTAACATAACTCAAACTTTTAGCCTTTCAAATCTACCTGTAGCTCCTGCTGTCTGTGGTGTCTGTGTACCTGTTTGGTCAAGGTCGAAAAGGAGAATGAACCTCTGCAGAAGTGTGGCACGTGTAATGCTGTTTGCATTTGTTAGCTTTACATTTCTATAACGTGTTCTTGTATTTGTTAGCTTTGAATAGCGGGTGCAGGTGAGTGTTAAGGCTAGAGGCAACACTTAATGCTTTGCAGATGAGATGAGATGTGGTAACTGCATAGGAGACTTAGAGGAATGTTTTGCAGTAGGGTAGTGCTTGTAGAGGGGCCCCTGGAGTTTTTAAATAAGAAAATGCCTTTAGAGACAGTTTTACATCGGCAAAACCAAAGTGATAATTGAAGTGTTGGGGCCAATTTTTGTCCAATTTAGCAAGTACATTTATTCAGTAGTGATTTTTTTCAGGTCCTATATACATCTGTTTTTCTCTGCTGGGTGGACAGAAAATGGTATGGGGAAAAGTTAGAGCATCACTGTATTAGAATGCAATTTAAAAAAAAATCACATTAAAATTTTTAATAAAATACATATAGTGAAAAACTGATCTAAAAGTTTGTGAAGTGATCAGATCAGGCTTTTTTGCCACCTCATACCTCTGAAAAGATCCTGATCCCAATCAGGTATAGATTTCATTAAAAATACATTAGGATATTAATTGTGACAGGTTGGTTATTTTTATCTATTCTAATACTTATTGGAAGTAAATAGTAACACTTTTTGAAGTTTGCAAATCATAGGTCCTTTTAATAATGGAAAATAATTTTTATGTAAACAGGTACACACAACCTCATACATATACATATATGGTTTTGTTCCTCTCTCCTTTTTTCATCGTAATTTCAAATACCATGTTCAACTGGTGCACTTTGAACGCTGCTAACCAGCATATTCCAAATTTTTTATTTTTGTAAAAAAACCGTACGCAGTGGGGCTTGTGGCATTATCTCCGTTTTACCAACAGTAAATTAAAAATGATGATTAAGATCGGAAGTATCCTGCAGGTTTGTTACCCACTTGAAGATGGTTATGAGCTGACTTTCAGAGATGCTGAGCACTGCATAGGTGTTTGTATGTTGAAAAGCTCCTATTCCGGTGTGGGTTGAGCATGCTCAGCCCTTCCACATATCAGCCCCTGCATGTCAAACCTGGCACCTGGAAAATGAGGTGGACTTCAGTAGTGACCACGTAGGAAAATTTGGTGCAAGTGAACAGTTTTTAGAGTTTCTGAGCATGGGTCAAGGGTACAGCCCAGCTGCCCTGTGCACCTCCTGGTAGCCTGGGGCTTCCTGAGGCATTGTATCAACCTACCTCCTCCCCATGGTTCCTCCCATCCTTGCACTGTGGCACAGCTCCATGCAGAGTACAGTACCCAGCTCGTTCATTAAGCACCCTGCACAGTTTTCCCAACACCTAAATCACACCTAAAGCCCAGTGAAGATACACTTAAACCTCTGAATCTTGGAGATCAAATCAGCTTGCCTATTCTCAAGAGTAACACACAGATCTCTGGGCTAGGTTATAAGCTAGTAGGTGACCTGTTGTGGAGACCCTTGACATCTTCTACCTCAGTTCTGCTGTGATCAAGAGACAGGTGAGGACCCCAGCATAACTGCTGGATTCACTCAAATTCTCTTCTAAGGCACTGAATTCAGTAAAAATCAAATAAAAGACAGTTGGAAGAGAAGGACTTGCAACCAGATACATGGAGTCGATCTGCCCATTTTCTTGCATCATGGATTAGCAGTTAAATTGCCTGTGGAGTCCGAGGCCTTGAGCTGCCCCCTCTTCTACCCCAGGAGGTCCTGAAGGGAGTAGCCGGGACGTGAGCCATGTACCTCTTCCACTGATTTTCCAGTGTCCTCTGTGCATGGGGAAATGTCTGGAAGTTTGTTGAGCTGCTTGTTCTTGCTGAAATCTTGCCTTAAAATCAGTCTTCTCTGGTTTTTATGGGTAGATCACTCCTGTTTGGCATCAATTAGAGAAATGTCAATGGATGACTCAAATCTCTATTATTACTATTTTATTTTCTTAATAATGTTTGCCTTATTTGTTCACCAGTTAAAGCATGATCTCTAAAGCAAGGACTTTCTTCTTTATTATTCTGTACAGACGTGCTGGCACAATAAAACCCGATCTCTAATTGTTCATGACTGTTACTATAATACAGATAATAGTGCATAAAAGTCAAGGGAAAATGAATTAAGACTTCATTGATTGTGGCAACAATAACAAAATACTTTCCCCTCTAAAAGACATTGTCATTATGCTTTGAGAGCTACATTCAGCTGGATTGACGGGCTGAAGTTGCATGGTAATTTGTAGTAATAGAGAGGTATCTTGATTAAAGTGGGAAAAAAACCCATCGTTAGAAATTTAGAGCCATCTTAAAATTGCATTCTGTGTATGTATTCTTCAAGAATATATTAAGCAAATGTTCCCATGGCTGCATGAACTTCACGCTACCAATGTGCCTGCCTACATCACTTGTCCCAAGCCTGTTGTGCTATGACAGTCGGAACCCTTTCTCCCCAACTTTCCCTGTTGTGCCAGGCCTGTTATTGTTTCTGCATTTTGTGTTTATCAGGATGTGATCGCATATTCAAGCTGAAATTACTGGGCTCTTGGACTTCATCAATTAAGATGCATTGAAGCCTCTTGCAAATGTGGAATGATATTGGGCAACGGTTATTATTGTAATTTCGAAGACAAGTTTGTAAACTAATTTCTGGCATATTATGACAAACAAATGTTGTGATCAGACTGCTTCCCCCATATCTGCCAATTTGTTATATTTCAAAGTGGAGTTGATTATATGTGGTGAAAAACCAGGCTTACAGAAAAATGCTCAAGAGCCCTCTGTTAAGATCCTGATCATCACCTGTCCTACCAGCTGATTTCACTGTTTGCTTGTCTGTTGTCAGTGTTGTGACTGATAATCATTTGCATGTTTTCAGAGATGGTTTACAAGAAAAATCTGTTCCAGGTCTTCTAAAAGGAATAATTCAATTTCCAAGAATATACCAATGAAAGTGAATTGCTGTTTGTAGGGAATGATTGGTGTGGTTGCATCTTTATCAGATGCTAAAATACATGAACTAGAGAAGAAGGCTACTAAGCCCATGCTGCTGTGTGGTGTGGTGGCAGCAGGGCTGACTTGCTGCTCTCTTGGTGCACAGTGGGAAGGGCAGAGACCTTCCGCACTGTTCCTGCTCAGCTGTTGCCAGCAGTGTTGGTAGGTGGAGAGAAGGGATTATGCCTTTGCGTGGGCGCAGGGTCATGCTCACAGCTTCTGGCATGGCAAAAAGAGGTCTTTACCGATTACAGTACATTGCTGAGATTAGAAAATTTGAGGTTAGATTGAAGTGAAAATTGTGAAGTTACTAAAAGGCATTTGTTCATCTGTGAGCATCACCTTGTGAGAGCCCAAGGCAGTCTTAAAGTGATTTAAGTCCAGCTGCCCTTGCTACAAAATCCCCAGGAAGAAAAAGTACAGTCCTTCACATGAAGTCCTTACTCCTTGAGGTAGGGTTGTTCCTCAGTAATGCATCATTGGATTTTATTACTGAATGAAATCCATTATTCTGGGATGATTATATCAGTCCAGGCAGAACTTATTTTGTAGAGTTATTGAAAGAGAAGGAGAAAGAATGATGATTTCTAATTTCTTTAACAAAATATGCGTTCATATTTTATCAGTTTATCTACTGCTTGAGTTTAATTATTTTTTGTGACCTACTGTCATATGAACACTGACTTTTGCTTCTAAAAAGAAAGAAGATATGCCTTTTAGTTCAAACTATAACTTCAAGACATTAAAAACCTTAAACTAGGATTTTTTTTAATTATATAAAATAAATCGATATACTGTAATTCTTGCCTCATTTTAACCCTTAGGAAAAATAATGCAATTATTAAAATTAGCACAGTTTGTAACCAAAGCAATTGGCTTTTCATAAGGCTTAACTTGAGCTGGTTGAATGCTTGAAGAAAACAAACCTTCAGGAGAAATCCATGAGATACACAAGTACAATATCCAACCTCATTGCAGGAAAGTAAAGATGCTTTACAGCTGTGTGAGAGAGTTGTTTTTTTTTTTTTTTTTTTTAATAACATCAAATTTTGTAGCTGGATATTGAAAGACCTTGTGGTGTTTTGGAAAGATCTGGCATTGGTCAAAGCACCCTCATGGAGTTCTAGTTTATTTAAATACAACTATTTAATTAATTACTTGACAATGCTTATTTTGGCAGTTATTACAGAAAATTATGAAACATTTTACATAGCAGATTATTAATAAAGTCAGTATTTTGCTCCTCTAACACTCTGACATTTGCTATATGTCTGCTTCTGGATAAACAACTGACACAAATATTCTGTGACACTAGAGTCATGCTCCAGTCATATGGCATCACAGTCACCTTGACGTTCTCTGACATGCCGGAAAGATGATGTAATTATTAGAAGGCTGAATCAATAAATGCTGACAGCATTAGTTGTTAGGATGAAGAATATTAGCATTAATGAAGTCTACATTAAAAAACATATCTTTAAGAGCTGTTTTATCCTGCAAGTCTTAATTTTTAGGAAGATTAAGTTTAAATTTTTAATTTTGATGTGAATTTGTTGAAATATTCCATCTGCTTGCTCAGCACATATATGTATTGAGCTGATTATTTTTTCCTTGTAAATGAAACTGTGATTTTTAGATTCCATAATAAAGGTCATGGTAGATATTTCTCCTTGTTAACTACCTACTTAAATTTATCACTGAATATGTAATAAGTAATATCTCGGGGACTAGTGACCACCCAGTAGTCTTAATTCACCTAAAGAGGCAGCTTTGTGATAAAATTTACTTAAGGAGGGCAGAGATGTAAGAAACTCTTTAAAAAAATCTTCAGTCATAATCTGCCAAGAGTTCAACTAAACAAACCAAATGAATGTGCTTTTTTAGCTGCAGTTTTCCCTGAGACTATCAAGGAGGTGTATGTGAGCTTCCAGCTGAAGTTTGGCTAAAGATTTAGCATGAATATGGAATTCAGATTTGCTCTTCAGAATTTATCAAATGTGATAATCTGAAGGACTTTTTGCTTAGCATGGAACAAATAAACGTTTATTTGTTCTTCACTGAAATATGCTGACTGGGATATGTAAAATTAAAAAACATTTTCTATCCTGAGAAATAATTCTGAGGAATTGAGTTACTGAATTTTTTACTTTTTTTTTTTTTTTTTTTTTTAACCAGGAACATTTAGGCGTGGGTTCTGTGTTTTACTCCTAGATGGATCTCCTCAGTCTATTTCTGAGGATTCTTTCATTAGATACATCATTTTTACTGTGCATGATGTGGGCAACTTGGCTGGCTGGCTGAGGCATTCACACACAGGACCTTCAGGTGCCCCATTTCCCAAGGACCGACATTGAAATGCAAAGTACTTCTGGAGATGTAATTTTCTGACACTAGCTGCTGTTCATCCAGAGGAATTTTAAAAGATGTCTGTCATATTCCGTGATGGCAGGGGGTTGTGGCTAGCAGCTGAGCTGGTGCCCCTGGGCTTCCTTCCTGCTCTGGGGAGAGACACGGGTCATCTTCCCCTTCAGTAGCCATCTGCACTAGTGTGATTACTTGTCTCTAAAACTACCCATTTCTTTATGCTGATTTTAGAAGGACCCAAGGTGAGTAGCTCAGCTCTGGACCTCAACAAAAAAAGTTACAGATCACATTTTCTTCTTTATTTAATGGAACAATGTAAGACTGTAAAACATATGGAACATTGGGAATGCAAATGATGCAAGGACAACAGTACACTATGACAATATGGTATCGCTCATGCTGTTAATTGTTGGACTGGCTGGGAGAGGGGGAATTTTGTGGGGGAAAAGTGAATGTGAAGGGCACTGTAGCTGCACCTTGTAGGGAGATGATGTGCAAGATACATACTATTCTTCAGGGCAAACAGCGCAGTGTGTTGGTGAGCTGATTAACCACTGAAGCAATAGGATTAAACTGGACTGTTCCGAAGCTTTGTAAGTTTGCAGTTACATAAATATGCCCAAGGAATAAGTTGTATTCACTTCATATGAAAAAAGCTAGATTCAGTGAACTTGTAGGGATGGGACAGTTTAGCTTATGGAGACTGAGGGACTTTGTAAAGTAGAACACCTTGTTTCATAGGTTTTGGACTTAATAGCATATGAAACATTTTGAATTTGATTGGGATGTTCCTTAGAAAACTAGCTTTTAAAATCTTAACCGTTATCGTAAGAAATATATAAAGTTTGTTAAAGTGTGCAATAGTCCACGGAAAAAAAGCTGTCTACTTCAAGTAGGTTATGAGAATATTAAGTTTAAAACAGAGAAGTCAGTGGCATAGTATCTCTGGCCCATAGCAGAGGACTTCAGTCTGGTAAGTTTAATTGCTATCCAAAGAATAAATTTACAAAGACAAGGTAAGGTCAGCTTACAACTGGTTAATTTTCTTTGGCTTTTCTGTGACTGAGCTTTACAACATTGACATATTTACAATTTACATTTACATTTACAACATAAGTAAAATATGGAGGTTTAAATTGTGTATTTATGAAGTATTAATTACTCAGGAAGTTTTGGTATAGTTCCAACTTAGATTTGAGTGTAAAGCAATCATTGAAATACAGATTTTTACACTTAAGAAGGAAATAAAACTTTTTCTTCTGAAATAAGCTTTTTTTAAAAGCAAATGTTGGGGCTTGTATGAATTCCTGATCTCTTCCCTTCCATCCTTATCTTTAGGAAGGTGGATACTGCCTAATTATGGTCCCAAGTAAAAATCTCACTGTAAAGAGATTTTAAAATGTTATCTGGTCCAGGGTGTACATTCATGCATCTTAGAATAGGGATATTCACTACAGCCCTGTTATACTGAGTCTAGGGTCAGATTCAACGATCCATACTCGGGTATCTGCAGAAAGTCGAGGGTTTCTATGCCATCACGCAGCCTCCAGCACCTGCCAGAGGAGAACATGGAACCCCCTCAGGTCTTGTATCTTCTGGATGCCTCAAGCATGTCAGGTGTTGTTAGACATCACTGTGCACTTGATACAGCTGATGACATGTAGGAAATTAGTGTCCTAAGGCGGACACGTGTCCCACACCCTGAGCTGATCAGACCTCACCATCTGTGAGAAGCCAAGACCTCTTGCTCACATGCAGGCACGTCTACATTGTCTCTGTCTGGAGCCAAGTCCCACCCTGGCTTTTCTCCTTCAGAGACTCAGGTTATTGTCTGGTTTTGGTAACAAACCACTTCATACTTCAGCCTTGGGAATAGCTGAAGTGCAGCTATGGCTTCCTTTAAGCATAGCTTAAAAATTACAGGAAGCAATTTTTTTTATTTAATAAGTACGTTTATTTAAGTGAAATTCTATTTCATGCCACCTTGCTGGCACAGGGTAAAAAAAAAAAAAAAGGAAAGGTTACTGTTAAAAGAATCTGGTTTTACACTGGCTGTGGAATTTGTGCTATTGCAAACCCTCTGAAGTGCTTTCTCAAAAGCTGGTGTAGAAGAGTCTCGCCAGGACAAGTGGCTTTTCATATGTTGTTTTATTGACTCACATTTGATTGTTTCCCATGTGTATTTAAAGGCTGAATTCCAGTCTGTAGTGAATGACTCGGAAAGTGATTTTGAACTGAATTCATTTGCAGTTTCTAACAGAGGCATCTGCCGACCAGTTCTGAAAAGGTCCAGGTTCTTGAGTCCTACCTGTTGTAATCTTGTGGTATGCTTTAATTTGAGCCTTCTGTGCTTATCCAAGATATTTCCATATAAATAGCTTTAAAAACCAATGCCAGTTATTTAAAAAAAACCACCCTTCTATGGAACCACGTTAGAACCTCACTCAACTAGTGCTTACTTTCGTGGATCATAGTCTAACACAAAGAACAAAAGATCCTGCTTTGTCTTCATTTTTATTGTCTTTCTTAATTGACAAAAATTTTCCTCCTTGTTTTACTAGTAAAAGAAAATATATAGTATTGCCTCTACTTTGTCATAAATCAAGACAGCTTGAAGGCAAGTAGTTGCACCAGTGAAAAAACATGAACTCTGGAACTGATGAAAATGGATACAGTCAAGTGGATATTTTCAGGGGAAATAATCATAGGTATGGTATTATGAGTTCCACAAGCCATATGAATAAAATACCCTGTTTCATGAAAATTTAGTAATAATTCTAAACACAGAGGAACTTGCACTTTAATATTAAATCTTCATCCATTTTATTTGCAGTTTTTTCCTTGAGAATTTTTTTTTAAATATACTTCTACAGTTTTCAGAATAACAGTGAGAAACTATCAATCCAATTAAAGCAGCCATGGCACTCAAGAAAGTAAAAACTGATAGCATGGTAGGAAGCTATAAGTAGTTTAAAAATTATTCTAATCAAGGGAAAATAGCTTAGAGTCTTCATAAGCAGATTTCGTATTTTTTGTGCCCTGAGGACAGATAATAAATCTGTAGTGTTTCAGGAAGCCAGCATAATGAAATGACCTTTTTTAAAAAACTGGGATTTTGGGGAGGGAAATATATGATCATATTGCAGCTAGATTGCTATTAAAGTAATATACTGCTTCATATGCAACAAGAAAGGTACCTGCAGCAACACTTATTTGAGTCAGACAGCATTGAATTGAACTACTGTTAAATGCTAACCTGTCTTTTTCTGCTTGAGGCAGTGCTTTCTGCTCGTGTGATGTACGAGAGAAACGGTGAATATTCATTTGATATCCAGGTAATTCTTATTTCTGGCAGCTTGATCTAAGTACTGCCTGTTTGTATATGAACCTTGCTTGGTATGAGTCCATTTAACTGTGGCATTTTCAGAGTAATTCGAGCTTTGCTTTGAAAAAAAATAATGAATGATTAGTGCAAGTTTCTAAAAGTGAATTTCTGATACTGAGAGCCTGGAAACTATGCTGCTTCTAAGAAGATGTAATTTTATTTGAGAAAAGATAAGTTAGTAAAATATTAACATCAGGGCTTGATCACAATTTAAACTCGATGCTTATTCCAGCATCCCCCACAGTTTGGGGGTGATTGGCCCGTTGCGGTGCTGGTGAATTGTTCCCAGGACCAGGCAGGGGTTCAGTCTGGCTCTGATCCCTGTGCTGCAGGAGCCGTGGCAATGATGCAGCTTGAATGTCTGTGGATTTAAGCTCTGTCTTAAAGCTGGTTATAGTCGTTTATCTCCCAAATTCCTGTTGCAAAATTGTTTCAATGCTTCATTTGCCTAGTGATTAAAAGAAGGTCTAAATTACAGTAAATTTATTCAAGTCTAGTTTCCACCCTTTGTTCTTATACCATGATTGTCCTTTGGCTTAAACAGCCCCTTTAAAACCCCGTGATAGTTAGCGATAGCAGTCAGCCTCTCTCTAAACAAGACAAGCTTTTTCTCTCTCCTTTTATGACATATTTTACATTCTTCTCATCATCCTAGTAGTCCTTCTCTGCAGCTGCTCCAGCCTAAGTTAATCTTTTTTGAACACAAGCGTTCATAATTACGCACAATAATTGAAGTGATGTCTTAGCAATGCTTTACCAGTACTGTACTAATACTCCCCCCATCGTTACTACAAATAATTGAGCTGATGTATTTTAGGGCAGTTTGCCTTTTTTCACATCGGTAGCTCATTGTCAGACTGCGATTAACTGATGTGGATTGAGCTTTCTCCTCCTCAGTCATTTCTAGTTTATAGCTGGAAGTATTCTTGTTATTGTCTAAAGTGTATGACCTTACACTTTCTACAAGAGGCAAAGAATCCACTTGTACTTTTTTCCAGTTGTTAATTGTACTCTGTTTAAAAAGGTGCCTAACTTCTAATTTTAATATGCCTTGTTTCAGCTTCTAGGAGCTGGCTCTTGCTATGTCTTTTATGATGTATCAGAGTCCTTTATTAGGGGATATTTTCTTTATGTTAGGATACTTGTCTACTGAAATCAAATTAACTTCTCAATTTCAAGAAATAAATTATAACCTATTGAACACTAAGTTTTTAGTGTAAGGAATCTTTTTTATATCTAAGCAGAAGGTATAAGGCAGATTGCTACAGTGTGAAGAAAAGCTAATTTTCAGCTTCCTTCCAAAAGTGTGAACCCCAGCATCATGACAGATACTCTTGTCACCTCAATTCATAGAATCGTGGAATGGTTTGGGTTGGAAGGGGCCTTAAAGATCGTCTAGTTCCAGCCCCCATGCCATGGGCAGGGACACCTTCCACTGGACCAGGTTGCTCACAGCCCCATCCAGCCTGGCCTGGAACACTGCCAGGGATGGGGCAGCCACAGCTGCTCTGGGCAATTCAGTGCCTCCTGCCCTCACAGTAAAGAATTTTTTCCTAATCTCTAACATAAATTTATCTTCTTTCAGTTTAAAGCCATTCCCCCTTGTCCTATCACTACATGCCCTTGTAAAAAGTCCCTCTCCAGCTCTGCTGTTGGCCCCTTTAGGTACTGAAGGCTGCTCTAAGGTCTCCCAGAGCCTTCTCTCCTCCAGGCTGAACAACCCCAACTCTCTCAGGCTGTCTTCATAGGAGAGGTGCTCCAGCCCTCTGATGGTTTTTTGTGGCCCTCCTCTGGACTTGGTCCAACAGGTCCATGTCCTTCTTACGTTGGGGGTCCCAGAGCTGAATGCAGTACTCTAGGTGGGCTCTCACGAGGGTGGAGCAGAGGAGCAGAATCACCTCCCTCGACCTGCTGGCCATGCTTCTTTTGATGCAGCTCAGGGTACAGTTGGCTTTCTGGGCTGCAAGCACACATTGTCAGTTCATGTTGAGCTTCTCATCAACCAACGCCCCAAGTCCTTCTTCTCAGGGCTGCTCTCAATCCATTTTCTGCCCAGCCTGTATTTGTGCTTGGGATTGCCCCAACCCAGGTGCAGGACTTTGCATTTGGCCTCATTGAACTTCATGAGGTTTGCATGGGCCCACCTCTGGAGCCTGCCAGTGTCCCTCTGGATGGTGTCCCTTCCCTTCAGTGTGTTGACTGCCAGTCAGCTTGGTGTCGTCAGCAAACTTGCTGAGGGCGCCCTTGATCCCAGTGTTCATGTCACTGACAAAGGTGTTAAACAGTGCTGATCCCAATACTGACACCTGAGGAACACTGCTTGTCAGTGTTTTCCGCTTGGACATTGAGCTGTTGACCACAACTCTTCAAGTGTGACTGTCCAGCCAGTTCCTTATCCACCGAGTGATCCATCTGTCAAATCCATGTCTCTCTAATTTTGAGACAAGGATGTCATGCAGGACACTGTCAGATGCTTTGCACAAGTCCAGGTAGATAATGTTAGTTGCTCCTCCTTTATCCACCAGTGCTGTAACCCTGTCGTAGAAGGCCATCAAATTTGTCAGGCACAATTTGTGCCTAGTGAAGCCATGTTGGCTGTCACCAATCATCTTGTTTTCCTCCTTTCTTGGACCTCTTCCCTCCAGGGCTTTATCCTGTGGTACTCTACCAAGCAGATCCCTGAAGAGGTCAGAGCCTGCTCTCCTGAAGTCCGGTGTAGCAAGCTTGCTGTGAGCCCTTCTTGGGGTTCTCAGGATCTTGATCTCCCTCATCTCATGGTCACTGCAGCCGAGGCTGCCCTTGAGCTTCATGTTCCCCCCCCAGCCCCTCCTCATTGGTGAGAACAAGGGCCAGCATAGCACCTCTCCTTGTTGGCTCCTCTGTTGCTTGGAGAAGGAGGTTATTGTCAGCACACTCCAGGAACCTCCTGGATTGCTTATGTCCTGCTGTATTGTCCCTTCAACAGGTATCAGGGTGGTTGAAGTCCACCATGAGGACCAGGGCTTGTGTACGTGAGGCTGTTCCTATCTTTCTCTAAAGGGCCTCATCCACTTGGTCTTGCTGGTCGGGTGGCCTGTAGCAGACTCCCATTATAATTTTACCTGTCCCTGTCCTCCCTTTAATGCTGACCCATCAGCTCCTCATCCATCCCGATAGAGGGGGGCACATAAGAGGGTGAAACCCCCTCCTCGTCTGCCCTTCTTACGGAGCCTGTTTATAGAAAAATATCTGTTTCAGTGCTCCAGTCACAGAAGCCATCCCACCATGTCTCTGTGACACCAATAGGTTCATAGCCCTAGAGGCATGCACGCATCTCTCTAACTCCTCTCGTTTATTTCCCTATGCTGTGTATTTGCATAGAGGCATTTAAGCTGAGCCCCTGGTGAAGCTGACATGCTGGCTGGAGCAGCTGAAAGTCCTTTGTACTGCTCTTCAGGTGCTCTCCTGCTGACTCACAATCCCTTTCCAGGCTCTGGGCATCCCTTTCTGACACTGGCATCAAACTGGTAGGAGTGGGATGGATTGAGGTTCTCTTCCCCTGGCAGCTTTAGGCTAAAGCCCGCTTCACTTTGCTCTGTTGTTCACTTTGATGCTCTTCCCCTTCTCTGACAGATGGACTCTGTCAGTCCCCAGTAAACCAGGTTTCTCAAAGTGAGTCCCATGGTCTAAGTAGCTGAAGCCTTGGCTGCAGCACCAGTCCTGTAACCGTTTGTTGATTTGCCAGCTTTGGCTGGCCCTTTCAAACCCCTTCCATTTGACTGGGAGGATTGAAGAAAAAACTTCCTGTGCTCCTGAGTCCCTTACTGCCGCTCCCAGGGCTCTGTAGTCATCCGTGACACTCCTCAGGCTGCTCCTGGCTGTATCACTGGTGCCCGCGTGAGGCAAAAGCAGCAGATAACGGCCAGTGGACTGTGTGAGGCTTGGTAGTCTCTCAGTGACATGCCTGGTACGAGGCCCCGGTAAGCTTCATACCTTTCTAGAGTGTACATCGTGTCAGAAAGTGGGTACTCCAATACCTCTCTGGAGAGAGTTGCCTACTGCTATCACCAGTTACCTTTTCTGAGTTGCAGCGGTGGTTATACAGGGAGCAGGCTGGACGGCCTTACTCAGCTCCAGTATCTGTCCTGATGTGATGGGTCTTTACTCTTCAGTCTGCAGAGCAGCTCTGCAAGAGCACCCCAGGCTCTGAGGAGAAGTCTCTTCCTCCTGCAGGTCCTTGCAGTCGCAAGCTTCCATGTCCCTACAGGTCTGTGTGGGTTCTGGTTGGTTTTGCTTTGTTCTTAAGGTGGACTCTGTTGACCAAATACTCTCTTTACCATATTCCATCTGTCTAACCTGACTCGGGATTTGTTCCCACTTGGCCAATGTTTTATCATTCAGAAAACGTTGCAGTTGGTGATTTCAGATCTGCTTCCACAATACTGATGAAAATGCTAACTAACAGCAGTACTCACAAAAGTGCCATTTAACGATGATTTATAAGGGACAGCTGGCCGAAGTGACTCTTGTGCTTAATGCCATAAATGTATGGTTTGATATTGTTTGGGACTATATTTGAATATAGAGATATTACATTTTTAAGTATCTCAGAAAAGGCTAAAAATGGTATTCTCAAACCAAGTGAATCGGAGTTGATAAAAAAATCAGAATATTCTGGATACAAAAATATTATTTCAGTGAAAGCAGATTCTATCATTTTCCTGCTCTGCTAATTAACAATGGAGAAGAGTAGTTATTATGTGAAATTCAAGCCGTTCAACAATTCACTTGATTAATACATGCAGAATAATACATGTTAGTCAAATACTGTTTTCCTCTGAGATCCCATTAAAAATTTGATCAAAGTTTAATTACAGCATAGGCCAGTTACGTTTAGATGACACTGAAAACATCAAGGCCTTTCAAATAATGGGAATGAAACAAAGGGAGTTCGACAATTGTCATGAACCAAACTGGAAGTCTGCAGATTTCCTTTTCAACCAAATGGCTGCACAATACAGAGAATAGTGCTCTTTTGGTGATGTGATGGCACATCACAATGAAAAGATATTTTTCATTCTTTGAGGGTCACTTTAGTTCCAGAAGTCACTTGAGGGCTTGATAGGTATGTACAGGAGCTCTGGGATTTTATGAGCATACTGTTCTGAGGAGATAGCTGACACAGAAACCAATATATGCTGGTTTCATGAAGCCTGGTGGTTTGCTTTGGGATTAGCTGTTTGATATTTTCTTGAGTCCATTTCTTTTTAAGAAGGAAGGTGAAGATAGCTCTGTTTGACAGTTCTCTAGTGAAGATTGTAATTTGGGAGCTACTTGAGGAAACAGGTTGAAGAGATGGGTTGTAGTGCAAATCCAAACAGGGAAATCTGAAGTCTACAAAAAGCATGGAAGCTGGTAGAGTAGGAAGAACGGGATAGTGGAGAGGTTAAGGGGAAAGAGGTTTGCTGAAACAATGAAAGTGAGGGAGGCGTAGGCATGAGAACAGAGGAACTAACAGAGATGAAGCTGTTCAAATCAAAGTGTATCTGCTGCTTCCTTGTGAAAATTAATCCAAGAACTCAGATGTTGGGTTCAAGAGAATTAGGACTAACGGTTTGTACAAAATGCATGGAAGTTTGTAAATCAGCCTTCAATGCATGGTCAACACGCCTGGAATGTGCTGCAATATGTAGCATAACTGCATTTTTAAATTTAATGTAGCACAGTCCATTGGTGGTCCTTCAGGAAGCAGTGAAGAACAGGATGTTCTTTCTTTGAACAGTTATAGGGAAGAACCGCATGACCACATCATAGCTCTGTAAAGCTCCATGGGGAAAACATAAGCCTCAAAGCAGAGGTACTGCTATGTCTGCTTAGATCATCCCACCAAAGACAGACTTTCCTTCAGGAAATCTCATCTGGACAGGAGTCTCAGAGACTCTAAAATAAGTTTTCTATGATATGCTGGATTTTAAGACATACTATATGCACAAAAAATGTGTACTGATGTAACAACAGGAGTTCCTAGGAAGGAAGCTGTGATCAAACGTATGTTCTCTAGCAGAGATCCATTTCGAACAGGATAAAGAGATCTTATACTCTCCTAGCTTACTCATTTTCCCTGTAAGAAGACCTATACTGATATGAAGCACACTTACATCTCTACACGTATAGTTGTAGATATAGTTATTTAACTACTACTTTCTTGTCCAGATGCTCTGAGGCGTTTCAGACTCAGCTTTCAATATAGCCATGCATTCATTTTTATGAGTAATACATCACATTAAAATTATCCACTTCAGCAGCAAAGACTTGTTTGTTTCAAAGGTTCTTGAAGACTGTTTTCAACTTTGCTGCACTAGTATAGCATCTTTTCTTACCTTCATGATTTTAAAGCACCCCAGAGAGATCACCAAAACCAACCTGCCTCACCCCCCACTACTCGGAGATTTTAACCTCTCTTCACTTCAGCCTTTTTTTGCTCTCCTTAATGACGTTCTTTAAACAATCATGCAGTAACTCTTATTTTTTTCCTACTTCAAAAGTAAATTAAATTTACTGAGGTAGCCATCCCTAATGGCATAATTCTCCTAAAACAATCCACCCACATTACGTGTCCCTGAAGACTGCTATTTGCACTGAGTAGAATTAGTTATACAAAGATTTTAAAATCTCTGAATGCCGCATCTGTAGTGAATACTGGGAACTTGTTTTGCTTCATAGACCATGATAGTCAGTGTAAAAAAAAGTGCCTGCTAGCAAGAAAAAGATTTTTCCTTCATTTTCTTGGAAATAGCTGTATTGTAGGGCTAGCTAAGGGCAATCACAATCTCTTTTTGTTGCATATGTTGATTTTTTTGCTCTGTAATCCTTATTACCAAGCAATGCCTGAAACTTTTGTGCAACTGAATGGGACATAAGTTATAGGTAGCCTTCTGCAGAACCCATCACAGGCACCTGTGTCTCCATGTTATTTATAAATGGAGTGTAATCATTTACTGTGTGAGGAATGGCTCATGAAGCATCTAAATTATAGGTTTAAGTGGTCTGGACTATACCTGTGGAAGTTATCAGAGGCTAACCACTGAAGTGTTTACTCAGTTTTTATAGAAGTTTTACAACTTTATGTGTTCTTATCAATAACTGACTTGAGCAGCTGAAAGCTAATTTGGAGGTGACCACATGAGTCTAATTATTCAGGGAAGTGATTTCAGCATAGCCAAACTTAACGATAAGATAGTTCAAGTGGTATAAGTTGCTGATATGCATTGGACAGATCTGGGCTTAGGTCACACTGTGAGGGTCTGTGTATTTGCATGCGATAAAATGCTTAATATCCTTTATTTTCTATTTAAAAAATATCTCTTAAATACATAATCTAAGAAGGAACAAGGAAAAAAGAAACATTCAAAAGCTGGAAGAGAATATTGCACGTTTTGCATGGTTTTGGTCTTTCCATTATTATTATTTCCCTATGGCTTTCAAAGTAAGGCTATCTATTTTAAGCTTAGATGTAATTTCCAAAGAGCTGTATGTACTCTGTACTACGCTGCATAGAGCTGTGTAAGTAATAATAACTTGCATGTATCTCCAGAAAAAAATATTCCCGTATACACCTATATGCAGAGTATTGGCAACCCTTGAGCTTTGACATATTGCAGGGACAACCTGCACTGCTGGATATTTCATAATTTTAAAATGAAAAATAGATGGAAAAAGAATTGTGGAAATTATTTCAAATTGAAATGTGGCAATTCATTGAGATAAACTGCAAAATAAAGACTAGGCAGTGTTCTTAAGCACGGAGTGTATAAAATTAATTACAGCTACAATTAGTGATCACAAATGCTCTTATCATGAATATTTTTTTTGTAGAAGTGGGACACGGGCATTCCCCACTGCATCATGTCTTTGCTTGCTTGCAGACATGCAGTAGCTTCCTCAGGAGGCCACAGTGACGCTGTCTTCAGTCTCACTGCAGAATGGCTCTGTCACCTTTTGGATTCACTCGTGTGAAAGTAGGCATCAGCTACCCAAGAAGCATATTTTAACCAATAGTCCCCTTCATCAGTGATGATTTGGCCATGGCACTCCATAATAACTCCTGTCAGCCAGCTTTAGGCTCCCATGTTTTTCCAGATCAAACTATCTGGCATATTTGGTCCTATTTGTAGATCTACTCAGTTTTGGTAAGCATGTTATTTACCAGAAATATCCTTTTATATACTAGTTTCTCTATCAATGGGGAACAAGATCCAGAAGCACTAAGTCCATTCATAGATTAATAGATGCCTTCCCAGAAAAGCATCAGTATCAGAATAGAGAACACAGACATGTGGAGAAGGGTTGATATTTGTGAGAGCTGATGTTACAGCGTGAGACAGCAAAGTCGCAACTGCAAAGTAGCTGAAAGTCCTAGCAGGAAACCATCTCAATTAGCATATGTGGCTGGGCTGAGATTAATGTAAATCAGGAAATCTGCTCATTTTCTGAGTTGCTAATCTGTTTTGAACAAGCAGAAATGTAGGTAAGACCTAGAGATGGAAAGTCAAATTTCTCCTTTTCTGACACACACACTTTCCTATTGATTTCATCATATTGCAAAGCAGTAATGAAGGGGGGAACTTTGCTGTAGGGCTGCAGCTCTTTGAGATATTTTTCTTGTTAAGTGCACAGTAGCAGGTCAAAAGGGAGAGACATGTTTTAATCTTTGTATTTTTAGCCTTCTCTTCACATGTTAATGGGACTACTGCTCTGTAGTTCAAGTCTCTTGGGCATTACTTTGACTTATTGTATTTTTTTAAACTTTTTAAAAAACTGCCATAGAATCTTGGAACATACATCCCACTACAGTTGCAATGGGGGTTATTTACTCAAAGAGACAGGTTTTCAGCTAAGTGTTCATTCGTGGAACTGAATCAAGCAAATTTTAAGATTAAATTCAAGCATCTAGTTGAAAGACCCACAGTAGGAGCACTGGAGGTGCTCTGCTCCCACTCACCCCCAGCATGTCACAACCTGGAGCCCAAATATTTTTTTCTCACTTCCGTCCCAGATCTTGAAATGCAACTCAGACCACTTCCAGGTGATAGTTTGCTTGGTTTTCTCCTCATATTGCGATAGTTCTAGATGAAGCTTTCTTCCTTCCAGCAATGCCGTGGTTCATAGAGGTCACGTAGTGAAGGCCCTCTGCACCCTATTTCTGTAACATACTTGATTTTCACACACATTGTGGTATTGGCTGCTGTCACACGAACATTGACTAGGCTTCAGATGTGTGTATTGTTGATGTTTTAATTTTTTCCCCCTATAAGTGGATAGGACACCAACCATAGAGGGGGCTGCATCTCACCCATGTCTGTGGAGCTGTGTGTGCTGGGCAGGGGGATACAGCTCAGCCCTGTCATTGGGCTGACCCAACAGCAACTGCATTACAGCGCTCCCAGGGCAGCATTTTAAGATCCTATACTAAACATGAAAAGATGGCAGATGATCAGTCTTTAGTCATAAAGTGCTCTTTTGAGCATAAACACTTCAATAACAGCAGTCTTTTCCCCCAAAATTACTGTTTACATTGACTGATACTTTACAAGAGGGTTACTGGTTGGTTTGTTTTTTTTCTTTGGGGTAGTTCGCTTTTATTTGCCTTTCTTTGATCTGGAAGTGCTCTTGCATATTTGGAATTGGTAATGTTTTGTCTAGAACAAGTAAGTTTCAGGCGATGGAATGAAATGCAGAATTACTTTCTCCTCTGATTTCTTGCAACTCTCAACTAAGAATATGTGTTGTCAGATAGAAATAAAAGGGCAGCGTTATGATTTTCTGGCTGTCCTATGTGTCTTAATATATACCATATGGCTGGGGGACATTGCACCAGATTTTTTCTCATGACTTTTTTTTTCTCACTAGAGTTAAAAGTAGTAATATGGAAAGGAACGAGTAAAATAATTTGCTCTCCCTCTGGACTTGTTGGCTGTGATTATTCTGTCTTATTTTAAGTGTAAAGTTTTGTATTTAGGTTTTGTTTCCTGAAAGTTTTGCAGCTGTTCATTTTTGTCAGCTTGTAACATGTATTCTGAGGAGCTTTTTTTTTTCCACGGGTACCATTCTGCTTTCAGGGGGCAGAAATTCAGACTGCTGGGCATGCTGCTGTGCTCTTTAGTAACTTCTTAGTGAAATACTCTTAACAGTATAGTCCATTGCTGATTAGTGTGGGAGATGCAGCATGAAGTTGCAAAGAGTGGGATCATTGCAGTATTTAAGGTAGAACAAAAGCCAAGTAAACTGTTGCCCATTTCATAAGGGAAAGGGAACAACTGCCAGACTCTGCAGTGATCAAGTTCCAGTTTTCTGTTTTGTCCTGTAATAATGACCAAAAAAAGAGGCATAAAGAATTAAAGCAACTGTTTTGAGTGTTTGTAGAAAAGGCATTTTTCTCTTTTGCCAAACATACTATGGAAGTCTGCAAATCATAGTTGATACTTCTACTTTGGTGATGAAAGTGAGAAGCATGTAACAGGGAAATACTTTGATTTTCAAACTGCAGCTTTACAGAGTACCTGAATACCAATGCTTCTGCCTCTGTTGCCCCTGCGCACCTCCCTGGTGACAGCGAGGTGACGCTGCATGGCCAGGGTATCACCCTGGTGGGGTCAGTTGGGCGTTGGTGGCTGGTGCTGCTTTCAGCCTGCTGGCACCTCCAAGCTCCCCCCCTCTTGCAGTCGGTACACAGCACCTGTCTGAGCACACACTCACCCACCCGGGGATGATTTAGCTCAGGCTTAAAGCCTTGTCACCACTGCCAGCCAGAGCATCCTCAGTTTGGGTCTTCTGTGCTATAAAAGCTGTAAATGTGATAGCTTTATGGTTACAGAGGAGGTAAATCCAGCAGGTTTTCTCTTGATATGTCGGAACATCTGTGGAGCATACAGGTGGTGTACAGGGCTGTGCTTCCTTCCACCACTCGTGTTCTGGAAAGAGATACTGGTGGGTTTCAGCCAGCGGTGTTGAATCTCAGCATAGTTTCAAAAAAAGAACAACTGGAGATTGACAATTTTAATTGAAATGTCTCCATTCAACCCACAAAACCATTTTTCCTTCCCTATTTCTCCTTTATCTCTCCCACTAACTTGTTTGGTGGTTTCTCAGCTCCTTTCAATCCCTTTTTAGAGGCTGAGAATGACCATGGTGCCCATTAAGCAGCTTTACTTACAGTTCTAGTTTTTATATTTATGAATCCTGAGGAATTTGTAACTCTTTCCTCAACTCCCAAAGAGGCAAACCAGTGCTTCTGTGTCACTAGTGTCAACTGCTGAAAAAAATGCAAATGTCTTCACTCCTGAACACAGTGTTAACAGACGCTGTAACTAGTGTTCACGAATTGCACGTTGTAGTGGTTGGCCATGTTTAAATGTATGAAGATAAAACCATATTCTGTGATTGCCACAGCCAGCTTTTCCCTCACAGATGTGTAGCTCCTGCACACAACCTTTCCTGAGCAGATAGGAAAGGCTTTTACAGGATACCCCTGCCCCAAAAATCTCCCAGAGGTTCTGGGACTGGATGTACCTAGGTCACTTCAGTGTTCCAGCAAGGGACTGTGGGGCTGTAGAAGGCCTTACACAGCCCACCTGAACGTGGGCATTGCCGAGATGTGGGGAGGGGATCAGGAGACCTGGAATATCTCCAGGAGTGCTCCTCTGAATAGAAACTACCTCCTGTCTCCAGTTTTGTGGAGTTGTTGCAGCCGGTGCTGACGAGGGACACACTGTGGCTTCTGTATGCAATACATGGTTTCAAGTTGACTTTCAGATTGTCTGAGATACGGAATTGGGGAATAGGACAGAATAACTTGCATAACAACATCACTCCAAAACAGGAAGAGATGCCTGTAAATGACAAATACTTCGACTGTAAAAAGATTTCCGTGGAAGTCCCTCTGGTTTCATTATATAGTTATCCTTATTGATTGGTTTGACTGATGTAATTTGCTTTGGAGGAAGCTATTAATTTTTAAAACATCAGAGTTCACCAATGATTTGATAACAGAGATGTAATTAGGGAGGGTGCAAGTGCAAAGAAGATACCAGACGCTGAGTGTGTCCTTCAGGGACTGAGGCATGATGGCAATGCGGGCAAATGCAAAATATGTCTGTGGGCGAAGGATCAAAATAAAGGAAACGCGTTACAAGCCAAACTGCTGCCAGAAACCGTTAAGTTCATTTAAAATAAATTAGAGAGACTTAACAGTTTTGTAGGTAAAGCCTTGAAGCCATTATCCCATAGTCATACCAGACTATAGAAGAGCAAACAGGATATTGGGATGTGTCACCAGCACCAGTATAGCCAGAGAAGGGGTGTGGTGAGTTGCAAATGGCTCAGCCCAGTACAGCTAAAGTCTGGGGTGAAGATTAGTTAATTAAAAATTTTTTTTGGAAGCTAATGCTTAATAAAGGATGCTTTATAGATCCAGCCAGGATGTATGTGTTACAGATGAGGGCTGGAACTTTTTACTGGGCCGTGTGGTTGTTTTCTAGTTGTTTCATTTGATGTTACTTGCGCTGGTAAGCAGGGAGGTTTGGTTGGTTCATGGCTCTAAGTGAGCAGGTCAGTATGGTTTTGTCAGTTAAGACTTCTGGTTTGTAGTTTCACCTCTACCAAAGCAAATTCAGGGCAATTCCAGGGGCTCCGGTGCTGCCTTGGTGAATTGTCACTGCTATAAGGAAAAAGATGTAGTTACTGCTGGCCCTGAGAATGAGTCTGGTGGGAGCAGATGCCTGGTGCGTTAACAAGGTGGTCCTTTGTCACATTTGTCACTGGTACAAAACCTATCGAGCAGCATGTCTGTTTGGCTCCTGGGACACATATAGGTTTGTGAAGTGGAAAGATTCAGAACAACCTGATACTTTAGGGAAGTTGTACAAGAGTTGCTCATATGGATGGGATACTCATCAGCCAAATATGGTCACAATGAAAAAAACAAACACAAAAGGTAAGTGAATGCAAACCAGGGACAGCTGCTTTTCTGCAAGAAAGTAAACTGGAACACGTTGCTAAAATAGACCTATGTAAAGCTGATACCTTCATTCCATATCAGCCTCACAGGTTTCTGTAAAGAAAAATATAGAAGTTGCTACTACAAAACATGCTGGGGATGTTAGGAAAACATTTAAAATAGATTTTGGCTCAAGCCTTTGAAAAGAGTTGTTTTTTCTTCTATATTTCAGCAACACAGTAGCTTATTAGCATTTTCTATTTATATTACTGCCGGTCCCTGTTTACTGTTACTAAATCTACTTGCCTTGGAGCACTTAGTACTGTGTTGCTCTCTATGGAGCACTTAGACTTTAGCTGTAAATTGTCCTCTCTTCTTCCTGACAACAGCTACCCTAAAACCACCAACACGCTGCAGAGCAGGGTCTCACCACCCCCGCCCCCTGACTCACGCTGCCATATCGCGAATTACACAAGGGGCTCATTCAGTGTCTTGGGGAATTATGCAAATTAAAGGAGATATTCTCCTCCCTGTGCACCACAATTTCCATATGTGTAACTCCTGTTAGGTTTAATGAGACCAGCACTCATAAATCCCTGAGATGAAATTATACCCCTAAGTGGGTTCTAACAAAAGGCTGCTCAAAAGTTTTGATTAACAATCCCTTAAAAGTAGAACATTAAAAGAGAGATTAAGCAAAAAAAAAATATTCTCTCTTTCAGAGAAAGTTTTCATAAATCTGTTCATTCTTGCAGACCTGCGTTTCTAGTGAAGTGCTTGCTTCAGTATTCAAAAAACGTGAACATAAACCACTGCTCTTGTTAGCACCTAAATGCCCTTACTGAATCTGCTTCGTACCTAGATCACAAATTGTGAATGTAATTCAAATGTGAACTTCCAATAAATTGTTGTTTTCAGAACTATATAAAAAAACACATGTAAATTTTGTATATGTATCAAAAGGTTATAAACCCCATAACTTGTCCCAAGTCTGAGTCACTTCAGCACAGCAGTACCCCCCCAGGAATCAGATTGCTGTATTCAGGCTCAAGTTGGCTCCTGACCATAAAAGGAGTTATGGATTTTAGTGACAGACTTTAAGTTGTTATACACTTATCCATTTTTTTCTACTGTTCTTAGCCTGTGGAGGATATTTTGCCCAACATTGCACATGCTGAAAGGATTTGTTATTTAATAATGAAGTGGTGATAGTCATAGTGAAACAAACACATGACTTCAAGAAAGATAAAGGTAATATATTGCTGGGTGGAAGAATGTATCTGATGGTTGCTGGTCTTTTGTTTCTTCATACTGTTTAATCATTTATCAAACCATCCTGACCCTTAATTGATCACAAGGGCCACCAAGTGCTTTAGCAGTCTGTTACATTCTATCAAACGAGATGTGTTTTTCCTGTGAAGCAGAATGAAATCATCCCCCAAAAATCAATCAACAAGAGCATATTTTAGCTAGGTGGGTGCGGTCCACTTAGGGCCAGATTCTGCAGCTTTGTTTACTTTGAAAGGAACTTGCAGGGCTAATTCAGTTGCCTTTAGCTGGCTGCTTGCTTGAGTAGAAACTGTATGAGCTCATAATTGTACTGTTCTGTTCACGTTTTAGAAATTATAGTTACCAGCTCCAGATATTTATTTACTCCAGCAGTCCTTTTTAACAGAGACTACTGATATTTTTCTTAAACATATATTTGTTTGGATTTTTTATTAAAAAAACAAACAAACAACAACAAAAAAAAAAAAAAACCCGCAAACAGAAAGAAACTTGTTTTCTTCCTACCACAAGTTCTCTACGGGATTTTAGGACTTACATTTCAGAGACCTGAAAGGGGTTCATAATAGCTTAAGGATGTTGCTCCAGTATTCTTCCAGTAACTAAAAATAAACCATTATTTCACTATAGCATTCAGGGAAATCACGTATTTCATTTTCACATGTATTTACAGGTAAGGATCAAAACAGGCCTTTAAACATCCAAAGTGACCTAGGACAAAGGGAGGTGCTAGCTCTGAAAATGTGGCCTGAGAGCTGCAGCTTCAGCAGCTGTAAAATGCACTTGGTGTCTATATACGTTCAGTGAATAGATTTTAGCCTGAAGACTTCCTTAGGGCCTGCACTTGGATTTCTGTGAATTTGCATCTTGCCAGCTATGTGCCCAACTGTGCCTCAGCCTCTGTGGCTCCTCAAACAATGTAGAGAGGCATGTGGCTTTCCCTTAACTTGCAGGAGAACCCTGGTTCTGTGGTGGTCCTGGAGACCTGTCCCACAGGGACTTTACTAAAAAGCCAGGCTCCTTGTCAGTAGCCACTAAGCTATGTCACTTATCCCAACACTCTTGCATCTGAGTAGTGTGGTCTTATATGCAACAGGAGAATGAGGGGACCTCTGGATACAATTGATCTTCAACTTCATAGAAAGGATGTGCTTCTGGGAAGAAGAGACTATGGGCATAAGCTTTCTGCCAAAGGGGTTGCTTTAAATGATAGATTATTATAAAAAATATGGCTACAAGCATCTCTCCGTTGCGAAAAAAATGAATTGTCCTACATCCCTTCTCAGAACAAGTCCCTGGTGCTGCATGGGAGGAGCAAGCTGCAGACTTTAGTCTGGCCACTTTAGCGTGGGGTTCAGCATGGGAGGTGTATTCTGGCACACTCCCATTTGCATCGCTCCCTGCTTCGTAGCACCAGGCAGAACCATGCTTATCTTGTGGGTTTATGGATTGCCCTTTGAGATGCTAGAGCCTGGGTGGAGAATGTAGGTCCCCAGCTCTGTTTTCTAAGGGAAAAGACTGTTCCTAGGACTAGGTAATTCATTTTTACATAACAAAAAATCTAATTTGAAGGTGTTTATTTCTGACTGAAATTTATTATTTACTATCAGGAATTATTACTTTCCCAAAGATCCCAGTGGGATTTGGTTACTTACAGCTTTATTTTCTTGGTATTTCATCAATATTTTATGTTTGGCATTTTGCTGTCACTCATGCGTAACTTTGAAAATGGAAGTATGTAGCAGAGAATCAGTTTAGAGGCAGCATAAAAAAAAAAGAACACAAACCAACACAAGCAGTCATTTGTTTTACACCTGTATTTAACGTTTAACATTAACTCTCTCCTTTAATATCATAATTAATATAATAAGTAGGAAACAGTAGACTACTTACCATCTGGCTGAGCACTGGAAAGTCTGTTGAGACTTAGCCTTGATGAAGGATTTACCAAGGACCTTGATGTGCAGATGAACTCCTTGCATAAAGTTTTGGTTTAGGAAACTGTTTTCTAATGAGGATGCATAAGAAGGATACATCGTGTTGTAATAAGGAACATTACATAGTTGCCACATGTAAGTCAGGACTATTACAAATCCACATTTCTTAGACCTAGAAAGCAGACAATGATGAAAATCTAGTGCATGTATCTGCACCGCTAGATGCTTCCCAAGCTCTACCAGTAGAAAAAAACCCCATCTTTTGGCTTCTGGGGGGCCCAGCTGGGAGAACAGTTCCTATCCTCTAGCTCTCCCTTTTGGAGAAGCTACACAAGATGAAAGTAATAAGAAGTTCAGGAACTGCACTTGTGCTTGGCTATTTATGGACCACCTAAAACAGCATCTTCGCCTCTTGCTCACCTTCCTCTGGCCTTATAAAAGGGGCAAAACATTCCCCTGCTTTAGTTGCTAGACTTCTACTAGTCATTCTGATTCTAAATAAAGTAATTTTCCATATATAAAGTTTGAAACTATGCATTGTCATCTGACTTCACCTAAGATTTTTCCATTCAATAATTTTTCTCTGTCCCTGGATGTCTTTTATTTAATCTATCTCTTGAAATCTACTTCTTTACATAGAAGTTGATTCACTGACTATAGATAGCGCATTGAATAGGGCTAACCATGTTTTTAAAAGTTTACACAATAAAAACAGCTGCTGAGTTAAATCTTAGAGGAACTGAACACATCTAGTTCTAGCAGTGCTGTTGCCAGGTACAAAGCATGTCTGGGATTTGTAGTATTACGCTGAGACCTCTAAAGCCTCAGAAATTTTAGAGGCTGGAGAATCTAGAAGGTGCAATTGTCTGAAACGTGTCAGTATGATGAGTGCACGCTGTAAAAACAAAGGGAGCAGGAGTTCAAAGTGATGCTAACAGCATCTTTGCATGTAGGTTGTTTTAGAGCTGTGGATGTGTAGCTGTTGCAAACCTTTGAACGTTTCAGCGTCCAGTAAGTCACATGGAAACACTTGGTTATTTGTAAAAGTGTTTATAGAGTTGTAGACAGGTGGATCTTAAAATTTTACCTTAAGATTTTTACTTTTTTAAACACTAGACTTGAATGTATATAGTTGTACTGGTCAACAGGACATGAGGGGGGATGCCTGTAGAACAATGTTGACCTGAGCCAAATGCCTTAAACAAGTGTCTTTGAAGCCATCTGAGGTACATATGGGATACAGTTTTGTTTCAAGAGCTGATATATAATCAGGCTTGTCCTATATTAATTTCCTTTTTTTGTAGCAGCAGAATGCTGTTTCACATTTGTCCTCCGATTTGTTATGGGGCAAATGTTGAGTTTGGGAAGCAGCTTGTCAAGTTGGAGAGGAGATGGAGGAGAAGGAAGGAGCTGTCTTCCATAGCAGGGGATTGCAAAAGGACTGGAAGCAAGGAGGAGAAATATTATTCTTTATCCTTAACTTAGTAAGTTCTTAGTATCCATTGCATTGCTCCATTTCTGGCATTTTGGTGATTTTTATGTTCACCTTTTCAGTAGGAAACTTTGGGGTTTAAACATGAAAAAGGTTTTTTTGGATACCACTCTGTGGCTCACGGAAGTTTCACTATTTAGTTACTGTGAAATATTGTGAAGCCGCTGAACTCCAAAATGGAGTCGATGTACCCAGTAAAGGTTCAGCAGATGAGGTGTAATTTTTATTGTAAAAACTATCACAATAAATTATTAATAAATTTAAAGATAAAATGGTGACACAATGATAAAATTTGAGTATTTCTTGTGCAATTCATTGACTCTTTTCCACAAAAACATGAATGAGTTGTTGTTTTTCATTGGTTAGAATTTATTCTAGTTACTGTAAAGTTGTTCTTTTTTTAAACTGTAAATCAAAGGAAAAAGAAATTCTCCACAGATGTTGTACGTGTTTGATGTATTAGACACATTTTTGCAGTCTACTGTCTGAAACCTAGGGAATTCATTAACTCACAAGTCGCTGCCAAGGAGGGAAGCGGTCACATTCCCCAAGCTGGCCAAGCTGGCGTGCCTGTCCCCTGGCTGGGGACTGGGGTAAGGGCAGGCTTTGTCCTCCCTTGTATTTGGCTGGCTCTGGAGAGAGGGAGATTCCTTCAAATTGAAGGGCTGTTCCTCTTTCTCCCCTGACAGCATCTGGTTTTCAATTAACCTGATAAAGTCCGTAGTTGTGTTTCCCATTGTGCAGCCAGAAATGATGATAGATGAGAGCTGGTGCACCGTGTCAGTCCCAGAGTGCCATCACTGAAGTCACTGGCTTTAGCACAAACTTCAAAGAGAGAGGGACTAGACTCACGACTTTGGGAAGGAAACAGAGTTACCACCTTTCACCCTCAGCAAAGCAAAGCAGTTGCCTAGATAGCACTCGCTCTGTGAGGGACCTCTCTGGGCATATTTTTTGACACGCCTGTCTCAGCAGGGCACCACTGGATAGACTTCATTAGTGAGGCTGAAGACAGGACAGCGGGTCCCACCGGTCATGTGGGTTTCTTTGAGGATGTTAATGCCACCCCTCCCGGTTAGCCAAGGCAGGCAAACAAAGATTTAACACAGCGAGGCAAGAGATGGCCAAACCTCATCTCTATCTAGTGTCCTGCAATAAGCAACAGTTAGTGAAATAACACCTCCCTGTGTTTCCCTTCTACTGCTCTACAGAAAATAGGTTCATCCAGGGGAGCCTGAGCCTTTCCTGTGGCCATCGTGCCCCAACGGGCTTTAGCATTGCTTGAGGATTTGAGCTGAAAGGTGTAGCTGTGTGAATGATGGAAAACTTCATGTGTATTGCTTCAGTGGGGAACTAACAGAGAGACCCTGAGTGAGAAGACTCTGGTCCTTTGCGAAAGATACAGGCATCACTGCCATCACCCACTGCCTCCTGTCATTCCTGGGACACACTACTTAAACTCACTATGGCTTCATTTCTCCCCCCTCCCCAAGAAATTGAAGCTGTTTTAGAATTTGATAGCCCTTAGGGTAAATGACATATGTAAAGCTGAGCTATAGTCTACAATCCTCACGAGTACCTGAATGGGATTTCAGATGTTATTTTTGATTTATAAAATGCTAAACGGTTTGCTTGTGAGACAGTCGTCCTCCGTGCAACATGCTGCTGGCTGGGCAGTCCTTGCCGAGGCACCAGGTGGAGCAGACTGTTTGCATTAGGAAGGATTCGTCCCCCTCATCCCCCTCCTTCGTGGCAATTTCTTGCTCTTGAATTCCTTCCACCTCCGGATCTGTGAAGGGTGAAGAGAGATTGCTGGGTTCACATGACAGAAGAATTGTCATCAAGAACAGTTGTAGAGGATTCTCGGGAGCAGAGATGGGTTTTGTTTCTCTGTTGTTTGAATTGCAACAAGTAAATATAAGGAATACCAGCCACCATAAACTTTCTGAGATACAGTCACCCAACAGCTTACAGTGACCTGGTTGAACACAGAGGTACCTGCTATCATTTGCTTTTCCTTTTGATCCTACTAGCCATCTTTCAGCCCATGTCACTATTTTCTGGACTGAAGGTTCAGTATTTAAAGTGACCTGGAACAAGGCATTTCCTTCTGATAAGTGCATTCAAAAGAATAGTTTCAACATTTACTGTTTAATGTACTAGGATTAAAGGCATAGTACTCCACTCAAGTAAGACTGACATACTTTAAGCCAAAGGAGGGTGTTAAACAAACAACCCAGTTTGCACTAACTTGTAGGAAACTACAGAAGGGCTCTGAGGGGGAGAAGGTTGCTGTCTGATACTGTTTTGTTGTTAAAAAATACAGTTCTTTTGTCTAACGATGAACTGCAGCGAATTCCAGAGGGAGTGATTAATAGATGACATTTACATTCATCCATGTATTAGAGGCTGATAAAAAATTTTTCAAAGGAATGTGTACTGGTAAACCTGCTGAAGGTTGCTGCTTTTATTTCAGATCAGAAGAGTTTGTGAATCCAAAGTTCATCTGCTTTTTTCCAAATAGGTGTGCCTGTCTACTAAAAGAGAGCACCTTTCTCTTAACGGCTTCATTTTGATTATTAAAAGATAGCATTTTTTTCCTTCAGGTTTATATTTTCTTTTAGATCCGTAATGGGTGTAAATCAGGTAATAGAATAATATTGATTTACAGTAACTGTGATCCATATTCTCCTTTAAAAATGCAAATAATTCCTCTGGTATTGGTCTCATGAAGAATAACGGTAGTAAATCCATGGAGCCTTGTAGTAAATACAGTTAGCCTTGGCTCAAGCAAAGGCCAGCTCCAATGTTTTCATTGGCACGAATTCTAATTACTCAGTGGCATAGTCTTGTTTTTTTCCCTGTGTTGTCATGATGAAACACATGGCAGATGTATTTCTCAGTTTGTTAGCACCTTGCAATGAGCCATTAACATGTGTTACTGTTTATCTCCCCTGTGTCTTTCTTGTAGGAATAATGTCTGACCACCAGTTTGGAAACCAGTTTATGTGCAGCGTGGTTGCATCACACGTGAGCCATCTCCCGACTACAAACCTCAGTTTTGTTTGGATTGCTCCACCTGCGGGGACAGGCTGCGTCAACTTCATGTAGGTATATGAATCACAATGCCTATGAGAAGATAATTACTTGGGAGATAATGAAGAGATCTAACCTGCTTGTACTAGAACCTTAAGTCTGGATCAAGGAGTCGGTCCTGAAAACTGTAGACTTTAATGAAAAGTAAGAATATTGAGTTCTTCCTGGCTGAAGGGTTTCTGTGCATATTCAGACTTTATATTTCAAAGCTTCTAGGAAGGACATAGTGTTTTGTCATGTAGCATGCTGTCAGTGCAATGATGTACAAGTGCATCAAGCCTAGCATTTCAATAGAAATTGATTCCTCTCAGTTATTAATCATATCATCGATCCTTTTAAGTATACAGCACATTTGCACTGACCTAATTTTTTGCAGACCTAAATCTCTTGCATTTAATGAGAGCTAGAACTCCACACAGGTGCATTATTCAGATTGTAAGCTTCAACATAAAATACAAGTATTTGAGAGTAGTCATACTTAGGTACTTACTGTTCCTAGTAACAAAGACTTTTAACTTCTGCTTAGTCCAGCTAGTTTACAACCTGGAGAAAACCAAGAGGTTATTCTTACAGGCTTTTTGGTAATTAGTTTTGAAGACCTAAGGTGTCATTTGATGATTTAGTACTATATAAAGTTCTAACAAAACACACAGACATGAATTATTAGAATATCTTTTGCTGTTTTTTACATTAAAGTAATTTCTAACTATTTGTCCCAGAATTTTGGTGGATCAGATTTAAGAGAGAAAATACAACTGAAGTGGATTTGGGAGTAGGAAATATTTCAAGTTTGACCCGTTCATAGAAAAAACTCAGATTGCTTCCTAATTAGATAAGTGAACAGTTGCAACATTTCAGTGTTCCTGTGGCTGTCCTGTTTGTCAAAACAAATCTTCTGACTATTATTCCCTTTCTGCCTATACCAGGAAGCTGCAGGTAAGTGCCCCACATAAGCTGTTTAACATGTTATAAAAAGTAGAAAGTGAGTGACTGACTTCTTTGAGAACATAAGTTGCTGATGGTGGACATGGTACCTGTTGACTGATTGATCTGTATCTTTGATAGTTCCCTTTTCCCACATAATGCTTTTTTTTTTTTTTTTTTGCCTATGCTGTTACAGTACGTTATTTATGAGCTGCAATGACAATGTCAAGAGAATTTTATTTCTAGTTTTCTTTTTCTTCTGAACTTCTAAACGTAAATTGGGAAAAATATTAGTTTTGATGAGCAGTAACTCTCTTCTGAGAATATATTTGTTTCTTAGTATTTTCTACAGTGTGCCAGAGAAGCTGTAGCTGTTTACAGTAGTTAAGATTCCCATTCACTATTTGAAAAAAGTCAAATTTGATGAAATATGGGAGAAAATACTGTCACTGTTTTACTTAAATTCTGTATCATAAAAGTTAGTCTCCTTGAGGAAATCTGTCAACTATGTTTTTTCTGTGGAAAATCTGTGAATTTTATACTTCCTTTAATTCTTCTTTAAAAATAGTTTCCTTTGTTGATCAAGTTGTAGCAGCTAAATTTTGTTCTTTGAGCTTCCTGAGAAAAGCGAGGTATGAGATGTGCATCTTGTCTGCATATTCTAGCTTACTCCCTTTCTTTCTCAGATTTTTGTTTTTCCTGGTATTCAAGAAATAACTGTTGGTCCTAGCTTGCACAGTGACTGAGAATGTATTTATTTCTGAGAGATGTGACCCTGCATTGCACATTTTGAGGTCAGTTTATAAACAGCTCTTTGTTTTCCTGTGACTGATTCCCCACCCTGCCCACCCCCATAGTTTTGTACTGGGTTTTTTTGTTCATGTTCAGCATTGTTGAAGAAGAGGTGACAAGTAGCTCTCTAGAAATAAAAATACTACTGTGATTGCTCATTCCCATTTAAGTGAAATTAAAGGGCTGTTCTCTAAGGCAATGGGTCCTTACCTTAGAGTCTTTAAATCAATGGAAGGTTCATCACTGGCTTCAGTGGAAACGGTTAGGTCAGCATCAAACAGTTTTGGAAATCCAACCTGTAATTCCCAGTTTGTATAAGCCATAATGCACCTCTTCACCATTAGCACCTCTTCAAAAATGGTGGTGTTTGTACTATCTTAGCAAAGCCCTTAGCCATGCCGCAGTGTGCAGAGCATACATAGCAGAAATCTGAATTTATTCTCGACTATGCAATTTACAGCATGGATGTATACCAATGTGTGTCAGCAGCCTGGGCGCAGACACCAAAACTGTCTTTCCTTGCTATCCATGAAACCGTCAGGGCTGAGAGGTCTGATCCTGCCCAGCAGCACAGCTGCTCCCAGCGCCCTGACCCAGGTGTCTGTCAGTCTCAGTGGCTTTACAGACTGCCTCACCCCATGGTATAAGGATGCTCCACGGGTGATACTTGTTTGACTTTGAGGATGAGCAAACCAATGCAGTTAGATCAGTTTGATGTCCTGTAGGACAAATTCAGACAAGAGTGGAAAGGCTCAGCTGCTCTGAAGTCAGTGTTTACTCCAGGATCACATTTGGCTGCAAGACTTCTGGGTAAATGTGATCATCAGTTGAAGAAAATGAATAGAGGAGGGATATGTTTTACCTCCAGTCCTCCTCATTTTTTCTTCAGCTGCCCACACTTTCTTGCTTCAGCTGTTGTTTCCCCTGCCTACTAAATCACAAGTTACAGTAAACAAAGCTATTTTTTTGGTGTGGTGTTAGTCTGCCTGCCTTACCCGCTTCTCTGACTTCAGGATTTCCAGAGATTTGGCTCTACCTTGTTCATCTCCATTTGCTCCTCTATAGTAAACAACTAACGTAAACAAGATTTTTTTAACACTTGAGACTAACTACCAGTCTAGTTTAAATGTAATATAAATTAATTTTAATTAATTTAACTTAAGTTTCATTTAATATAAATTTTAAATATTTACAGAAGGTATGTGAATTTATAGACTGACAACAGTGCAACATAGGTAAAAGCTTCCTACACTCTTTGTTGCCAATATGTCTGTGAATTCACATCAACTCATTGGTCTTTGACCTCTTTGGGGATGGATAATAAGATTATTAATTAGCACTAGCTTTGCTGTGCCATTTTTGCAGCGTTGATACCTCTCCCTGGACAATTTGCACAAAGGTCACCAGGCAAATCTCTCACAGGCCAGTGCATGGCTAGCTTTTATTAACTGCACATACTATTGACCTGGTCTGGCTTCCACTGGGAGCATGAACATGACACAGGGAAGTCATGACCCTGCAGATGCCATGGGTAAAATTCCCTTTCGCTTCATCCATGCTTCTTCTAGAGCTCAGTCCTTAAAAAGACTGAATGCCTACGAAACAGGATTTGTGTGGTGATGCTGTCAGTCTGTCTTCCCCTGTAGCTCTTGTACCCATTGATAACAAAACAAATGTGACAGGGGTTTGGGATATCAAGGTGCTAAGTTTCATAAAAATCAGCAACCAGGTAGAGCATTATTTATACCAGTAAATTCGGACATTCCTATCAACAGTCCTGCCTGCTACAACATGATTGTGTATGAGCTGCCAGAAATTTTCCTGGCATTAATTTGGCAGTTTCCAGCTACCAGCCCATGCGTTTCCCAGGCATGGCTAAGAAGCATGGCTTCTGACCACATTTAGTTTACTAAAATAGCCAGTGATGGACACCCAAAGTATTGCTGCTGTTGCAGGAAAGAAGGGCTAGCAAAGCTTTCATCCTTTGGGATAAGGGGAACTGGGAATGCTGTGGGGAGAGGTGTGGGGCTCAGTGCCATAGGGAGCTCCTACAAGGAAGATGGGCTTGTTCTTGGGGGTGGGAGACGCAGGGATGCAGCAAGCTGGGATTCACACCTTGTACAGCAACTAGCAAACACAGCACTCTGTTTCTTTCCTTCCCTGCTGGAAGATTCCTCATGTCTACAATTTGATGTAGCCCAGTTATTTCCATTGCACACAGTGCTGAGCCACTGCCAGATGTTGCCTGACCTGATGGAGCCACATATCTTTCTTTGGCTCGCACTTCACTCGGCAAGCCTCCTCCCCGGTTTCACCAGGGCAAGGGATGGTGCAGAACCTTACGCTCTATGGGGCAAGGTGGCAGGAGCCAACCTGCTTCTATGCAAAATCAGGTAATAGCCTTTTTTTTTTTTTTTTTTTTCCCCACTGATCATGTGCAAATTGTTGCTTATTCTCTATTCCCCCCCCCAAAGTACATTATTATGGCAAATAAATATTTAGAAGTACATTTTTATAAAGCACACTTCTAAGAGAAACACAGAAAGCTGCTAGTGTCCCTGTAGTCCACCTCAGTGTAACCTTTTAGTATTTTTTCACCATAGATACTTTCAAATGAGCTACGGAACTGAAGGATAAAATGCATCATTTATTACAAAACAAAGTAACTTAGGACCATTTTAAACAGGTGTTGAGCACCAGGGGCTTCTGAGGAAATTGCCAGGATCTGTAAATGCTCTTTACCACCAAAAAATAGTAGATTGTCCTTTACACTAACAAGTAATTTCTCTGATGGTGTGCAAATTTGTAAAACATTATCTTCCTAATCCTTCTGCTAGGTTTCACTGTTTGTAATTTCTGCTCTAAGCTCACGCTAACCTAGTTAAAGCTCAGCCTGTCATGGAGGGATAATGGTGGCTGTTAAGCAGGTTACATCTTAGGTTGTTAAGCCTGTTGTTTTATAGATGGCTTAACCTACTAGTTTGTAAAAGTGATAAAGCTGACCTAAATTTCAAAAGCATATTGTGTTTTGACCATCAGCATGGTTTATTTTAGAAGTTCCAGCTACTGTATTAAATAGAATAGGTTGCTATAGAAAGTACTTTGGAAAAGAAGTAATTTTCTTACATAGCCATTTTTGCTAGTCATTGAACAAGTGTCTTATGATTGTGTCTATATATATACATATTCACTATAACCTCTACCAATTGTTGACTGGACTTCTGTAATGCTGTCTGCCTGAGTCTGTAGGCAGTGCCTAATAACCCATGCAAGAAATGTGACCCATCACAAGTGATCTGAAAATTCTGTACATTGAGAAGTCTTTGAAAGTACTGAAAGGCCCAGTTGTACGTTATTTGACACCTAATTCATACAGCTTATGGCACAAATGGCTAAAAGGGAACAGGAATAGTTGTGGTGGTGTCCCCCGATGAAGACAGAGGTAAGAGAGCTGTGGTTGCTGAGGCAGGGCACTGGCACATTGCTTCTAAGGCAGGAGCAACTGGTTCTCAGCCCAGCTCCTGGAAAGTTTTAACTGAATGCTGAGGCAGAACTATTAAAAGAAACTTGGAAGGAACTTTCAAGAAAGGAGATGTGTTTTTCACTGAGAGTATGCCTTTTCCCATAATCACCTAACGATACAACTCCATTCTGGGAAATTTGGAGTGCCCTGTTCTAGAACTGGTCTTCTCATGCCCTTGTATTTAAGCCTGTTTCTAGGAACTGGCAATGGTGTTAATGTATGAACTGGAAATACCATGCTGTACAAACACTACAGAACATAAAGACTGTGATTGAGAGGCTTGGTTACCTATTTAAAGCATTTATAGAAGACCTATGATAATAATTATGCAAGTATTGAATAAACATCCAAGAAGATTACATGGTTTGCTATATTAGTCCTCTAGCCAGGATGGGAAAGGGCTATGTTGTCTGAAAGTACCACATTCCCCTGGTAAACCACTTAGCTAAGCTGTCATTTAAGACACTGTTTACTGTTTTTTTCATTTGTTTGAAAGAAATACAGAGGATTATCTTCAAGATTAAGTACACAATTATGTTTACTCTATACACAATGATAATACACACAAATATTAAAACTGGAAAGTAAACAGGAAATAGCAAATATCAGAACTAAGGTTCCTTAAGTCCCTTGTATTTATATATAATCACTCAACTCTTAATTATATGGTCATGTAAGTTTTTATCTCTAATGTTCCTATGATGAAACGGAATTGTACAATTAAGTATATTGTTGTGCATAGCATCCTAGCTGTTGCTATGATTTACAATCATTGCAGCCCGTTGAAAAGTGTGTCATAACTCACATGGAAACCTTAGTGTAGAGACAGCCTTGGCTTTGGGGTTCTGTGAAGCACCAGCACCCTGCTTCAGTTAAGTGCTGCCGTTCTGTTCCTACTCTTTATTGCAAAGTAAGGGTGGAAAAAAATAAATCATCAGTAATTGTTCCTTGTTGGTGTGCCAGCTTGGTGGAACTATGAAGAAAAATTACTCCTTTGCTTGGTTTTCCACTTCCCTGGGTAGAGGCATTGTTGTACTGTCAATCAATGTTATGTGTAACATTCTGAAAATCACAAGCCAATATTTGATTCAGATCTTGGCTCCACTCTCATATCCCGTTTTGATGTGGTGCCCAGAATACCACCTCCATCTTCTGTGTTTGTTAATTTTCCAGTGAAATGCAAACACCATGCATGGAATCATTGTGGCTTCTCTAAGTATGACCCAAGCAGCACAGACTCAGCTGACTGTGCACAATTAGATTTAGCTTGTCTATTAGTTTTGTCTGAGCTTTGTCTATTTTGTGTGGTGGTAAAGTAAACAGAGATGGCTAATGAGGTGTTTTCAGGAATTTTGGTAGTGGAAGGTGGTAACACAAAGTGTACTGTGATGGTAAGTATTCAAAAGCGTTCAGAGCAAAGCAAGAAAACCATAAGGGAGGGTGGAAGCTGGTTGCACCTCATTTTCCACTCCTTAAAGGGATTTTAAAGTTTTTTCAACTGGAGGTAGTATGTGCAGATATCTCCAGGTAGGCAGTTATCTGTGAGCTGTGTGTCTAACTCCGTTGAGAGTTAATGGGAGTGCAGTCTGGTTCCATAAACATCTAGGGCCTGACATTAAGTTCCACATTTAAAGAGAGGTACCTGTAGGTCTAGAACATCTCTGTAGCTACACTAGTTTCCTTAGGACATTTCAAATTGTTTTAGATGTATTTAGGCAGCTGAATCAAGCCCTAGGTCTCCACTGACCAAAATGGATCACTAGCTACCTAGCTCCGATATAGACGTTTATATAGGTACCTCTTTTAAGCTTTTTTAAACCTGGATCTGAATCCCACCCAGACTCACTCAGCTGCCTAAACATAAACACTTTGTGCCAAATCATGAAGATGAATTTTTCATCCCCACCACCCTCATCAGTCAGTAGCTTTGTCAGTGTCAAGAATTTCCAATGAGCAGGCTGCTCAACAGTTGAAATCTGCTAAAGGGTATGAATAAAAAAGGCAACTTTGTAAAGTTCATAAAATCTTGCAATTTTTTTCCTTTTTCCTAAAGTCGGTTGTCTAATGTTCTCTTCTATGCCTGATACTCCTACTAAACCCCCACTTTTATGAGAGGAATGTTCAGTTTTTAATGTTTTCTCCAAGTTTGCAAACAAATGGTCATTTGCTATTTTAGGCTTCTCATGCTGTGTAGGTGCAAGAAAAGCAGAACCAACAGAGCCTGAAAGAATGGCGATGTGAACCTTTATTAAAAATAAAAGCACATGAAAATTCTATTGATAAGTTAGTAGAATGTAATTCAAAAGATGACCAAAAAGCATAAAATGCTACTTTCATCAACATTGTGTAATGCCAGAATAGAAACTGCAAGAAGATACAGTATTAGGATGGTTTCTGTTCTTCATATGATACAAATTTAGTATTCCACGTACTTGTAATGTCTGATAGCAGAAGGCAGCTCAATATAGCCTTTGGCTACTCTGTTACGATTTTGGCGTGGTTCCATATAGGATTCTGGCACCTCCTGCACGAAATAAAATGAAATTCAGTAATTTTTTACTGGTATTATTTAAATAATAAAACAATCATGGTGAGAATTGTTGCCTTCTTACAAATGTTCATTTGGCAATTCTAGAAGCAAAGATTAGATTTTACTTCCTTCCCTTTCCGAGCAACATACCCATTATTTTTGTCCATAAGACCATCAATTCACAATACATAGTTCAATTAGCAGTAGTTGTGTTTAAAATTCTCTCCTGAACTTTGCTTTTCTCTCTCTGAAATTTAACCTCAGGGTTATTTTTCAGAGATATTCTAGTTCATCAACAACATAAATCTTTGTTTCATTCAAAGCAGTGCTTTGTCTTCCCCTTTCTCAAGATGGCTTAATTTTGAAAGCATGACTAGACTATAAATGTATTACGCACACTCCGACAGTTCGCTTCCACCTAGAGATTTTCCTGTGTAATAGAGGAGTTGAATGAAATATCTTATGACTGCTAATAACTGATTGGTAACAAACTGTTCAAAATGACATCCTAGAAGAAATATGCTTAATGAAATAAATAGACTTGCAACAGTTTTCGCAAATTCTTTTGGAAATGTTGGTTATACAAAGAGCGAGCAAAAAAGATCCATGGAACCATGCTGAAGCAGTAAACATATAGTGTGTAAAAAGACAAGTACAGGCAAAGGCAGAGGACAATTGTAAGAGATGTTTTAAGCTAAATTTCAGTGCTGCGGACAAGCCCAAACAACTGGACACTGTGGCTGCATGGAAGCCCTTTATAGCTCTGGAATGTCCCCCTGGCTGACAGAGTCTGATCATTTCAATGACATCTCTCAAGTGGATAATACAACAAGTGTCCAGCGCGTGACTGAGTTTGAGATAAGTGTATTGTCTGTATACTTTTGTAAAGTACTTGACTTCTTGCAAGGGATTATTACTAAATAACTTCATGAAGAGCTCTATACTGCAGGATACTAAGCACTGGCCTTGGTCCAGCAGAGCAATCATACGTGTCTGTGCTGTCATCAAAGGCACAGGCAACACTTTTTGTATTTTTTAAAATTCATGCCTTCAAATTACTGGTTTGAAATTTTTCTCTGTTTGTGTATCCAGCCAAGGACATAGAAGGATGCTCTGTCCATATTCTCAGTTCACACAAGTTAACATATTTTTCTGACCTTGGTTGTTTGGATGAACTTTAATAGAGTGATCGAAAAAGTATTTTGTAGGCATGGAGTAACGTTCCACGAGACTTCATATATGTGTATAAAATGTGAAAATTTAGATATGATGAATGTGAAAATCTAGTAATACAAAAAACCCCACAACCTCCCTTTTTCTATACTATGATGGTTTCCTCACATCTAGTTCTAGCTAAAGTCTAAAAACCACAAAAGAAACCTTATACTTGAAGCTATAAAAAAAATTAGGTCAGCTTTTTCTGCCTGCTTTTAGGAAAATTTGGATTTGAGTATTCAGAATGACTGTGACCTCAAACTAGCTGACAGAGTGAACTCTGAAACACCTCTTGTAATAATTGTTTAAACTGCAGTTAACAATTGGGTGTATCCCTCCCTTCTCAGTTTGAGAAACTCAAATCTGTTTATTAATATTTAGATAATACTTATTTGTGGTTATAGAATAAAATATGATTTGATCTGTTTATAAATCATAAAATACTATAATATTGTTGCATATAAAACATTTCAGAATATATAATAAAATATTCTAATCCTTCTATAACCTCAGTATAGACATTATACAAATGTCATCAGAATAGAATTGTTAGGAATATATTTGATAGTATCTGTCTTTTTTTACAGTATCTGATTTTTTTACAGTATTCACAAATGATGTTAATTCTTTTGATGTCATTCAGAATACAAACATTGCTGATATGCACTGGCCTGTATGTGATCATATTGTGGTCTATATATCTTTATGAACTCTGTCTTTCATAGCCAAAGACCCCTGCGGTCAAGAGAGCTCCAAAGCTTGCAGAGGTTTCTAACACAGTTGTTATTTGGTAGGTAAAAGAGAAAATACATAGAGATAAATAGAATCATTAACAATAATTCTTTTGCTTTGTTTTTCTTCTAGTCTGGTCATTAGGCAGGTTTAAACCAGAATCTTTTAATAGCTCTCTCCCTTCTTCTCCACTGTCTTTCACTGTTTGTTCTCTGGAAAAAAAGGAAGTTAATTCCTGAATGACTCCTGAATGGGAGACTCGTTGCTTCCAGTGAGGCATGTCTGTCTTGTCTCCTTTTCTCTTACTGCCTGGAATACACCCTTTTTGAAAATACCCTTGATAATCAGCACCATCATCAGCATCATCCGATGCACACAACTACCCCAGGGTGAGTGCCCTCCCCCCTCTGCAATGGCACTGTGGCCCTTTCAGGCAGTAGCCCACAGCGGGTCCATCTGTGTGACGAGAGAGCCACCAGATTTTAACAGGTACCTGGTGCTAGCTGGTACAGCAGTGTATTGGAAACCTCTGTGGAGTGTGGAAGTAAAAAAAAAAAGGTAATCTGGAAAAGAGATGTACAGCATTAACTTTCAGAATTAATAAACAGTGTATCCGTTTCCCAAGTCATCACATGTGCCTTAGCAGCCCTGTTAGAAGGCCAGGGTAGCTGTACCGAAGTGTTACATTACTTGCATCTTGCCAAGTGTGATTACTTAGGCTGTGGCCGTGACATATTGGTGGGTCTGTGAGCTGTGTGGGGCAGAGACAACACATCAGCAGGACATTTTGGTCTAGCCAGCTTTTGTGTATTGGCTGCTCAGCAGTTCCTGGTGGGCAGCGGCTCAGTCATGGGAGCAGAAGTCTCAGACAGGTATCAGGATGGCACCTGCTCTGATAATGATGACATAGTGATGTTTTAACGGTGGTTGCCCTAAAGGCGTCATAATGACAAGGTCATCATCGTAGCAGCTCTCAGCGAGAGTTCTGTTCTGTGATACAGAAGAGTTACCACCTAAAGGAAGGCTTGGAGATCTTACACTAACTCAAATAATAATAAATTTTATTTTAAGTGCAAATTATTGAAGGATTTTTCCTGCCATTTTCTGGCTCTTGTTGCTGATTAATGGCTATTCTCACAACATATTTCATAGATGCAGTACCACTGTAACATTACAAAATCAGGTTTTCCTTACATGGCATTGTTTTCCTTATTGCTCTCAAGTGGCTTGGATCTTTTAGTTCTTACTAGAAATTTAACAAATATGCCATTTTCTTTTACAGCCTTCTAAATATCCCTCTTAGCTCAACATAAGCTGTTTAGCCCTAGTAGTAATGTACATTTACTCGAGACGTTTGCCATGGAAAATGCATTTTTGAAGTCTTAAAGTGTAAACAGCTCTCCAGCAATCTCTGTGATTTCCCACACAAGTAGGGAAGAGTTTAAAATAGCAACCTTGAAGAAATTAATAATGGAAGAAATACAATCTCTTTGCCTTTTTTTCAGTACTTTGCCAGCTTGAGGCCAGATTTTGCCCACATACAACACATCAGCTGCAGTCAGGAACCAAACACATGTTCCGTAAGCTCACCCAGCTCCTGTCAGCATTAGTGTTTATGCAAAGGATTATAACTGATATGAACAAATTACTTTGCAGAACCTATTTACACATTCAAGGAGCAATGTCCTAAAACAAAATACAAAAGCTAAACAGTAGTGCACTTCCAATCAGTATCACAGACTGTTTTGCAAAGCAGTGAAGATGTTAGGGACATAATTTGAACGATGGTTTTAACAAGCAAATAGAGAGAATATATATGGTGAGTTAAGCTGCAATAAAGCCTTTCTTCTAAATCCAGATGTAGGCATTAACTCGCATATTTGAGATGGCATGCTTATTTGCTAAGTGCAAAGATGGTTAGAAAAAGGCTTTCCTGACTGACGATAAAAGCTGGAGTACTCTTTAATTTTGGTTACTGCCAAGCTTATTTCAACAACCACAATAGTTATTTGGCTCCATACCAAAAAGTGGCAATACAGTACTTACATGTCTATGGATCAAAATTAGATGAAAAATTGCTGTTTCTCATCTCCAAAGCCATTTGCTACACATTTTATAGGCCTCAAGATGCCTTTTGTAATATGTGATAACAGAGCCAACTGAAGCATCTGCCTGGGAAGAGATTACTTTAATTATGGACTCAATGTCCTATTTTCTGCAAGTGCTCCCTAGAGAATTTCTTACTGCTGGATGAGAGGTGTTATGATACACATTAAAACCTACAAGTCAAACAAAAGAGGTTGTAAAAGTGAGACAAGGACACCCATAAAGTCTCCAGCCTTGTATTCAGTGGCTAAAAAAATAACCCTGAATTCTGTGGTGATAACTTTTTAATTAATCTGACACCTGTTAAAATAAATCTCCATTAATGCAGAGAAAAAAAAAGTTGAAAAACTTATCCTATTTTCCTAATCCTATTATGTTTTCTAAAATAGATTGATCTATAAAAGTCTTTAAAATTCTCATGTTTTCCTTTTTAGTTTTTTCAACATAGTAGTTACTAATGATGTAATGTGAAAAATGCAGTAGAGATTTCTTCTTAGCTTCTATTTTTGTAACATGCAAGTTTCTTGTCGTTAAGAATTCATTTGCCTTCTGCTATAGTATCATTGATCACAATTAACTCACTTGATATTAAAGTGAATGTGCTGTAGCTCCTATAGAAATTCTGTGTAAATCACCATTGATTTAGCACAGTTTAATGGCTACTTAAAATATTTGTCGTTCTCTCTTTATCAATTAGAAGAAAGCCTAAAGATCTTCATTAGCAGCTGGTGCAGTGATGAACTAAAAGTTTTTCTTTACACAAAATATGATGGAAGAGCTGTAAAGATGGCTTGAAGATGCTGTGACAGCATGTGAGGTACTGGGAAACTTCCCTAGAATTTGTAAAATTGCCCAAATTAAAAGGGAAATATTATCTCCAGAAGATACTGAAGTTAAAACAAAACAAAACAAAAAAACAACACAAAAAACCAGACCAAAACCCCAACAACTATTTGAAGTGCATTTAAATCAGAGGGCCATATCTGATAACATTTGGGAGTACTGTCTCTTTGATCCTGTACGATTATTAGAAAGGTTTATTCTCTTGAAACAGTAGAGTGAAAGCAATGCTCATCCTCTGTAAATAACATCAGCTACCATTAGGGTTTTTTCAGTTTCCTAATTTTATAGTAACTGTCTTTACTGAAGCAAAACCAAGTCTGAGAAGGATGTTACGTAGCCAGTACTTCCCTGCCTTAATGAAGGTAGTACAGAGATTTCACAGCTTAGCAAAATGGCAGAATTTACCCAGCCATGCAGCTTCCAGCCCCAGGAGGAGCTTCTCTCCTGGGGAACTGAGAACATCACGTTGGGATCATATGTGTCTCTTCTTCGTGGTCTCCAGCACCATTTCAGGTGCCTGGGGAATACCCGCCCTGGGCTTGGTCTGCGCTGTCCCATAGCCTAAGCTTGTTAACCCGGTCGCAGCACGATGTGCTGGTGACTGTGGCTCAGAGATACCTGATCGGCATCTGCAGGATCGAATTTGGGTTTGGAGGTGATGGCACCTGTTCTGGCTGGGCTGTGGGTATGCTCCTTAACTCACATCACGTAACCTTTAGGTAGTAGATGAAGAAAGCTGAAATACCGAAGGTGGTTTTTCATGGGGCCATCCTGGGTAGAAGGAGCTGGAGCTCACCTTCTTGCTGCATATGACATGGCATGACATCCTGCAGTCCACAGACACATGTGGACTCCAGCCTCATGGAAGAATTAAGGATTAAAACTCGGATCCCTTGTCTATCTGCTGGGCTTTTCTTTGCTGATTTTTTTCTGACTCCTTCCTCTGTCTGTAAGAAGCTGTGCAGCGCCAGCGTTTAATGGAAGGTTTTAGTTTACAAGCGAGTCAGAAAAGCCCTGCTCTCCAAAGGCAGATCTTAGGACCAAGGTGGGAACTGAGTCAATATTGACTATTTCCAGGCTTGCTACTTTGCCTTTTTGTCTGTCACTGAAAAGATGGAGGAAACTAACTTCTGTGGTTTACTGAAGTGACTGAGGCCACTTTACTTGGAGCTGGATTCAGGACGTTGTTGAGAGGTAGATGTGCAGGAGGATGGCTGGTCAGACACCGGTGTCCCTTCTGGGAGTTTGGGAGACCCTCTGCCTTCATCAGGCTGTGGAAATGACACGTGCCTGAGTCCATATGCCTAGAAAACTTTCGGTGAGGCACCCTGGTGCATCTGGAGCTGGGCTCTCTGGGCTGATCTCCCAGGCTCATGTGCCCTACATACCACCAGATCCCCTTGCGGCACTCAAATCATGCTGAAAGTCATGCAAAATTTCATCCGTGATGTCTGCAAGGGCAAACATTTCAGCTGTGACACTTTACCTCGCCAGCAGCTATGAAATCTGTTCGAGTATTTTCCTGCTTGACAAAGAGAGTTGACCTTTGCTTTGGGTGAAGTGCCCAGCTTTGGAGCTACTGTCCGGAGCTGGCACTGTTTCATGTGTACCAATGTTCTTAGCCAGAGATTTATGTTTTAAATAGTATGGGCAATTAGTTCATTGTTCCAATTATCTATGTACAAATTATTGCCTTTTTTCTTTTAAGGAGTCTATTTTGAAGTGACCTCCATGCAAAAAAGGTTCCAAGAGGCTGGACCTCTGTTGTTACTTAGCGTGATGAAAACATAATTGCTTCACAGGATGGTGGTGTGTCTCCCACTAGCTTTGAGCAATGGGTTTCTTATTCTGTGGAGCCTTGAACTTGTTAGGGAACTTTTTTTTTTTTTTTTCATTTTTCTGGTAGTTCTTCGCAAACAGGAGTCCCAGAGTCAAGTGAGTAAAGAGATGGAAAAAACAGCTCTGCTTCTGAGATGCTGTTTGCACTATCAGCTAATGTTGGTGGTAGATCACATCCCTCTCCTGCTAGCTTAGCCTGGCTGCGACAGTCACCACTGGGAGGTCTCTGCCCACCTGGACAGGAGGCAACAACTGCGCTGTGGTGGCTCCTGCCTCCTCCACCAGCAGACATCTGCAGCTTGGATTGCCAGGGGAAGGATCCCGCCCTCCTCCCTCACAAAGCCATGTGAAGTGCTCTTGAGTGAGAACCACTAGTTTAATGCTGTAAGCAGTTGCCCATGCTGACAGATGAGGACCGTCAGCTTTATTTCCTATTTGGGGAGGGCAAATAGATCTGAAGTCAGTAATGACACTTATCTGTGTTCTGAAGTACAATGAGGATACGTTTCATTTTTTCTAGCCCATGCAAGGATTTCAGGACCTTTTACTATGGAAACTGAAATATGGTCTCACAGATACTTCTCTTTGTATGGTGTTTTCTTTAACGTATCATTTCCTCTTTTTTTTTTTTTTTTTTTTAAAACCACCCACTCCCCCCGCACCACGTTACACAGAACATCCATGTCAGCCTTTTCTCCTTCTTACAAGGCTCACTTGTAGCTCTCCTGTGGCAGCAATGTACCTGGCAGTAGTGAAAAATTTCACAATCCTGGCAGAGTACTGTGGTCCCTGCGAGTAAGTCATGCCTCTGAAAAGTGCTTATTGTTTAATCTTAAATTTGTGAAAAAGAATACATTGCTCATGTATCTATTAGCACATTTATTTCTGCCTTTAAAGAGATGACCGTTGTGATATTGAAGCCAAATTTAAATCTAAATTTGCAGTGCCATATGGCACAACCTGTAGACACTAAGACTCTGGGCGTTCACGTATTAGATTGCCAGACTAATATGGTGGATTAGTACATTGTCATAAAAGTCATTAGTTTCAGCGCATATAGATTGCACTTGGCCTTTTTTTTTTTTTTGTTAAGCTTTTAAGGTTTGATCTTTTAATGTGTTGTTGTGATGCAAAACTAAAGCATGTCAGGAGGACACTAAGGTTACAGATTATTAGTATGTGTTAGCTGAATGAAATAAAAATAAGAACAAAGATCTCGCTCTTGCTAGTATTTAGGATATGTCAGGAATGTTTACTTATATTTTTCAGTATATTTCCATGGTTGATTTGTAACCCACCAGGGATCTAACTAGTAGCTAGGTTTACTGTTTGTGACTATGTTCAGAGCTCTGGAATACTTTTGGCTACAAGTCCCCGTGGACTAGGAGAAGAAATAAAAAATAATAAAAAGATCAGAAACAAGTATTTCTGAATTGACATATGTTCTGTAGCAGGATATCGATGACTATTGGATGACTGTTACATTTATCAATAAAGGTGGTTTAGTTTGGTAAGGTATAGTTTAGCTTGGTAAATGTAGTGTATTTGCATCAGCAGCTCATAGCTCTTGATCTGTATCTGTCTCATAGTATGGTAGTTAAGCTGGATTTCAACTCTGGGATTTTGACCTGGTTTTGGCAGCAGGGCTTTTCTGGGGCAGACTGTGGCTTGGCATGTGAATTCCTAGCTGGAGCTATCAGGGAGTGCCAAAGCCAGGAAAGAGCAGTTAACCTGTCCCAAGGATGCTCCCTTTTACCTGGGAGCCAGTCCTGGAGCTACACATGCTCCAGAGCTCCAAGGGTTGTGGCATGTGTCTTGGGGCTGTCTGCTCTATGGAGGTTTTGGGGTGTAGCTGGTAGACTGAGGAGCACTGAACACCCAGTGACATCCAGGGAAAGGGAGGGGTACAGACCGCCGCCGAAACATTAACATTAGGCCAAGTAGATGAAGTTTTCGTGAGTTTCAGTACATTTCCAGATAGTAACAAAATCACAGGGTAAGTGAAGCTCAGTGTTTGCCAGTGCTGGAGTTTTGCATTGCTCTCTTTAACAGTGCTTTAATAATATATTTAAACTTTCAGATTATATTTAAAAAAATAACTAAGTAGAATTTTAATAAACCTTGTTTCTTTTTCGCTTTAAATTGGCAAAATAATGACAATAATATTATTAGGACTTATTCTTTGCATGAAAGTGTGAGCACAGGATATGTTTCATGGTTGATTTATGAGCCCCTTGAAAATAAGGTTTATAATGAAATCCTGACAGACCCTTAACAAAATTAGCATAACAAATAGCAATGTAATAATACTTTTCCTGCCTGTGCATTCCTGCAGATTTACTTACTAAGCACTTGCCAAAGGCCCACAGCACTTCCAGCTGGGGCTGGGCAGCACAGCGCGGCCCGTGCACCCACAGAAAGCTGACTGCCTGCTGCACGTGGTGCCAAGTTATGCATTCGGAGTCTGTACGGGCAAAGTTAAATCAGCAGTAGTGTTACCAAAATAGCGTCAGACTAAGAATAGCTGTCTTCAGCTACACTGATTGCTGGTCATCTAAGGCAAAACATGAAAAGTGTAACTTACGCTGCTGGCAGTACTTAATTTCAGGGTTTTGTTAGAATTAGGAAATACAGCTGAGACGGTAGCTAGAAAACCAGTCATGACTTGGGCTGTCATTGTTCATATAAGAAGTCTATATTTGTCTTTATATTTTAAAGCTCTATTTTGATGAATTTTACAGTTGAGTCTGGTCTCTAAAGACTGAATTCCTGATGCTTAGCCTGTATCTAACGATTGCAATGTAGGAGTTCAGTTTCTGCTGCTGTGTCTCTTTGGGAACATTTGGGTTCTGTATCAAATAACCTGCGCCAAAGCTGGATAACTGGATCAGACTCAGAATTTTTTATGTGGAAAAGTCTGGGCTGTGGCCATCTCAGATTTAATAGACGTAACACCAGCAGTTTGCCACTAGGAATTTTGAGGGCATTATACTGACCTCAATCTGCTCACGCAACCACTGAAACAAATTAAAGAGCAAAAGTACTATGCAGCTGTTGGCATGTAAAGGGCTGCTGGAGGTTGTTGAAATAAAAAGCAAGGGGAAGACCTATAGTGAGTAGCATAATCTTTGGTCTCCCAGCAACAGTTATGGATAGATGGAGTTAAATTTTAGCATTGAAGTTCGTATGTGTAGAGTATAATTACATTTTTATTCTAAAAACATAGTTAAAGCAATGTTAGACTGAGTGGTTTATTTTCAAAGGAAAAGTTAAAATGGGAGATATAATTCCAGATGGGATAGTTAGAAAGAACTGTTTACTGTCTTTCCCATTGGCAAATCGTTAGGATTATTCTGGGAAATACAGAAATGGGTGGGAACAGAAAAAAACGTCTGGGAAATAAAAAAAAGAGGAGTGAGCTTGTAGCTTGTGGTGAGACAGCGAAGCTCGTTGGATGTGCAGGTAAAGGGCAGGGCTGGGACAAGTCTGTGTGGAAAGTGAGTACCCTGCTTACAGAAATTTTGGGAAAATTAGAAACCATTGAGTGATGACTGTTATTTTTCCAGAGCTGTTTTGTTTAGTTTTGCTGGCGTGTCTATGCCTGTGGCAAGCCTCAAATCTCCACTATCAAAATGTCAGAGTAGGAGGTAACTCAGTACTGGAGATCACTGGTTTACTGGGGAGAGGAGCAGAGGTGGAAGGAACCAAGAGTTTGGGGGAAGGCCAAACCAAGGCTCGACACAGATTGTCTGTTGTAATAATTCAAGCAATTTTATTTCCCTTTTTTAAGCACTTTTTTTTTTTAAGATAAAAAGTGATCATGAAAAGGTTTTATCATAAAGTGTACGAAATGGGGACAGTGTCACTCTCCTGCACTCAGCCCTCAGCTTTTTCACTGTGATTTTTAAGACCAGAATTTTTCTTTCGTGTTAATAGACTTATGAAGGAATGAAAAAGCCATCCTGAGTGCAACAGCATACAAATTGTCAGACTGCTATTTTTCCCTTTTTTGTTTGACTAGCCAGGCCAAGTACCCTGAAAGAGCGATATTTGGCCTTCAGCCAGCATGGCCGGGTGCATAGTCCATTAGCCAGATTTCTTAGGCTTACAGTCTTGCTCTTTTGAGCACAATTACTTTTCTCTGATCGTGTCCTCTGTAGCCACTAGCAGATCCAGCAAGGAGGGAGAGATGTTTGTGCACAACTTTATGTGAGGGGCTTCCCTGTTGGGGTCATATGTCAGGACTGCTGCCGTTTCTGGGGAAGCAAACTTCTTTTACGGTTGTAACATCCATGACATCACTCATGACCTACACAACAGGGTCGTAATCCAGTTTTACGGTTGCTACCTCACAAATTGTACAGCATCTGAAATCTGATCTCTAAAGGGTTCAAAAACTTATAGCCAATAAGTATAATTGGCCATGGTTTTACTATTTCTCAGACAGAGAAAAAGATACATAACTCATGCTGAGTAATTGCAGAAAAACCAACACTTGAAATGAAATTCACCAAAGTACTAGAAAGCAGGCCATAAGAAACAAATTAGCTGGTTTTCCTGCAAAAGGCTCTCAACCTTAACAACTCCTAACTATTTTTAGTGTCAGATAATTTGTAAATTTATCATTCATTGCTCTCTAATTTTAATTTTCTTAAGGAAAATGTTTCCTAATCTCTGTTGGACCAGATTCTGCTATTTTACATCACATTGCACAGGACAGTATAGTATGAGCAGTGAGCCTTACTAAGCATAGTGTGAGTATTGGTGTACACACACGGCATGAGATCTTCTCATGAGATAAGGTGCTGATAACTCGGAGTGAACTCTCAGGACATGGGTCTTCATATTTAATTGAAGAGCTGCAGCAGCACTGCTAGTTGTTGGGATAGTTGCCTATGTGTTCAAGTCAGTAACTCGTAGCAGCAGATGAATAATTCAGAAATACAGGTACTGGAAATGGTTTGGCACGCTGGGTTGTTGGGCTATGTATAATGTTGAGGATGACACAGATGCAATATTTTCTTTGCAATTTGCTTCTTGTTTTAAAGAAAGAAGGTCTGATCCAAACCCAGTTAATCTGAAGTCTGGCATATATAATGTTATTTGATAAAATTTCTTGTTCAGAACTTTCACATTTTTACAAGAAATGGCAGGTATTTATAATTTGCTGCACAAGTAGTTTAAGTATTTTAGCATAATTTAGAGTGAATTAATGGCTTGTTATTTATTGCCTAATGCTCTATAGCAGTGATTTATAAAGCCACGCTCTGCACTGCTTGTTACTTTGTATTCTCTGTGTTAGATATATCATCAATATCATTAAATGAATTCACAGTGACATTGCTCTGGAACTATGGGTTTTGATACAAGAGTAACAGAACATAAATCAAGAATTATGTTTAATTCATAAGAGGCACCAATCTCTCATTTAGGTGTAGGCTGGGCTACAAGGTGTCAAAAATATGCTTTACAATGCCTCTTCTGATTGCATTTCAGACCTTCTCTATATGCCCTTATGTTCTGTATGAGAATAATATATAGCAATACAGTGCAGTTTGTCAAGTGAATAACATTTGTGGTTTTATTTATTTGGGTGCAAATGGTATCGTTATTTTTACCACAAGCCAAGAAGGAATATATTTACATGAATATACCTAAAAAGATTCTTAAGGGAATCTATAAATTTAAAGACAAGTCTTACCTATTCTGTGCAATAAATACTATTGTTGATTATTTAAATTACATTTTTAAAATCTAACCCTTTCTACTATTTCTTATGATTATTTTTACTTTTATCCCTGCTGAAATATAAACTTTCATTTTAGTCTTTACTTACATCTTTAAATCCCTCCTGAATTAGTGCATTGAAATCCAGAGCATCAAAAAGCCTATAACAAGATTTATCTTTTATCTATTTACTTTGTCTTAATTTTATGTACATATTTAGTTTATATACAAAAATTATTCTTACAAAGCCTAAATTTAGAATCAGCACTGACTTGAAAGTGTACTTTTACTTCAATATTATTCCAAGTGCATATGAACTCTTCACAGTATCATTCACTTACAGTGGTAATTTTGAAGCAAGAAGATTTAACTCTTCATGCTGCTAATGCAATTTATTAGAGGTGTTAGTTATGCAAGATCTGTGGATGACTCCAGGGCTGCCATTTGATAGAAGTTTGTTCATTGCCTTGCTGCAAGAAGTGGAACACGTTCTGTTTGACATTTCTTGGAGTTACTAAAACAGTCATCATGTATTTTAAGTGTATGACTGAAAGGAGTTACATTCATGGGAGAATACTAATGTTTACACCTAAATCAAAACTAGAAAAAAACGCTATCTTATGAAAAGGATGGAAGAATTTTTGTTCACTATTTTAAACTCTTCTTCTCACTTGAAACAAGCTACTGTAAAACCAATAGCATATCACTGGACAGGGAGAGAAATCAGACTTCAGGCTCCTTGTGTCACAGCTTTCATGCCCTGTCCTGTGTGAATATAAATCTGGAATAAGCACAGATCAATGCGGAAAAGAGTTGTATTCCCCTTATTCCTCACTGCAGCTTGCTGCCACAGCTGCCTGTCCCTGGTCTGGAGCAGTGGAGGCAGGACATCCCGTGGTCTCTCTGCTTCACTGATGCTGGGGCTGTGTTACCCACACAGTGGGGACCACAGTTCTCTTCCCTGCAGCCCTGTGGCAAATGGCAAGCAGAAGTGTGCTGGCAGGAGGAAGTCTGGGAAGAAAGTTACAATTTTCCTTCTTAAATGACTTTTAAAAATTATCACAAAGTATATCCTACATTGTAATTAAATACGTGAAAATTTAAAGAAGATCTTTTTACCTGCTCTAAGCTATGCTTTTATTGTTTCATTTGATGAAAATTTCAGAATGTCTGAATTTCTTTCTGAGATGGTAGGGAAGCACATTGCACAGTGCTGACATGCCTCCCAAAATGGAATTTCTGTTCTCTTTGCAGGCCTGACTAAAAGGCTAAGGTTGCAAAGAATCAAAAGCTAAAAGCTTTATTAACAGACAATATTTTACTTTTCACTAAGATTAGAAGAACCTTTGTATTAGAATGAGAAAAAAATCAATTTAAACATGATAAAATTTTGTACACAAAGCTAGAAGATTTTTTTTCTTTCATTTTCACTTAAAAATATGTTGGAAGGCAAGTTTTCTGCTTAATATTGCCTTTTTACCTTTTGCAGTTCAGAGTTCTGTCCTATTTCTAAACAAGACTTAGACGCTCTTCTAGAACAAAAAGCATCTGTATGTGAAAATCAGAATTTGCCATTAGTATTTTATTCATCCCAATCTTCCAAAAATGCTTTATCCTTAATGCCTCATTGGCTCCTCCTCCCCCCTGCAATGATGCCTTTCCTCCCGCTGTTGTGCTGGGTGATGTTAAGGGTGTGACCAGTGAGTTTTGGGATGGTGTGTGGACCCTGAGTGATCCCTTGGTCTCGTAGGAGGTTGTGGCCCACAGATTTCCAAGTCTTCCTTACAGGACCCCGGGCATCCCTCCCACCTCAGCAGGCAGCCAGCACCTAAACTGCAGCATACTAGACACCTTCTTCTCAGTTTTGCAAAGAAAATGGATATCTTGTTAGTTTTGGCATCCTTAGGCAGGGCATAAGGGTGCTCAGTAAAGAGCTATCATGTACCTACTTAATGACATTAACGTGCCTAAGACCCCAGAGCTCCTTTAGGATCAGAGGTTAACACTGCAATAAGTAACTGCAAGCTCATTTCATCTTCTAGTACTTCTGAAACAACAGTGACTAGGGTAATTTTTCTTCGTTATCTCGTGTGTCCTTTGATTAGGAAGGTTATGTTTTAAAATGGGTAGCTGCTGTGCATGGTGACATAGTACAGATCCTTTTCCTGGGCAGCTGTCCAGTTTTCAGACAGTCATTAAGTAATGCTAAAATTTTCTGTCACCAGCATTAAGAGGTACCTGTGCCAGTTAAAAACAGGGAGAGAAAATATGCAGGGAAATCCAATTTAATTTAGTGTAAGATATATTTCTGCAATGGTAACGGTGTCTGTCATTCTCCCTAAACTAATTATTTTTGAACTTGTAGGTCCATTCCAATGAAAGCTGGCAGCAGTTTAAGTGTCTTAATATATTATCTTGGGTGTTTGAAGGACTGTGCTGAAGGAAACGCTGGGAGGGATTGTCATATCCAAGAGGATCACAGGGAGAAAACTTTGGGGCAGCTCATGCTTGGCAAGGAGCTCTGGCTGGGCACATGTTTAACCAAATTTCTCCTCAGCCAGGAGGGGTTTGAGGTGACTTGAGAGACTAAGAGAAAGATGATACCAACGTGGCTGCAAGCGATGAGCTTTCTGTGGCTTAGAAATCACTGCTCCTCACTTCAGGTGCAGAATGACTGTGTACACACTCCCACTGCGTGGAGGTGCACAGGAAAATACATTAAGTTAAACTGGTACCTAATAAACTCATCTTAAAATCACAAAGCAGCATGGTTCAGCATACCTGGCATCAGGAATGCAGCCATGGGTTTCTGACTTCAGGAATGCAAGGCTTTAAACAGGATCTTTTTTTAAAAAGTGCATTTCCAAAAATTAAAATGGGACATTCTTATTTATTTTGATACAAGTTTCAGAACTGTTAATTCATATAAACATTTTTTCAAAGCATTAATAGTTTTTAAAATAGACTATTAAGGAATATAAGTGCAGTTCCTATAAATACAATTCAGCAGGACCAATATACTCTAGGGAATAAACCTTAGCATTTAAAAACCAAATACTTTCTGAAATGTAATGTCTTTTGTTCTGCATAATGAAGCATATGAAGTAGCCTGGGAAAAAAAGAGCAATTTCAATCATGCTTTCTCAAACAAACAGATTAAAATTCTTTACAATGTTCTTACTGGTAAAGTCTTCAGAAGGCCAAGTAGCAGCGTGGAAAATATTGAAAACACTTTTCCACCATGGCATTAACAGCTGCGAAAAAGTAGGCAAGACAGCTAGAAAATTTTTGTAGCAAGCATAGTTTAAAGTATTTGTGAATGGAAACTTGGACAAGATTCATGTTCTAGTTGACTAAATGTATCTAAAAATATTTAGGATGTTTTCTATTTCTCTTAGTTTAAGAATTCTGATAATTTTTCATATAATTTTATACAGAATCAATAATAAAGCCAGAGCAATGTTTAGGTGCAATATGTACTGAGAAATAGAAATAGATAACGTCTTTGAAATTCTGAAGCTAAAAGGTACATGTGAATATGTGTCCACTGAGTATTATAAATATATAAACCCAGGTCTTCAATTTAAATGCAAGGGAGTGGCTTCAGGTCAATAAAATAAAAAAAAGGAGATGGGCAGTAATGTCATGCAAGGAATCAAAACTTATGAGCTGTTTGGTTGACGGATTCTCAGAAATGGATGTATCTGGAAGCTAAAAGGCATAGATCACCAACTGTATTTTATTTGTTTGCAATATATTGTTTTTCACAGCCTTCCTAGTAGAATAACATAGTGGGGTTAATCTTTGCCAGTGGATGAAGTCTGCCCGTGTCCCTAGCATGTGCCAAACAAGTGATACTGCATAGCTAGGGCTGCTACTTTTACAGCGTTGTTTTTAGATGCTGTTCTCGGGTACGTCTTGATTTCTTCTAAACTGATAATTGTATCTCTGTCATCCACATGCCTTTACCAGTCAACAGTTCACTGCTATTTCTTCCATCTGTCTGATGGGTCTTACTTCAAGTCCTGTGACTCACAGCCACATCCATCCCACCCAGAGGGACAAGGTACTTTCTAGCCTATGATATGTTGGGGTTTTTTGTTGTAGTTTTTCAAGATTTCAGCCATTCTCTGTGTAGACATGGGATTTTTTTTGCAGAGATCAACAGGTGTTTGGTGACCATTCAAAACAGGAAATCGCCTTTCAAAATAGGAAATACTTGTGGTACCTTTATGTGATCAAATCTAGTATCTGTTGGGAATCCATCTGTAATGGCAATGCTCAGAAGTCTGGTTGGTTTTACTTAGACTACATGGGAAGATTTATCTCAAGGATGTGATGCGACTGCTTCCCATTGCCAAGGGACTCTGCCTGGAACCGACATTTCAGATGTTTTTGCCAAAGGGAGTGCTCAGATTAGCCAAGGTTTTAGAAAACCTGACTTACTCTGACACACTCCTGAATTTATCCTGAGCAGCTTATGACAAGTGTCTCTTCCCTAATGGTACAGGGGTTTGTATTAAATGCAGTGGTGGACCTACTACCCAAAATTCCTTAGTTGAAGAGGAGAGATTTGCAAGAACAAACCCACAGTTTTTGCTGTTGTTTATTTAATGCAGTCTTTTAAAAAAATCTTAAAAACTGTGACACTCCGAAAACCCCATCAGAATATCAGTTTTGAGAAGTCCCCTTTTATCATTGTGTTACCTCAAGTTTGCTGCTTTATTAATCAACCATATATTTCATAGCTATACAAATTACAGATGAATTTTACTCATTTCCAGCACCACTCTGTTGTGTACAGCACCAGATGTGCAAGTCTCCGATGAGTGCCTTCATCTGGAATACTTGGTATTTGGGATTCCAGACATGGGAATTTGAGCTCCGAAGCAATATTTCATGTAACAGAGCAATAATTATTTGTGTGTATTTGAAAAGTTCACCTTCCTAACAACATTAGTGAACTGAATTCCCAATGTATTCCTTTTGATTGGAAACTGTCATTAGCAAATAAATGAAGAGTCGAAGTCTGGTTGCATTTCACCCAATATTGCCATTTTTGTTCATTTGGGATATAGGGAATTCAGTATTGGGAATGTGCTAAAGAGTCTCAGAACATCAACAGGATATTTTCCTACAAAGATTCATTCTAGTGTTGTGCTTATTCTGCCAAAGATTTCTGAAAAAAATATGTGCTCTGAGGAAAAATGAGTCATTAACAAAGAAGCGAGACCAACCATCTATCCTGGCAGTACTTATGTTATTGCTTAGATTCTCTGTTACTTTGATTTCTTTCAAGGCTGTAGTTATAAATCTCTTCATTAATACTTTACTTTAAGAGAAAGGTTTTTAGAGTTATATGTCTTTTTTAATTGTAGGCTTAAAGAATTATTATCAACTAGTATCAAAAAGAGATACTATGGCAATGTAGCTTAGTGGGTAATTTATTTCCAAGTAAGATAAATCACGGTTTGTTTCCTAATGAGAAACATGAATTCAAACTCATTATTGTTGGAACAGTATATTATATGGGAGGCTGCTGTCCAAATGAGTTGTAAATTGAGATTATTTATGCCTGTGTCAAGTGGCTGACCAGTTCAAGCTGAAGTTCACACAGCAGTTTCTGTTTAACATAATCTTGATAAACCTGGCAGTATTTTATTATGCAAAAACATTTGCAAATACCAGAACCACGACCCTGGATGTGCTGTTGGGCAATGTGGCAAAAGGCATAGCAGGGCTGTACGTGTTTGGATAGTGCAGCTGATCCTGCTTGGAGCAGGAGGTTGGTCTGGAGACCCCATGAGGTCCCTCCCAACCTGGATTTTCTTATGATCCTGTGATCCTCTCTTGGAGGTGAAGATGAGTCTGTGTGGACAGGCCAAGGTCTCCTGGGTGGAGGAAGAAAAAATTCTGCCATGGCTCAGAAGCAGCCGAACTCACCCATTTTGGAGCTGGCAGCAGGTGGGGAAGTTGGGTCCTGACCACAGCTGCCAGCTCACAGGGACAGAGCTCCCATCCACAGCAGAAGTGGAGGCCAGCACCAAGGAATGCTGAGCCATTGCTAACACCCTGCAAGGGGAGCACAAGAGCTTTGCTCAGCTCGAACAGCTGCTGAAAGTAGCTGATTTCTAAAGCAGAGCTGGAGGACAGGACCTATTGTGGAGGGGCACAGAGAACAGATTGTTCTCTTTTACATCTGGGTTTTTTTTGATCTCTCTGGCTGAGGTGGTGGAGATTGGATATGGTTTAGATAGTCTGGGTCTCTGAGTGTCTTTTAATCCAAACCTTAAGATATTACTTAAATGGGCATTTCTGAAACAAACATCTTTGTTGAAGAAATGCCTAACTATGCCGTGAGCAGCAGGATCCATGAAGCCCTTTTTCCTACATCTATAGGCAATAAGGCCCTATAGCACCCACACTGGAATACTCCCAGGTGCCCTCAACACCACATCTCAGCCTCACCTGCAATACCCCCAGGGTCCCTGGATAGCCTCCTAACCTTCCCCAGAACCTCCAGCTCCTGCTATCGATGGCAGGCCTCCTCACCATAGTCTCTCCAGTTTACGCTGTGTACCTGTTGCTATTCCACCTGCTTATTTTGGCTGGAGTTCTGTGATACTTAACAAATTTGACATTTTTTCAGTGGCTGATGGAATTAATTATTCTCCTAAGGCAGTATTTCACCTGCCTATTTCTATTTGTAAGCTGGTGTGGTCTTCAGGGATATGTTTTCTTCCAATACATAAATCTGGCTGAAAATTAAAAACCATGCAGGAGAAGTCACTGTCCATTGTATGATTAGAGACCCTGCATTTTTTTTGAGACGCTCACTACGTTCCCACCAAGCCGGAGGTGAGTGAGAACAAGGAGACAATAACAGTTTTTCAATAACAACTGTAGCAGATTCTTCCTTAGTTTGATTTTTATCAGTCTGTGAAAGGTTAGCGTACTTCATTTGTTTTTCAGTCCTCTGAAAACATTTAGGACAGTGGGAAGAGTGCAAAGAAACGTTAGAGGAGTGTAATATTTCAGCGCTGGGTGAAGCCTTAGGAAGGGCAACCTGCCTGCCCCGTGTGCTCTGCAGTGCAGCCTGTGGACAGTTTGATTTTTGATGAACACTTTCTAGCTTTCAACTAAAAAGGCAGGTTTTATCCTTCCCTTGTAAGCTGATTTTGACATTATGGATGCACCAGTTGCATCTCTGTAATTAATATTGAAATGAGTGGGTTTTAAGAAATGAGGTTAATTTGGCTATTTGGAGATTTCTCTATGTGGGTTGTAAAGCATATACAGGGGATGAGGTTTCAGATTCTTATATGGTCCAGCTCATCCACAGCTGCTGGCATCATCCTTTGGGAGAGTGGGCAGCTAAAGCAAGTTATGGCAGTCTGCTAAAACCTTAACTGGGAAATGAATAGCGATCCAGATGGCATGAAAGCAGTGAACTGAAAAGGTGGCCTTAAAATCATCCTTTTCCTGTTATTTAGGAGCTTTTAAAAGCAACATTGTTTTCATCATAGGATCTCATATGCTGGTTTAGATTTTAGTCTTTTAGGTTTTAAATGTTTTTAAATTTTCACTGTATTAGCTGAACGTGTTATTTCTTATCAGCTTTCATGTGAAAATGTATCACACCAGAAAACCTAGAGCATCAACTACCTGCAAACTCTTCATTTTCTGGAATCATATAAAACCCTTGGCACTTCTGGTGGATATTCTGAGATACACAGCCATAAACTCACAGATAGGGAGAATCAGTATCACACAAAGTGTTGGACATAATGAACTTATTAGTTCTTTTGTGCTATGAAAAGCAGTTCTCAAAATACATGTTGATTAATCTGATTAGATGCAAACCTTGCTTTCATTTCTTTGCTTTTACCTGACATGCGAAACTTCAGAATCATGGGTCTGTGGGATAATGCAGACTGGAAGAGACCTCAGGAGGTCCCTAGTCTAAAATTCTGCTGAAAGCAGGGTCAGACCATGTTGCTCAGGGCTTTAATTCAGTTGGGTCTTACAATACAGCAGTGATGGAGAGGAACTGCACAACCTCCCTTGGCTAGCTGCTCTCAGGTCCCACTAGAGTCATCTCTTCTCCAGGCTGAATGAGCCCTGGTCCCTCAGCCCCTCCTTGCAGGGCAGGTGCTCCAGCCCTGACCATCTTGGTGGCCTCTGCTGAACTTATCCCAGTTGATCAACACTGTCAAACTTAATTAGTACATGATGATAAGAAAAGGATCATACTCATTGTAGAAGCATATAGGAAATAAGTACGTGCTGCAAGTCCATTTACTTAATATCTCTATGTTCCTTTAGAGATGTCAGGTACTTTAAAATTCGCACTAACTGTAAAATTTATTCTTGTGATACAGGAAAAGACAAAGACCTTTTTGTTCTTGAAAGATAATTTAGGTGTTTGAATGCTATCTTGATTAAATATAGTCTTTAGAAGACTACACAAGCAAAAAATTGGGAAACACAGTATTTATTATACCAGAAAGATGTAACATGTTCATTAGCTTAGGGTTAAATACAGATTTCAAATAGTTATAAATACTCAATGTGTTAAAAAGCTGAAATCCATACAATCGATATTTCACTAGATAATAAAGCATGATAGATTGCAAAACCTAAGAGAAGGACAGCATCCTCTCCCAAACACTGAAAGAGGTAGAAAACAGTTGTTGGCACTGTGTCAGTAGAGAGACAGTGGATGCTTGTTCTATTATTTATATGAGCTGACTACTTGGCAGATGCCTCTGCAATAACCGTTTATTTAAAATGTAGAAAAAATAGAATTTGCTTTCTTTTATAATCACACAATGAAAAATACTAATGAAAATGTTGGATTTCCTGTAGCTGAGAAGAAAATGTTGTCCTAATCTGCTTTCAGTCAGCAAGAAACTCTAATCATTCCCATCACATGAAACTAGATAGAAGTAAAACCCCCCATCTTTTTATTCTCTGAGATACAAGGGAAAGGAGAATGAAAATGTTTATATACAGCTTAAAACAGTAATTCTTGCTTTTTTCCTCTTTCATAATGCATATATACTGTGTTGTTGTATCCTTCTGTTGTACCTTGCAACCAAAAATAAGTTTTGTGTTTTTTAGGACTATAGAAGAAATTTCTTGGAAATTGTAAAGTGTAGTGGCCAGAGCTGCCTGTACACCCTTCTGCTTCCAGTGCTGTAACTTTAGATCCATTCTCTGTAATACAGGCTATAATTATATGCTCATCTCCTTTATTTTTCTACTTGAGAACATTTGTTTTATTCAAATCTTGGTTAAAGAAAACCCTTAAATTTGTACGTAATTCCTAATTAGACTAGCACAGCCTAAGTGTACACAGGCTAGCACAGGTCTCCACGTCAAACCACAAAAAAAGTAAATCCATTTCATTTTGGGTTGGTGTTACTATTTAACTGCTGTATTCCTGCTCTTATATGTAGTCCAAAACATCATGTTGCCTCTCAAGCATATAACTTTTTCTTTCTTTTTTTTTTTTTAAATACCAGAGAGTAACAACAAAACCCACTCTATAAGTGCCTTATAAGTGTGCACTGGACCATGTATACAGTCGAAAATGTACACATCAGGTGAACACACAGGAGTGTGCATGGACCACTGCACGCTTTATAAAGGCTGAAGTGTGATTGAAGATGTAGGTTTTAAAAATGCATGTTTTGCATGGGGTGCACTGAATGAGATAAAAGTTCTGCAAGACCAGCTGAATGCAGGTTGGGTCTAGCAACACTCAAGGAGTTATAATTAGCTTTTTGGAGTGCATAGATAGTGTGTGAGAGGGAGAAATAGCCTGTCTTTGCTCATAGTGTGTTTTATCCCAACTCAGTGATAGCTTCTGCCAGCCATATCAATGTTATGATGCACGTTTTATTAATGTCAGTGTGGTATCAGGTAAAGGTAGTTGACACGGGTACACATGCACTTGCTTCTATAGGCAGGCATGCATGTATGTGGCTTTAAATGTTGGTTTAATACCAAAAGCATTTGCAAAAGGAGATTGATTTCTTTCCTTGTTGCTTATTGGTTCTGGCTGAGAAGGCTTTTGACATTCATTCTACATTTTCTGTCTCTTAGATTTTATTATTTTCAAATTTTTTTAAAACAAAATTGTAATTTTAAGAAAGATTCTCAGCACAGCCTTAGGTTGACTTTTCAGTTGCTTTTCTTACATGTGCAGTCCCCAGAAAGAAATTCAGAGACAAGGGAGAAGGTGAGGTGGCTCTTGTTTCTCTTGCATTTACTCTATGTGCAGGCAAAGGAGTCTTAACTCATCCATGAGGTCAACCATGAGCATAATTTATGAATGTGAATCACAGACTTCAGCTCAGGGCAGCTGCCCCAAATGAAGTGATTGCTCTTTGCCCTCTGACACATACCTTAGTTTTTGCTGGCCGTTTTAATCCTTTCCCTCTGAAGACATTTCGCTTCTGATCAAGGCTTTTAGAGCAAGTGTGCTAATTCCAGGTTCCTGAAAAAATGTCTACACCAGAGTAATTACATCTTACCTGCCAAATTTCTGTGGCAGTTTCAGTTGAATATGGTCAGGAAAGATGACTTTTTAAATAGCATCTCTGGGAAGATGCCACTGGGGACAGGGAAGAAAAGGCAGAGTCAAAAATGTGCCTTCCAGAGCACACAAATCTAATTCCTGCTATTTTAATTAGACTGTGCTTGCACGTGAAATAGAAACTGAAAAAAACAACTTAGAGGCATTTAAGCAGTAGCTGAAAGCTGCCCACCCAAGCATCTCCTGGATTAGCAGCCAGAAGTGCTCTGGGCATTTTACCTGTTGGCTCCAACACCAGCACCATCTTCCCTCTAGGTTTAATATGTTGGTCTTGGCTGCTCTTGAAGAAATGTCGCTGAAGGCTTCAGCCATGGTATAGGAGACATGGGCTAAAACACCTGTCAGCTTGGCCTCACCTCCTGCCATACACAGTAAACGGTCATTAAATCACCTTTGCAAGGCCCTGGAAAAAAGGGTTTACACTCCCACCAAAAAAGGCTGGACACAACTACCCTATGTGCTTAATATAGGCCTATTCTCTATCTAGTTTTTGTAGTTATTTTATTTTGGAATCTCCTAATAAGGTGACATTTGGGGAGCATTTTTTATTTTAAGAGACAAAAGCTAAAACAAGACAACCCAACAAGCAGAGATGGTCATCCAAATTTAAAAATGCATTAAAAATCAACCGGTTTATTTGCATGAAAAGGGCATATATCTACCCTGGCTTCTGGGCAGTGCTTCCGTGCATCTTTTCCACACATGCACTTGGCAGAGCCAGGCAGCGCAAGCAGTGTCCATGCATGGCTCAGTCCCACATACTCTCCTGTTTGTGCTCTCCTGAGCTGAAACACTCTCTTTAAAATGCACCCTTGCTAACAAAAGCATGTTAGCAATGCATGTGAATCCAGTGTGAAATATGAGCTACTTCAATATAAAAATCATGACAGCAATTACTGGGTATGCATTGCTATTTTCCACACCAGCCCAGGCTCATCAGACGCCCAGCACTGACCACAGCAGCAGGGAGGGAGCACAGTCTGTGCTGTAAGCAGATCAGGTCTGACACGGGGGGAACAGCACTGTAAGGTTTGGGAATACCGATCTCAGCTTTGTATAATCAATCACTGATTTCCCTGGAGCTGGCATTAGGGATGTCACTCTGAGGAAGCAGTCATGAACCACTGTGTACAGATACACAATGCAGCTGATAGCAGTGGGCACAGGGGGTGAAAAAATAATCTCATTCTCCTTGGTCCTGTTGAAAACCTTTTTTGGGGTCTTATGAGATGAGGTATTTTACTGTAGGAAATCTGAGTCTTTTCCCAGCTTCCTCACAAATGAATTTGTCCCATTGCCTTCCCTCGCCAGGGAAAGACGTAGATGCCAAGCACCCCGTAAGGGCAGAGTGAGCTACAGGTGTGCAAACCCCAGAGCACGACCAAATGGTGACAGCTTCAGGGGAAGGCCTGGGACAGGTGCTTTGCTCCTGGATGCACAGCTCAGCATGCTGCATCTAATCAACAGGAAGCTGGAGGGACGTCTCTCTATCTATAGGTTCATGAATGTATGCAAGCGTCTCCAGCTTGCTTTCTCCCAAATCACCTGGAATGATTTGTGTCATTGCACAGGGGCCAAACTGATATTACTTAGGCTATGTTCAGAGGAGCTGGCGCTCAAATAAAGTGTTTTTAAGCTTGTTGGCACTAGAGCAGGGTGGTGCTTCAAGTGCTATTTCAAAGGTGATGTGGGCTATATATAGTTCAAGTAGACAATCAGCAAGTCATATTTCTTTTTTTGCTTTTCAGTGACAGACAATCTAAAAATTCTTATTGGCACCTGATTTCATCTTGAATAGTTGCAGTTTAGGAAGGAAAATTCTTTACAGAACTGCTGTAATTGAAGCGTAGGGTTAGTGGTGCCTTGAAGTGACAGTGAGCCTTGACGCCTGATACAGTCATCTTGTGTTCAGACCTCTTTCTTCCTCTGTCAGCAGTTTAACTCCTCTTGCTACTTTTAAAAACACATTTTCCTCTCCTCCATAGCCCCAGGCAGACAAATACATCTAGGCTAATGGAAGTGTGAAGTTAATATAAAGAGGAACCTTATTACCTCTAAGTTGTTTTTCTTTTGAAGCTCTCACTTACCATGGCATGATGTTCCTGTTCCCTCCCATTTTTCTTTAATTTCTCATCCCTTTGGAAAGATTCATTCCTAGTGAGGAATTGCCTCTGGGGGCATGCAGAGCATGCATCTTGCCTTTTGGCTGATTGACGGGTTAGATTTGATTAGTCACTTGCCCTTTAGCTGGAAGTAAGTAGCATACAATGACAGAGTGGGACTATAGACTGGAGTAGAGTAACACCAATTAATAGTAAGTACCCTTCATCTAAACAATATTTCACTACATTAAAGACAGTACAGAAACTTTTGAAAAACAGCACAAAAATCAGTGAGTGGATATGTATGTCAAGGAAACAACCCCCCATAATTAATAGTTGAATAGTTTGCTTTCTCTGGTAGAGTCTTTTTCAGGTGTTGCCAGTATTATTTTTAATTAATAGAAATATTATGTAGGTTTTAGACTTGACTGTGAATATAGGTATGGATATGGTGTTGCAAATGTTACATAATTTTAAAGGTGCAAAATCCAACTTTGTGATCCTGGTCCATTAATCTCACCTGTCAGGTAGGAATATCACCAGCAAAGAAAGTTCAATACCAAAAGGGTATGTTTTGCACTTTTTCCTAGAAATAGCTTAGTTCATGCATAATTGCACTGCATTGTTGTCATTTGCTCCATGAATAAAGCATGAATATAGAGAAAAACAAGCAGATAATACTGGTAAACTGACAGTAACAATAACCTTAATAATTCTCTGAAGTTGCACTGGTGGTGCACAGCTCATGCATATGCCCATTGCAAAACTAATGCTAATGTGAGCATATGTGGTAGGAAGCGGTGCCCTTACTGCACGGCACTGTTGTCCCCAGGGTGCAGATTGCTCCTGCTATGGAGCAGCAATAATTGGCTCCTAGTCTGCATTATCAAACAAGGGATGATAGACAACAAAAAGATGCAGATCATTCAACTGGCTGCTGGCGCTCTCCCCAAATCCCTTTTTTCTCACACGCATGCAGAGATCCAGTAAACAGTACACAGTTTGGTATTATTGGTATTATCTGGTATTTGTTTGCATTCAGACACATACTTGAGCTCCCCTCTGCATGTGGTCCGTGTTTTGAGAGTTTGCTCCTATCTGCCTCATAAAGGAATTTTGTGGTTGCCATCGTTGTTGCATACACCCTGAATTGTATCCTGGGCTATTGCATAAACAGCATCTCTGAAGCCCCAGTCCAATGCTAATGTAAGTTTTCTTTCTCACTGTCTGCAAAGAGTGCTCTCTTGTACCCTGCCAGCCCGGCGGAGGGGTAGAAATTGCAAAATAACTTCTGTGTCTTAGGTGTGGCGGTTTCTTGTATGTGTCCAGGAGCAGGGTGAGCCAGGGTTTTTGCTCAAAACATGGAATTCCCACAACGAAACGTATTTGCAAAACAAGCCTGTTGGTGCTGTGTTGGACCCGAAGCTGGCTGTGGGATCCCTGCCATCCCAGCTGGCAGAGGACGTCACCATATCTCATCCTTGTAAAGAAGCCTGGGCAAGTGTTTGATTTTGGAGGTTGGTTGGTCCCATTCTGACTTGTGAGTCTGCATACACCTGTGAGGAAATTTGCAGAGATGTATGTAGTGATCATGGTTTCTTGCATATTCATTACAACAGAGCTTTAAGAAGTACTTTAGTTGGTTCTTTTAAATGAGATAGAATGTCTCAGCTCTCGTACTTTTCTTTATGCACTGGGGCAATGTATTTGTTCATACTTTACCCTGGTCACTAGTCATGACAGCGGATGAAGAAATGCTAATGAAGATGGCATGGTGTTTTGCTATATGTTACAGAAGTGTTGAAAATCCTAAAATAGTTTCCTTGGTGCACATGGTAGGGACTACAACCAAAGCCTCACACGGGTAGCGTGTTCCCAGGACTGTGGCCAAAACACTATTGCCACCAGGTAAGGCAAGGTTCCAGCTTTACCTGTGCCCATGAAAATCCAAGCAAATGGAAAAAGCAACACAGCTTTTCCGCAAGCAGAGAAAGGGAGTACCCTAAACACCCTAGGATCATCAGGTGACCATAGTTTTGCATTTCTGGACACAAGCATTGGTGTAAACGGAGCTTTTCTAAATGAGCAGGAAGCAAATTAGATCCCAGCAAAGTTTCTTTTACTCCTGTTTGTACTCTGACAGTTTGTAGATCGGCTTTACCTTGAGGATCCACCATATATGAAAAATTTAATACTACATGTGTTACTTTTGTTGTTCTTCCTTGTCAGTGCAACTGGCCTAGTAGCCAAGAAAAAAAATAAATTATGTTTTGGCTTTCCTCTCAGGCTATTCCTTTATGGTTCTTCCTGACATTTTTATAAGCAAGTAAGGTGCGATTCATTAGAGAGGGCACACAGCTGGCTGATAAAACATAAAGTAGCCTTCAATGTCATACTGTTGAACAGAGAGGCTATCTCAAGGAGTTCATATGGATCTATTTTGAGCTTATTAATGTTAATTATTTTCATTACCGACTTGGAGAAAGGATAAAGAACATGTATGAAGAGTGTGTGTAAGTCTAGACATATTGGAAGAAGTTTGGCTGCAAGAAATCAAAGGCAACACTAGCAAATACTGAAAAGTTTTGAAATCTCTGAGATAAAACTGAAGTTGTGAAGTACTTCACTTAGAGAAGAGGGATGAAATGAGCAATTGGAAATAAAGAATAACTAGCACTGTCAGCATTACAGCTCTGTAAGAGAAACACAAATAAAATTGCATCATATTTCTGGCTGATTATGAGAAAATAAAATGACAAATCTTTCTCCATGGTATATTAGCCGGTCTGTTAACTGTGGGTCATTAATGGGAAATAATTATTCTTTAGACAAAACTGGTGAGATCTCAAGTATAGGAACTCTACATGCAGCTATAGGTGTATTGCTTTCTCAAAGATGGGGACAGACTGAGACCAGAGGAGACCAAGACAACAGTATGTTGTTCAGAAAGTGAATAGTTAGAGGACAGGCAGTGTGAAGGTACTGGGCTTCTCTCTTTGAGGGGAAAAAAAAAAAAAGAGAAAGAATGATGATGATTTAAAGAGGAAAAAAAAAAGGGGGGGGGGGGGGAGAAAGTAATCCACTTTAGCTTGCCTGGACAATGAAGGAAATAAAAAGAAAGAACAACTTAATTGGCAGCAAAATCCAAGGCAGCATACCAAGAAAAATATTGCAGCAGGGTCTCCTTTTTTTTTGGAGTTGTTAGACAGAAGCCTGGGGCAGAGAGCTTACTCGTCTCTCCCTTTGTTTCCAGAGAGGCTTTCTGGACATCCATTCAAGCTCTACCTTTCTGTCAGTAGCATTTAACAGTACTGTCATTGCTATTACCTGTTGGATCATATGACTATTAATTTCACAGGACAGCAGCTCTGCAACCATTTCTTCTGTTCTGCACTGAGACAGGTATGCTTTCTCAGGCATAGTGATGTGTTAGCTTTGCCATATGCATGCTTTTACTCTTGTCCTTCATTGAATTCCTGGGCCAGTGCTTTTTATTATCAACCTAGCCGTTTTGGTTTAGAAACTTTTGTTTTGCAATGCACAGAAACAATCCCTACAAATTATTCTATGAGTATGAAAGAATGCAGAAAGAAGAACACAGGAAGAAAGCAGAATGGGACTTCTGATTTGATTAGTCATGCATATAGATATACATATGCATATATAAATAAGGATACTACATTATTTATTGTTGTCTTTTTTTATATTCACAGGGCTACAGCTACTCATAGGGGCCAAGTTATATTCAAGGATGCCTTAGCACAACAGTTGTGTGAACAGGGAGGTAAGAGCCATCATGTTAAAAATACCTGGCAAATGTGGTTTTCCATTGTACTTGCCTGTCAGTGTTACTTATCGTGAAAGCTATTTTGTAGGAAACTTAGTATCAGGATCTGATTTATGTTCTTAAAACTGATACTTTCTTTGGCTTCATACTTCCCATTAGTTAATTGGGAAACCCCTCTGTCCTCTCTCCTAAATGTTGGAGAATATACAAAAGTTAAAGTAACTCCTATTGCGTTATACACTTCCCTGAAATCAGCCTGCAACGACCAACATTTGTTTTTTGTCAAAACCACAAGCTGTTTTAACTCTCACTGTATTAACTATAAGCAAAAAATGCAATATGCCTGCAGCAAAAGCTTTGTTTACCATCCAGCTCACATGTATCTTTGGAAGAACCTGCCTTCCCATTTTGTGAAAGTAGGCCATCTAATTTTTGGCCATCACCTACAACATCTGATCATTTTTATAGCTAAACAAAAATGTTTCACTTACATAAACTTTAAAAATCTAATTGTTTGCACAGCTTATCATATGCATCCTTTTGATGAGTAACTTAAAAATAAATGTCCTATTGTCAGCTGTTGTCTACAAACAGTACACTGCTTTGAACCTGCTTCATTAAAAGTGGGAAGTAGAGAAGGTATCTGCCATTTTTGGTACAGGAGAGAAAGAAATTTCTGTGCTTATCCAGTTTTCTCCACAAAATTCCAATGATATTTCCATGTGAAAAGACACAGTGAAATACGGGCCATGTTTCTGAAACCGCTCTGACATAAACACTTCAAAATTAGAGATGTGTTCTCATATTAACAGACAGAGAAAATCCCCCAAAATACATCTTTTGGGTGCATTAGAGCTATAGGTGTTTGTTTTATTCCTATGAATCTGGAAATATCTATGCAATGGCTTTTGCAATAACAACGTTGTGTTGGGAGCATATACTGAGTTATTCATACAAGGGACGGATAGTACCTCTGTGATACTGAAGGAAAATTGTTTCAGTTTTCAATTTCAGTATTTGAGGTTTTAATATTTTAACATTTCAATGTGGAGTAGGAAGGGGGATTCAGAGACATGACTGAAGATGTTAGCTAACAAGCTTGGAAGTTGCTTGTGTTTTGAACGAATTAGAAAAAAACAACACAGGTGCTGGCAATCAGAAGGGGTTTATAATGAGCTGGATGGAAGGTGATTGTGCTAGGCATGTATTGGTATTTTTACTGTGTGGAAGGAAAAAACAGCTGGAGAAATTACCAAAATGGATTTGGTATTCAAAACAGGAGATAAATTGTAACCCCATCATGTGGGTGTGGAAGAGTAGTGTTTCAGTGACTAGTATAAGGGGATTTGGGAACAGAATTGTTGGCAGGACCACCATTTGGGATATGCTAAGGAGGATGGTTAGAATATCTCACACAGACTACTCACTGGATGGACACAACTCAAGAGCAGAAAAATTACTATTGCAGAGTCATCAACATAAAATGATGAAAAGCCTTAGAAGCAGATGAATTTCTCCAAAGCAGGGCTGTGAAGTGAGTGCATCACAGCCAGAGGCAGTCTGTGGTAGCCAGAGCAGGTAAGGGAAGGAGAAGGAAGTGAAAGACAGATTGGTGGCAGAGAGCCAGAGAGCTGGCAGTGACCAGCATGATGAAAGCTATGTGCAAGCAAGTTGAAAGGGAATATATGGCTGTCAGTGTCAGAACTGGCAGCATGGTCGAGGAGAATATGTGCAAAGCAACAAGATTTCTCCCTGCTACAGGAAAACACCTTGATAAGCAGAGACTGCTGAGTAGAAATCCATCCATGCAGGCTCTGACAGTCCTTTCTTCAGACATGCTGTACCAGGAGATTTTAGTAGGAGAGCTGACAGCAGAAACTGTAATTCTTTCACCCTTCTATGCTTTTTACATTTCTCCAATTTTGGAGCATAACCTAACCTCAAATGAACATTTCAGCAATACTTCTGTTGGTTAGAACAATAAGTTGTGGTACTGTGTGCTGTCCCTGGGTTTGCAGGGACTCTGCAGAACAAAGAGAAAATGGGATTCCTGTATTGGTTGTGTGTGGAGAGTAAAAGATGCTGAGATGTGCCATCCCTGGGCCTTCCCTGGCTGCTCAGCTATGACAGTCCCTTTGCCACCTCCTCCCACCCAGCCACTGATAGCCACGTCCTGCATCGCTTCCCTGAAAGGGCCTTCAGCTTCCCCACTTGGTCATAGTCTCCCACAGCCTCATGACTTTTGTGTTTCCTTGATTTTCCCAGCAATTATCTTTGCTTTATACACAGTCGCTTCAGAGACTTTCTGGATTTGTCTTCTCCAATATATATATCACTGTGGTAACTGTAAACATCAGGTTTGACTTCATCAAGGGTCACCCAGAGGTACTGCTCTATGAGCAGCTGACAGTGTACGACAGCCATGAAATCAATCTTCAGGTTTCCCTGCAACACTGATGTGCAAGCTTCTCAGAGGTTCTCTTGGTCTTTCTCCTGCATTTTTATCCTCACCAAGGCTTCTCTCCCCTTGGTTTTCTAGCTTGGCCACAGTTTTCTTGACTCAGATAGTCACCACCCTGTTGCCCATTGCCCTTCCTCCCATCCATTCCAGCACCAGGCTCTCCTCTGACCTTTTATTCTTGTTCCTTTAGCAGACAATGCGCATTGCATTAGTCCCCCTAACTTGTGCATACTGTTACAACTCTTATACTATTAGGATTAATTTTCCTATTCAAATAAAAGAGAGTTTCTTTGAAGCAAACCTCAATACTATTAATGAAAACAAAGGATTAGTTCAGAAATAATTAGTGAATTTATTTAGATGCAAATATCGGTTTTTTGCATCTAAAATCTTGCAAAAGAGCGAGGTAGGTTGACATTAATTAGGTTTTATGGTCCGTTTCTGGCCCTAAACATTACTATACTGAAATGCTGTGGTGAATGATGTGACATATTAAGTAAAGAAAATAAAACCACAGGGCAGCTTCATAGATTAAAGGATATCTTTTTAATAAGTGTGTTCGCTGGAGATTACACCAGGCTTCATAATAACTAGTACAAAGGCTATGCGTGGTGATGTGAAAGTAGCAAGGAATCTCAGCAATCATGTTCACTCTGGCTGTCCACACATGGATGTGTATTAGAAAATCCTAATAGAGTTAATGGGATTTGTGCAGTGAAAGAAAACTGTAGTTCTTATTTTGAAGAGAGTTAGAGGATGATAAAGGGTAGTGTTAAGGGATGACAATGCCGAACAAGCAGTCCTATGTATAATATAAACAGAATAAGGAATGATGCCATAGGGAAAGACACCAAAGTAAGTAAAATAATTGCTTGAAAAGCTATGTGTTCAGCATATAATAAATATTTTTGGAAGCTAGGGAGATCTTTGAAAAGTGATGTAAGCTTTAAAGTTTAGAAGAATTGTATTGGATATTGAAGAAAAGAGACAAAAATTGTCAGACAAAAGAGTCAATCCAGCAGAAATTGGCCAGAAAACAAAAACTGTATAAACAAAGACAGAAAAGATAGATGTCTTATAAATACTTTTAAGGACAAATAAGATGTTAATGACTAATGATACTCACGCCATTAATATCTTTAATTAACTGTATCTCTAACTTGTTGACCTAATAGCGAAATAAATGGAAAATAAGTTAAACTTATCATTGTACAGATCAATTCATATTTATTCCTGACTTGAGGAGAACAAAACCAATACATTAATAAAAGTAGCATAATTAAAATGGGGTTGGCAAAACAGCAGACCTGGCTGCATTGTGCTGTGGTACTCAAAAGAGTTTAGGTTTGTATGAATACAGCAATGCTGCTGGAAGTACCAGCTTGTGGTACAGGGATGGATGCAGCCGGGACTCGCTTCACACAACCCCACCAGCCTTTACCCCACACCAAGTGGGGTGCTAAAGGGTTAAGGATGCCATTTCCACAGTATGCTAAGTAACTTTGGATCAGTAGTACCATTCTTTGAAATAAGGACCGTACTGAGAGATCTGTGAGCGTGTAATTTAGTTCTGACTGACTAGGGGAGACTCTAAAAAAAATAAAACCTAAGAGATGGAAAAGATGAAGGATGTTCCCTCCTAGTGCAAAATCATTCCTTTCAGCATAGTTCCCAGAATTTTACACAATCTCATACTCAATGCCACAAATTATAGGATTGGGATTCCTTTCTTAAGAAACCACTCTACAGTTTGACAGATGTCTCCATATGAAAGTAAATCCTGAGAATTGGCCCAGACTCTCTTTTATTTGATAAATTTTGCCTGAGTGTTTGTAGAAGACCTTCTAGGTGAGTTTTGTACCTTGTAAAGTGGAAGAACACTCTGAAAAACAAACGCAAAATGAATTGCAGGCTCTCAGGCTTGACCAGAGCAGTATGTTACAGAGGAGCAGACTGGAGTTCAGAGCTGACGTATTTTTCCTTGGCTTAAGTGTCAGCGAGAATAATGCAGCCCTCGGGCAACACATTGACTCTGTCTCTGGGGATGTTCAGTCTGTATCATTCAATAGCAACTTTGTTTACCAGTGGAGACAAAGTATTGGCAGAAGTCTAAGTAAAAGCATTAATTTCCTTCAAGGAGTTTAGACTTTTCCATAATCTGCAAAACAGAATATATCTCTCTCCATATCTTGTTTGTGATGAGTTGATGAGCAACAGCTAATGGCTGCTGGTTGTTGAACTCTAAGCACGGTGTTTCTCTGAGAGCATTTGTGTTTCCGTAATTCACTTTTCCTTTATATTTAAAATAAATGTTCCGGGTTCTCAGAAAAAAGGAAAAAAAAGTCAATTTTCCAGAGAGTTCTAAGAATATTCTCTTATCCTGTATTCCCCACCTATCCCTGTACACAGGCTTGACCCCACAGATCTATAGAATAGGGGTGTCAATAGTACAAACTGACATTGCTGGAACGTGTGTTTAATTTGCATTATGCTAGCTCATTTTATCTGAATGGAGACTAGTTTTGCTTAACTGTTAACCATTGCCACCTTTAATGATTTTGGTACTTATTTTTCCACTGCCATTAGGACCATCACCCAGTCTTTTTTCCCTTCATATATTCCAGCTCCTCTATCTGAAGATGACATTCCTTTCCCACTTCTCTCATACTTCCCTCCCTTCCAGTTTAACCAAAACAGGGCATATTTTTCTATTGGCTTAACCTTTCAGTAGCCTTACTTCATCCACAGAAAATGTTAACCTTTTACTCTAAAAGATGCCTCATTCTCCCTCATCCCATTGACACAGAGCCCCACAATGACCCCATTGACTTTTGAATTCCCCATTGCTTTCCTCAAGATTCTCACGCTTCCAGTTTCACTGTGGCCTTTTTCTCCCTGAATCACTTTGTATTGTACACTTTCTTCTGTGCTTCTCCTTACCAAAGGGATTGCCTTGTCTTACAAGGCAATCATCCTACATTTCCTTACATTTTCTCATATTGTATTTGTTCATGCCTCTTAGATTGTGAACTCCGTTGAGCTCTGTTCCCATTCTTTGCTTAGTACAATTCGTCTCTTGTAAAGCTCTATATATACTCAGGGTGCTAGTTAAAAATCAAATAACAAATTCTTTTTCTTTTTTTTAAAAGGTACGACATTCTCATTTAAGCTAAGAGGCATTTTGGAGCCACACAAATACTGATTGTAAATTTACAACCACCCAACCATGTGCCTAAGGAGCATCTAAGAAAGCAAATTGTGGTTTAAAATATAGAATAAGACAGCCTTTTTCCCCCCCTCTCACTCTGAAGTATTGTATAATTCTTTTTAAATTGTAAACATTTTATATCTTTGCACTGTATAGCTACTCCGCATATTTAATTTTTTTTAGCTTTGTCAGTTATGTGCGGAAACTCCATTTGACTTCAGCCACATTGTATGGTCTACTGTACAATACTGTCTTAAAATAAGTAGTTCTAGAAGTTGATGAAAAAGGCAGATCTGCAAATATTTTAAAACTGCAACAACTGGTTTTGTGTGATATTCTGAATTTCTATTATTTTGTGGACCTCAACTATAACACTTTGAGATCAACACAGTGCTGTTATGAAATATAATATGTAATACAGAAATTATTCATAGGGAGATTAAAGTCTAGGTTTAGCTCCCATTAAACGTACCTTCACAGTCTTTTGTCATATTCAGCTCTGGAATTTGAATTACAAATCGGATGAAGGAATACCTAAGGCAAAAATTCTTGGGCTGCTTCTCAGATCCTGTAAAGAGCTGGGAAAGAACCCCTCCTCAACATAAAGTGTTTGTTTGTAAGAGCAACCTTTTGTCCAGCATTCTTTGCTTAATTCCACCTCTAGTTTTTGAAGTGAATGTACTAGTATGCATCTGCACAGTTTCCTTCATTTCAGTCTATTGAAAAGCAGTTTTGTTTTGCAATATTCTATGCGTATAATCAAAGAGCTATTTTAGGAAAAATTCTCAGATTTCAATTTATTTCAATTTTGTATTCTTTAATCACATGGACAGCCAGTTATACTTTAAAAAATGCTGAAGTCAAAGGAGTTTGCAATTTTAAAGATTTCAGGTTTGTGCTATATGTGTACCTTTTGGCTAAATGCTGAAATTTCACATAAAATATTCAGAAAGTATAGCTAGTGACTGTGTGTATCCTATACTGGACCATCTTCCACAGAAAGTCTCTTCTAAAGAGCAATGCCAAGCGACCTGAGATGAATGATTATCTAGTCTTTCATTTTTATTTTGAGGTCTGAACCACTGTCATCGGAGAGGAAGGCCTCTGTCAATTAAGTTACTCTCAAAGGCCAATGAAATTTGCTTGGGCAACTAATGAGTCTGCCCATGATGTGGCCTGATGTGACCATCCTCCTCATAGATGAGCACTAGCAGAGTGGCCCTCAGCCACACCTGTGTTCACAATGCATCATCTCTTAGTAAAGATCTGGAACTAATGAAAAGCAGCCATACAGAGCATCGGAGACAGGGGTCTTATTTTAAGCTTAACCTCTTACAACGTCAGGAGTATTTAAAATTCCATGCCATAATGTGCTGCTTTTCCTACAGGCAGAATCCAGAATGGTATACATTGCTCAATCTGGGAATTAATTCAGTTAATCCAGTTTAATCTGTTTCTTCCGTGAATGGTATACATTGCTCAATCTGGGAAGTAATTAAGTTAATCCAGTTTAATCTATTTCTTCTGTGCAAACATTTTTTAAAGGTTTTCTAGAGAAATTTTTACATGCCTCCATGGAGAAAAACAGTGCAGGGGACAAATGCAGTCTTTTCCTGTGTAGTATCCACCAGTGCAGCCCAGCATTAACCTGGAGGCAGCGCCAAGTGTAATGTGCAAATAGAGTTGTAGTGCTCCGGATTTTTTTCTGTCAAGATATGAGGTCTTGGCCATTGCAAATCCAGACTGCTTGCCATTCTTTTCTGGTCTGCAGATAACTCAGTTGTTTTTTTCTCAGTCTTCTTAATCACCAACTTCCCCATGAAATGTTGCAATTTCATTACAGAATGTCACGCCTCCATGCAAACCCAGTGTTTAAGAAGAAAGCAGGAAGAGAAAAACAAAATTCTTGAGATTTGTGTTGGACTTTCTATTCAAATGACTATCTGTGAGGGCTCTACACAGATTGCTGCATTCATCTTTATGCTTATTTTTAATCTATCTTTAATTTGTCAGATGTTATGACAGAAATTGCAGTACTTCAGTAAATTTTGCAAATATGCTAAAGAAATCAGGAGTACTGATACAATTTAGGTCAGTGCCCAACAAGAAATACAGAATCATCAAAAAAATCCTGGTTTCAAAAATTCTCTTTTTTTTTTTTTTTGTGTTCTATTTACCGAAGTACAAAATACATCTAGAAATACAACTTCATGGGCGAGGTACTGAGAAGCGAAAGATGTAGCAGTTCCCCAGGAGCTTGCTTATATGTACCCTCTGTGCCTCCGCGAAAGAGGTGTAACTTACTTTGGATTTAAGATTGGACAAGGCTATGCATGTAGTAGCTATCACGGAGTATCTAGCAGGCTGTGTAGCCACGTCCTAGGTTTCCCCATCATTTTTATGTAGCTGTGCCCTTTCAGATACATTCTGTGTTCGGTTGTGTAATGTTACACCCAGTCTCCTGTTGCAAAGCGTTAGGAGAATAAGAAAGTTTTGTCATTTTACACACATGCCAACCATGCAGGGTGTCATCATGATATTCTGCTGTTTCTTGGAAGACAAAGACCTGCTGGGGCATTGATTTAGCAATGCATGTGAAAATGTGCTTTAAAATAAGGGTTTGATTCTGTGATTTGCAGAGTTACTGTTACTTGTTACAGTTGTAATCTGTTACTTGTTGCACTAGGAATACCAGGATTTTTTCTCCCAACAATATAACCAGTAAAATGTTGTCCCGTGTAGTATAAATGGTCAGTGTGGCATTTTTGCCTTGTCTGAGCTATTTCTTTTGTTCGGCCTAATTCCCACTCTCTTCATCAATCACTGAATTACTGAATCTTAATCCAAATTATTTCTAATATATGTCATAATCCTAGACTGGAAGTGATCTTTCTTACCTTGCTGTACAACTATTTCTGTCTTTCATTTATTACTGATGATTAATTAATTAGAGAATATTTTTTCCTATTATATTTTTATAACTTTTGGTGTGTATCACATTTTTCATAATTAAACTGTCAGGATAGTTGACTTAGGAGAACATGTACAGTACAATTTGTTTTATGTTGAATTGATTTTTAATGCTGCAATTAAGCCCTGATCATAGAAGATATTCATGCATTGTGTGTCTTTGTTCTCTGCAGCCCCGACAGAAGCTCCCTTACATCCTCACCTAGGTAGGTGATTTGTCATTCTTATTACTAAAACTCAGAATCCCTAACTTTATTATAATAAACAATCTGTAAGGTCATATGAAACTAGCTCTGGGGAATTCAAATAAAAATGAGACTCATATAAAATCAGTTGAGTTATGTCTAATTCTGATTAGTTGGTTTTTCATTGTGATTTTTATTGCTGTTTATGTATTGCCCTTGAGCCCTTGCAGTGCGAGTATACCATGCTGCAGAGCTTTTCTTCCTAGCTGTGTATTGCAGCATTTGTTTACCTGAGGACCAGGGCTGCTGAAGCACCTCTGCTATGAGGACAGGCTGAGAGAGTTGGGGGTTTTCAGCCTGGAGGAGAGAAGGCTCCAGGGAGACCTTATAGCAGCCTTCAGTAACTAAAGGGGCCAACAGCAGAGCTGGAGAGGGACTTTTTACAAGGGTATGTGGTGATAGGACAAGGGGGAATGGCTTTAAACTGAAAGAAAGTAAATTTATGTTAGATAGGAGGAAGAAGTTATTTTCCTGTGAGGGTGGTGAGGCACTGGCACAGGCTGCCCCGAGAAGCTGTGGCTGCCCCATCCCTGGCAGTGTTCCAGGCCAGGCTGGATGGGGCTTTGAGCAACCTGGTCCAGTGGCAGGTGTCCCTGCCCATGGCATGAGGGTTGGAACTAGATGATATTTAAGGTCCCTTCCAACCCAAACCATTCCATGATGCTTTGTCCCATAACCCCCAGTGTGAGACAGCACTGTCACACCTGTGCTGAGTCACTGGGAGGAAGGTTTTGTCCTAGTGCACGTCCAAGGTGCACCCAGGAGCAGGGCACTGCTTCTCCTGCTCTCCAAGCAGGACATGGAGCACACATCAGACCTGTGTTGCAATTTGATTAGTCCGGGACAGATTCTGGCATTCTTGCTCAGTCTGAATAGCAGATGACAGCTACTTCATTTATTTGAGTATTTGTAGAAAAGTGTCTGTCCAATACAAATACATGTGCCAAAGTTTTGGGATTTTTTTTATCATCGTATGTAAATGATACAGGAAATCTAGGGGGAAAATCAGGGCCTCAAACTTGCAGACTGATGGTTAGAAACATTTGTGTAACATAGCCCAGTTTATATTCCTTAAATCAGCTGACCTTTACTGCCAGCTCCACTGATAGCAGCAAAGAAATTCCAGCGAGCTCATAGATTTTTGCTTATGAGTTATCAGAATTAACCCCCTGCCCATTAGAAGTGTAGTACACTCACTAGGACATCTCCCTCCTTGTGCCAGTGTTTCAAAAATCTGGATTCAGAAGATTTTTTTTCTGACCATTCAGAACAACAAACAATTTGGAACAAAAGTTCTTAAAACATTTGGTATGTACTTGATGTCTGCATCTTTTCATAGTCATTGCACTTTGGTGATAGATTGGGACATGTCTTAATTTTATGTGGTACTATTATGATCCAGAGTAAGCAAAAACCCCTTGTAACTGGGAATACCCTGCTTTTATAACTAGTGTACTTTAAAAAGCTGATTTTTTTCATTTTACAATGCATTGCTTTAGTCCTAAATAGAAAACACCGGGTGATTACACTGCATTATTTTCATACAGTGTTTTCATTTCTTTGTAGCTGAAATTCACAGTGACAGCATTATCCTACGAGATGACTTTGACTCTTACCATCAGCAAGAACTGAATCCTACTATGTGGTGAGTTTCAGACTTCTGCTTTCTTTTGTACACATGTGAGCAAATTAAAACATTTTGGTTATTATAGTGAAGTATTTGTATTATATTAATTACTAGATACCTCAGCTCACATTGGTGTAAGCCTCTGTGTGTCTTTGCTCCATTGGGGTCTAAATATAGTAGTTTATTAATTAATTGACTAATGAGTGACTGAGAAATTGAGTGAAAAATTCTCATTGACTTCAAAATTTGAATTAATCCAAAACCAGAAAGGACTAGAGCTGAGCTTAGCTAATGTTTTTGTATGAAGATTTTGATTTCTTGAAATCATAGCTTTTCATGAAAAATGTGATGAATTTCAATAATGAAACTTTGTTTTTTCAATATATTTTTTTTCATGTTCATGTCATACATATTTCTGGTGAAGCTAATAGGAAAAACTCCTTCTAAACTGAAATCAAATGTTTCCAAACAATTCAAAAGAAAAATTTAACTGGAATTGAATGTCTCCACCTAATTTTCAGCTGCTAAAAATCCCAGAATCACAGAATGGTTGGGGTTGGAAGGGACCTGTGGAGATCATCTAGTCCCGCCCCTGCTAAAGCAGCTTCTCCTACAGCAGGTTGTGCAGAGTCAGTCCAGGCAGGTTTTGAGTATATTCAGAGAGGAAGACCCACAGCCTCTCTGGGCAGCCTGTACCAGTGCTCTGTCACCCTCAGGGTAAAGAATTTTTTCCTTCTATTCAGGTGGAACTCGCTGTGTTGCACTTGGTGCCCATTGCCCCTTGTCCTGCTGCTGGGTACCACTGAAGAACCTGGCCCTGTCCTCTTGACACCCACCCTTAAGATGTTTGTATGCATGGATAAGATCCCCTCCAGGTCTTCTTTTCCCCAGGTGAAACAGGCCCAGCTCCCTCAGCCTTTCCTCATAAGGGAGATGCTCCAGTTCCCTATTCAACTCTGTAGCCCTGCGCTGGCCCCTCCCCAGTAGCTCCCTGTCTCTCTGTAACTGGGATGCCCAGCACCGGACACAGCACTCCAGGTGCAGCCTCACCAGGGCAGAGCAGAGGGGCAGGATCCCCTCCCTCGCCCTGCTGGCCACGCTCCTCCTGATGCCCCCAGGACCCATTGGCCTCCTTGGCCACCAGGGCACACTGCTGGCTCATGGGCAATTTGTAAGGTTGATTTTTTTCTTTTTTAGTGGAAAGCAAACTTTTTCAAAACTTTTGTATTGTGTAGGAAAGCAAAGCCTTCCCTTCCCAGCTCTATACAGCAGCTCCCAATTGCTAGGTTTTTTTCATTCAATAGGATTCCTGAGTAGGGTCATTCATATTATCACAGTGTACATCTGAAACAGCAAGCACAGGTAGTTGTCATTCTTTAACCAGTAGATGATGTTGAAAAACCTCAGGAATCCATGTGCATAATAAGGCAAGTATAATTTAGGACAGGTCAGGCAGAAGCTTTATTAACTATGACCGTAGTTGAGAGAGCACCTGGACACCATCTCCCCCTCTGCTCCCATTCTCTGTGATTGCAGAGACCCAACCCAAACACTGTTTCAGAAAACAAGGAAAGATACAAGGAAAAAGCAATCATTTCAGTGTTAATAAAGTCAAGTATCTGTCTTTGGGAGGGATGGACTCCTTAAGTCACTGTCACAGTTCTAAGGACTCCAACAGTAAATAACAGGACAATATGGAGAGATGGCTGTTGGTGGAGCCTATAGGAGTAGCGCACCCAGTGTCACCTTAGCTCAGAAGTAGGGAGTTGGAAACAATCACTGGTAGCTTTTAGTCAAAAGCAATGTTCTTTTAGCTAAGATCATGCTTAGCCAAACTTCTCAATCTTAAATATTAATAATTTTACCACCACAAATACCACAGTGATAGGGTACCATTTTGTATGATATAGGTACATGCATCATCACCAAAGAAGAAGATACAGGTCTCTTATAGTATAAAACCGATGCCGTTCTGTATAGTGAGTATATCTACTGGTCATACTATACCCAGATAAACACATCAATTGTCCTTAACATGAAGTTTTGAAGGTTGGAGTCTCCTTTTTTATATGAGATTCTTACTGAGTTTCCTACTCCTTCCAATCCTATTTCATAAACATAACTAATTTTATTGATTTAATTCATGTAAGACACAGAAATATTTTCCTGGGTTAGTTAATCTTGATCAAATAAATTCTTGACGGGCATTTTAGCCGTTACCTGCATTTGTTAGTTAGGAATGCATATGTCCTGTGAAATCTGAATTCATTTTCCTTTTTATTAAGGTCTGTCACAATTTTCCATCTGTGCAGGTCTTTCACAGTTCCATCATTCTATTTTAAAAAATTGTGGTTTATGGAATTTTATGGATATTTTTCTTTTGCACATATTAACTGTAATACTTTTTGATATGTGCTTACTATTTTTCCTCTTTTTCCTTTTGTATCACCCCTTTAAATGTTTTTCTGGATAGATGCATTAAGGACCTGCAATACTATAATATAAAAAAAACCCACCTCTTTTCTTTATGGGAATGAATAGATCAAGGACTCTTAATGGGTTACAGAATAGCTGCCAAGGTAGATAGCGTTAGCAGCAGTGTGTTAAATGGACTTGAGTGGAAAGAAATGAGAGAAGGCATTATTTCCCTGCAGATGTCTCATAACTCGCAGAGGGCCTGTCTGTTGGGAACCTCCATAATTTATTTATCCATTGCTCTCTCATCTTTAAATTCATCCTTGCTTTATAGAAGTCTCAACGGAGAAATTTTAGACTAAAATTGCCCCCGGTCTCCTGCTCCTTTTGTCTCCAAGATATGGATTTGCTCCCCCTGGAATAACCTTGACCCACCTTGGTTGGTGGGCCAGTGCAGAGGTGTGTGCTGGGCAGGAGAGTCCCAAACCTCGCCACAATCCTGGGACAGATTTTTCCTGTAGTATCACCAGAAAGGCAACATCTTCTGCAATGCTAAATACAAGTGGAGCACAAAAATGAAAGAAAACTGTAATGAGGTGTCATGAGCTTTTCTGCATAAAGGATTTCTACAGTAACTCTGCCTACAGTGGAGACCTGCTTAGTGGCAGAAAGCTCATTCTCATATGATTGTCTAGTGGGAGTTAAATCAGGGATTATTAATAGTTTACACCATCCACCCTAAAATTGCATTTTATTCCCCTGGCACCTGCTAAAATCCCATCTTCAGCACAAACAATTGCAGTAACTGCTGGAGCAGTATTTCCAGCCTTGCTTGGTCCCTGGTCTGCTGTGCTCGGAGTGTGTGGTAGCAGATGCCTTGTGTGCACCAATACTCCAGCAGTGCCGTGTCACCAGGGGCCAGTTAGACTAAGCCACTCTAATAATTTCTGAAACCATTATTTCTGTAAAGATGAAAAGAGAAGTGTTTGTATTTTCCTATGATCTTTTCTTCCCATATCATACATAACAGTGGCTTGGATATGATTAGTATTGTCCCACTCCTGATCCGCTTTCTGGCATGTGCAGCTCTGGCAGAGATGTACAGTCTAAGTCTCAGTGCACAAGCAAAGCATTTTATAGCTTCTGTGTGTCTAATTTTATGAATGCCAGCAGAGCCTGTGTCACCCCATCACTAGGACAGGCCTCACATCAAATAACAAGGGCTCTGTATGATTTTGAGCGGGACTGCCTGTTTGTTTATGGATTTCTGGTCTTTCAAATGCATTCAAAGACACATTCTGCCCAGCAACCATCTGTTTCTTCAGAGGCTCAGGGGCAGGGGAGGGATGGTTACAAGTGTTTCTTGGAGCTGCAAGAGGAGGAGAAAGGGAAGGATGGGGTGGGGCTTTTTGTAGACAGAAAAATCAAAGCATCTGGGAGTGAGCTCCTGACCTAAACCACAGTTTGGTGATTGAAAGAAAGCAGGATGAACCGGTAAGGTGAGAAAGGACAAGAAAAGGAAGAGGCAGCAGGAGAGGGAGGACACCTAAGGAGAAGGAAGCAGGGAGAATTTCTGTGTTGGAAATAGAGGAATGGGAGCATGTCTCATCTCATTTTATTGGGACTCAACCACAATGAAGATTTTCTTTTATGGTGTGTCCAACTAATTCTTATATTCTTCCACTGTGCAGTCGTGTAAGAACATAATTATTTCTGAAGTCCTCAACCAATAGGCAGAAGCCTGCTTACTTAAGCAAAGATTTCATCATTTCTTGGGTCTCATTTGCCACTAACTTTACAAAGATCTCTTTGGCTTGTGAGAAAAAGCATGCTTTATACATTCATCAATGTCCAGTGTATTTTATATCTAACATGTATTAGCTGTGGAAGATAAGGTAAGGCAAGTGACTCCCACTCCACAGTAAACATAGCACGAATAGCCATGCTAAGCAGTTCACAGCTGACTTGCAGAACTAATTAAGACAGTAATGTTGACTGCACTTTACAATGAAAAGTCTAATAGTACAGGTGACTGGTGGTCCATGGGACTTGCTGAAAACTGGCAGGAGTGTGTTCAGAAATCTCGGGAACCATGGCAGTAATTTACTTCCTCTGTAGGGAAAGGGAATCTGCACAATGTACTGCTTGCCAGGGAAGGGCCAGGAGATGGATGGATGAGAAGAGGTCCAAGATGGGTGGTATCTAGAAGACTGTCTAGGTCGTCGAGCACCCATTTCTGTGACCATCTTTCCTCTATGTAACCTCATAAAATTGCAGAGGAAAGTTTTAAAAAGGTACTATGTAAGAACTACAATAGGCCTAACAAGAACAAATCTAGAAAAAATATTCTGTATAATCCTATGATAAATGATTTAATGTTCAGACAGAAAAGGGGGGGGGGGGGAAGGAGCTGCATAAATTAGTAAAGAAGAGATGCTGGCATTATGTATGTTTCTATACAAAACAGTTTTAACAGTAGGTCTGTAGACAACAGGGGATTCAGTACATTTAAAAAAGAGACTGTACAGAAGCTTGTTGCCGGCTAAACTCTCCTCCCCAGCTTGGTGCCGTGTTTCATCTCAAAGCCTATCAGCACTCCAAACAGCAATCACTTACAGAAGACATACTCTTCAGAGATGACATGAAGAAAAGCAGAGCATGCCAAATCAATCAATAAGAAACAGGTTCCATCACTTCTTCATGGCATATGAGAAATGAAGAGGTACAGTAATATTTCCAGTGGCAAAGAGGTAGAGGAAAGCTTTGTGACAGGAGAGAAAAGTCCTAAAGTGGTTTCCAAATTGTACTAAAACTGAGGGATTAAACTTCAGAAAGATTTATGTTCAAAAATCTCTTGGCAGCTTGAGATGTTTATCTTCTTTATAGTCAAGACATCACAAAAGACATCAGTCAATATAATGTTCACAAACTCAGGTATTGTAGAGGGAGATGAGATGACAGATAGGGATGAGGAAACAGCAGATGTTTCCCCTTCAGCAACGTGAAGAACAATAGCAGAGAGAGGTGGGACTTTAAGCCAGAGATGAGAGTGATGGCAGGTCTGCAGAGAAGACATCTAGATGAATATGACACACATCAACAGTGGCAGTGAGTACCAGAGGTGAAGAGAAGGCTGAAGTGGTTTTAACATGCTAAGATTTTAGACCAGGGAGGCGAGAAAGAGAATGTAAAAAGCTGCACCCAGCCAGGGCAATTAATACTGTCTCCTGTTTGTATAAATGGAAAAGAAATTAACCTTCCTGTCTGCACCAGGAGAGGAGCAATTTGGATCGTTTCTAGACATGTAATACTATGATGATGATCTGAGGAACAGCAGATCAATTATCTTTCTCTTCATGCATTTCTGTCAAGCTAGTCAGCGATTTATTGTCAGAGGTAATATGTTTCGAAGAAAGCACAAGGATTTGAATCAGGATTACCAACAGCCATCCAATTTCTTAGGAGAATCATCCTAGAAAAGGTGAGTGATGAAGTATTAGAAAGACAGTATTTCTGGATTTCCAGACAGTGTTTTGTGGACCACATTGCAGAAGTAGAATAGGTGAACAGCTGAATCATCTTGTATTCATTGAAATATGAATATTACAAAATTAAAATACCCCTTGGATTATGTAGCCTGACCTTTCATGAGGGACTTAGTGTACGCAGGCAAAGTTTTCCTGCTGTATCTGTCTCTCCCTGCATATATCAGGGGTTCAGGTAGATGCTTGCTAGAAAACTTAAAAATGTAGGAGCAGATGATGAAAATAATGGTCAGAAATCCTACAGAATCCTACAGAATTCCAGGTATTGTAATTCCTGTCTCTCTGTTCTTCAGTTGTCAGAGTTTAGGGATCAAGTGAAATTTAGATGGCAACAAAACATGTCCTCTGTGAACACTTTTTCTGTACTTTCTCTTAAAGTACCATTTTGTTCAATCGCACACTCTCTCCTTGCCTTGCATTGAGAAACAAAATTATGTTCTATAAGTAAATATTAACTCATTGAAGTCAATAAGAACTATATTACTTTATTAGAGGATTTAAATTTGCTGCCTAAATTCAAAATCCCAAATGCTATCAGTGTGAATTGCTGAGTAACTTTATTGACATGCTTATACAGGAAAAAAAAGGAATTTTTACATCTGACTTTGTTTCGGGAAGTGGAACTGAAAGTGACCTTTAATAAAATCTCAGAGTAAGGGAGAGATTTGGAAAGCGGGAGCAAGGCATTCATCTTTGACCTCTATAATGGACTTGGACATAAGAAAGCCAGTCCTGTGCTGAATTCACCCAGGACCCACTGAAGAGACCCAAAATAGCAAGTGCAATCAATTATTCACCACATCCATGCATCTGAAAACCTAACAACTATTGCTCAGCAGAGCTTAGCACTCACAGACCTGCAGGGTGTTGTACACCGCCCGGGGTTAACCCATTCTGCCAAAAGCTCCCCACAGCACGCTGCCCTGGGAAGCCAGGGGACTGGTGAGGAGCCCCAGTCTACTGCAGGAGCACACCAGGAGGTAGCTCTATGTAGTTCAATACATACTTTAGAAACTGATTTAAACATTCTTTCAAATCACTACCTGGGTTCGCACCAGCCCATCCTCCCTTCCTCAGACCTTTTGGGTGAATGGCCCAGGCAGGGAAAAGCTGTGCCAGCCCCATGGGGTAGCTGATAACATTACCAGCCTCTTCCTTGCAATGCAGCTGGAGATTTCATTTGTCCTGGCCAGGACCTGGTGGGCTGATGATTTTCAGATACTCAGAAACAGAAAGATCCTGCTCCAAGGAGTTTACAGAAAGAGTCGGAGAGGTTTAACACCACACTTTGCAATGAAAAGACAAGCAACATACATTAGGAAAAGAAGTAAAAGAAACCCAAGCAACTTTGTATAGGCATCAACTATACGTTGATAGTATGTATCTAGCTATGATCAGCTATGATCATTGAAAACCCTATCATATATGTTGACAGCAAGTCCCTGTCTCCTTGGGATTTCTTCCTTTCTGTCTGATTTCCTGTAAGATCTGCCAGCCAGAAATTAGCCAGAGAATGAAAAGACAGAAGAAAACCAAACCTTTGCATGCTACTAAACTGCCTCTGGGCTGTGTATATGGGAATGTGTATTTTGGTGACATTATATGTCAGAAAGGGTAGCCAAGCCTGAGGCACTCTGTGTGAGAGAAGCCAAATAAAAAACTGCCTGAACACCCTTTACGTAAGTCCATTGCAGTTGAAACTCTAAAACACCAGTTACCAAAATACAGACAAAAATCAGCAAGAAATAAGAAGGTTTGGGGTGAGTTCACCTTTGCTTACAATGGAGTTACTCTGGGAGCAAATGTTTGCCTGTAGGTTTGATGTTAAAGCTGAAGGCAATGTTTGTCAGCCCCATGGGAGGCAGTTTGTCAGGGGCTGGGAGCATCTCCAAAATTTTTTGAAAATCTGTTGCTCATGCCAAGAGCTGATAAGCTGATTCTGGAAGGTGAGAGAGAGGGCCCTCTCCCTTTGCTCCACAGTCAGGCTGCCCACATAGTCCTCTATATTAAATTCAGAAATATCAGGAGAGGTGCAATTAGTTGGCTGAGCAGCGCTTACCAGCCTCTCTTGAGATTTTCTTCATACTTTTTCCCCGAAAAGGTGAACAGAGTGGCAGCTCTTTGGTACTAGGAGTATGGGATATGACAAATACAAATAGAAAGCAGCAGCAAGACCTGTGTTAGAGCAGCTGGGCTGTAGGAGCCTCTTGGTGCCCAGTTTTGGGTAGGGTCTGCAGCCTGGAGTCTGCTGTTTGGGTAAATAACTCTGCGGGCTGCAGTGGGGCTGATCCCAGCACCTTCTCCTGAGCTGTTCTGTATGGTAAATCTGTGATGGTGGGTTTACATATGGTATATCAGACATGTAGTAAACATTTTGGAAGAAGAGTAACTTCAGGGTAAATCGTTATCTGTAAGAGTTCAATTTGGTTTCCCATGTTGTGATGTTTTGCAGTCGACAAGCAAGGAAATACCTTTTTGGAGGGAATTTCCAGTTTGCAGAGAGCGAGAACTTATTCACAGGGACTTTTCTTGAGAGGTGACTCTAGTACATCATACATACAGCTCCTCAGCCTTTATGTTCAGCACCATGATAACAAAACAGTCTAATTTTTCTGAGCACCAAGATATAATGGTCTTATTTTACAGTTTACAAGCCTGATGCTATCTCAAATGTATGGTTTCTGATTTCCATTCTGAACATAGTGTGTTCTTCCTGCAGGTCTGAATGCAGTAACTGCGAGGTTGGAGAGCAGTGCGGTGTGATAATGCACAGTAACGCCGTCACTTTCTGTGAGCCATATGGTCCTCGAGAACTGGTGAGTGAAGGCTGGCTCATCTGCCGGGGCTGGGACTGCGGGTTGTGAATCGAGGCTACGTCAGCTGCAGAAAGTTGGTGTGATTTGAAAGTTTGGTGTTCAGTGGAGGGAGGGTCTTAAGCAAGGCAATAGGGCCCTCAAAGAGCACCCCAGGGACATCACAGCGTTTTAAACTATAGATGCTAACCAAAGGTTATCGCAATAGTTTGCAAGGGAAACTCTTGATCTGGCATGCATCCAAGTTGAAGTATCTACAAAATACTGGAAAGGCAGGGACATAGAGTTGTGTTGTCAAACTGGCATCATTCTCTTTTTATTTCTGACAATGAAATAGAGACAAGGTTCATTTTACTTATTTTATTAGCTGTGTCCCGTTTTTTCTTGTTGCTCTTGACAAATGTTAACTTGGTTGTAAAACACCGCTTTGTTTTAACTCATTTCTAGTTGTACTATTGAACATAGGTAATGCTTCTTGAAAAGCAATCTATTTATGACATTTAGCAAACCCAGGATCCCAGCTCTGAGGGTTTTGAAATGTCATTAATTAGCTGTCTTCTCCCTGCTGATAAGTAATTCAGGCTATCCTTAGTAATCATAAATTGGCTTCAAAATCCGGTGCTGGACTGTATTTGTTGTATTAGCATGTAGTAAAATAGCACTGCCGTGGCATCAGGAACTTTTAAAAATTTATTGTGATGCCAAAGTGGTGTGATTAAATAATCATCTGAAAAAATCATCACGCTTAGAAACAGCTAGCAGCCTAATAATGGAAGTGTTTATAAATATGATGGCTGTGTTGCAGAGAAGTCAAATCCTTCTGAAGGAACATGCTAACGGCTTAAGGTTTTGGATGAGCACAGGATGGTGTTCATGCCAGAGGTCTGACGTACTTTAATTTTTTAATATGAACATAGCTTTAAATCCGGCTTTTCCTAGAATCAACTTGTTTCTGATTTGTAGTCATGTTTCAGTGATTTCACAACATATCTCTTCCTGTCACAAATTTTAAAACCTGTTTCTTCTCTCCAATCGTTATGCATTTTTATTCAACCACCTTTACTATTTAAATCCTATTCTGTATCTGCTTGAAATGGCTCTTGAAATCACTGTTTGTGGCTCCTAGTGCCACATTATTGCCTTAAAATACTCAAGAAGAGTTGAATTCCCAAAACGTGTTATATCAACAGCTGTGACAGCTGCCGGTTCGCTTCCTTGACCTCCCTCTCTTCTCCTGACTCCCAGCAGCTGCCTGTTATTGCAGGCAGAGGGTTTTTTTAATGCCAACTGTCTATGTCTGTTCGTGAGAATTCACCACTGGCAAAATCCTGGAAAGGCGTGCAGCATCAGAGATGTTGCAAGCAAAGGAAAATAGCTACTAAAGTCTCCCTCCTGTCTTCTCTGCAGCATCTGAAATTAGTAGTCCTTTGCAGAACTTCGCAAAAAGATTTTAGTAAGTCTAATGCTTTTTTTCTAAAGCATTACTGAAATGATTCACAAAATAGTGAATGCCTCTTCTGTGATAACTGATACATTTAATTTCTCAGTGATATGAGCTACTGAACATTGATAAAGGGCTTCGTTTTCAAATTAGAACTTGCACAACATAATTAATTGAATGTAAACTAACATAATAGGTACTCATAAATCAAGTTGGAAAGCACTTTATTATTTGGCATGGTAAGTGTGATACCTAATACTGAATCGATCCTGACAGAATGGACTTAAATGGGGATGTGACTGCATTTTTAAAGGAGTTATGTAAATGATGCTTCCCTGTTTTTCTTCAAAGGCCAAAATTGCCTGTTAGGAATATTAAAAAGAGAGGAAAACTGTATTTTAAGTAAACATGATATACAGATAGTGCCAAATTTTCAGATAGTTTCGAAAGCTGCTGTTTGAGATTATTGTGAAGCCTTGGGAATCTGTCCCACTGAATCTGTCTTAGTTCACATATTAATAGCTATGATCAATTTCCCAAATTTCCATGCACCTTCCTAAAGAACATGTAGTTCTGTTACCAGCTAATCCTCAGTGCATTTCAGTAAAGATGCCATTCTTTAATACATACAAAAAGTTCCACTCCGTATGTAATATGTATGTAGAAAAGAAACAAAACACACCAAAACCTCATGCCAACCCATGCAGGTCTCCATCCATTATTTTCAAAGGCATAATTTATGAATACCTCAACTAGGTGTATGCCAGCACCGGAGGAAGTCCAGCCCCCTTTGCTCTTCTGCATCACTGACTGTCCCCTCCCACCACAGGGAGAGATGGTATTTGCACGAGCGTTAGTGGGCTGCATGGCAAACCACACCAGTAAATTAATCCAGGTTAAAACTGATTTGCAATGGAAAAAGACTATTAGTTTAACAGAAGGCAGCTATTCGAGCTGATTTAACGTGTAGCTACCCAGAAGCTGGTACATGGAAGGGAATGGAAGGGGCTATCACCTAGAATTTGTTGGTCATATAGATTCTGAATATACATTTCCAAAGGTATGGAAGTTCTTTTGAAAATCTCCAAAGACAGAAAAGCCAATACAAGTGACTGAGAGATAACATTTATTCTGTGTCAATGAAGTCCTAAATAACAGTCAAAAAACATCTGCATTTAGAACTAGCTTTTGTTCAGTGTTGTGCAGCAATGCACAGGTAATAAGGGACTTCAGATATGAGGGAGATTTCTCTCAGCAGTTTTCATGTTTATCTGCATAGTAGATAATAAAAGAGTGCAGGAATACCTGATAATGGAAGAATTTCTGCTTTCACCACGTGACTCAGGGAAATTATGAAGAAATTGCACTGTTCATCATTATAAAATGCTGATAAAATTGCCATAGTTAATGGGTGCTTGAAAGAATGTAGCATCTTCCAAGTCTTTGAGTCTAATCTTTACTTGGGTGCTGGTTTTTTTTAGAAAATGATAGTTTAGTGTCCATGAGCTCAAATGTTTATCTATATTTTTCAGATTACCAGTTTTTTTTCATTCTTATCTACTATTCGTTTTCCTCTACATCACTCATACGAGCAAAGCTGGAGGATCATTCAAGTTGTCCTGGTGCTCCGCTTGGAGCTGCCTCCATGCAGATTCCCAGTTGAGCTCTGGTAGTCAAAGCCTGCTAGCCCCAGGACCTTACTTCTGGGGCTGAATTTGCTCAGAAGTTTGAATTATCTGTGGCATATCCATGATAAGATGTGGTGCATGGATGCAGATCACAAGGAGCATATCTGATGGAAGAGTCTCTCGCTGCTTTCATGGGAAATTACATGAATTATTGGTGTGTAGGTTCTGACGTGGTTGGACAGCTCCAAGGTCTTGAAATCTGTTATGCAGGCATCACTAGCAACAACATCAGATGATCTTAAGGTGTTTGCTGTCCCTGTTCTTCCAATTTGATGACTTCTTTTATGATTGTGTAAACTTACAGTCTGACCAGGTCACACCTTTTTTTCCTTTTCTCTTTTGATCTGATGTTGCCATTGTCTTTCAGCTTGTACTTTTTTACTTCTTCAATGTAGCCTCTAAAATCTGCTTGTAATAATAAATTATACCTTCACTGTGTCTTTTGCTGAAGTGAATGAACAAAACTTTGAGTATCCTCTTCTTGGGGTGACCCTCCATTTGATCTTTCTGCTTGCTAAATGGTTGCAATGATTTTTCAGCTCTTTGACAAAATAACTGGATCAGGCAGTAGTTCTAGGCAGTGGTCTTAGACAGTGCTTCTGCCTTGCTTGTTATTTAGCAGTACCATTAAGTCCAACTTTCAACATGAATTGAAAATAAGAAGGTGTCCTTTGCAATCCTCTAATGCTTTTTATTTTCAGGAAAACAATCCTAATTTGAGCTACTGACATATGGGGGCATTGAAGAGGGGAGGTGGCGTGCTGAATACAGAGTGAGCTGCTTGGTGTTTTCTGCCTGTTTTTAGGGCTTGGTTGGATGTCAGTAGTGTCTAGATGCTACTACAAATTTTTGTTGTATATATTATGCATTATCACCAAGGTTTTGTTTGCTTTTCTGTTGAAGGCTTAGGTTCTGTTGTTGCCTCTTAATATTTTATTTTATTATTTTAGATTTACTTAATTTTTTTTTTTTATTTATGATCATTTTTGGTTGTTCTTCTGTGCTGGGAGAAGTGAAAACCATTCTGTATATACAGATTTATACTAGGCTGATGATAAACCACAAGGTTCATTTCTTCAGTTTTCTAAACATGGGTCAGGTGCCAGTGTTTTAGATAAATGTGCTTACTTTGTAAACATTAATACGATGAAAGACTAAAATTTTCAGCTTTGACATATGATGAGATATCAATAATCAAAATGACATAACAGAAATGTCCATGATCACTCAACCTGAAAGGGCTGGCAATTAGTTTTATGCACTGGAGATCTAGGTATCCAGAGAGTTTCCATGCTTTCAAAGAAAAACAAGTGATGAATATATTGTTTTGCTGGTTTAACACAACCTCTCTGCTGTTTGCTTTTCTTCCTATAGACCACCACTGGCCTTAACACAACTACTGCATCCGTCCTTCAATTTTCCCTTGGTAAGTTTAGCTTAATCTTTCACCTGAGAAAGTGTACAAAGCCATTTCTGCAAAGGAAAATGGCTCTCAAGTTCAGGTTTACCTTTCTGGTCGATGTTCTACTTGACAAGAGGAAATAAAAAAGTCTTTTAAAAACTGGAAAACATTTATTCATCTCCTAATCTTAACCTAAACTTTGGAAAGGAGGAACTCCAGTGGATACTCTGATGATGGGAGGCATAGTCAGATTTGAGGTTTGGTGGTTTTTTTATCATTTACTTTATAACCTAACAGTTAACAGTATAGTCTCTTGGTCTTTCTCTGAAGTGTGATTACTGTTTCTAAAAAATAATTTTTTTTTAACATCTAAACCCCTTAATATATTCCAAGTTATTGCTGGTAGTGCTGTTTTTAACACATCTGTATAAACAGAATAGGTAGGGCAGACCAAAACTAAATGCTACTTGGTTCATATTATCAACAGTGTGTTTGTATGATGTATTACTTACAATACCTGCTGTAAGTTATTGCACATTTTCACTGTGTAGTTGTGGCTATAAATTATGGCAGATGTGGCTTGGGCTGAGGGCAAATTGGGAACACAGTTTTTTAATTCATATCTCAGTGTTCAAAATATGAAGGAAAAATGTTCTTATGATATAAATGGTTCAATAAAAAAGCAAGCAGGAAATGTAGCCTGCTTCCTCTGTGGACCCCTGGGTATGTGTTTCCAAATCATACTCCTATTTTTAAAAAAGTAATTCTCCAAAAATATCTCAGCAGATGTGTGATTAAACTCTGGAAATCTTAGCTGGAAATACGAGCTATCAGGTAGCAAGCAGCTTGGGTTTTTTTTTTAATGGATTGGTGATCAAAATCCTAGAAGGCTCAGAAATATGTCACTTAAATACTTTTTTGACATTAAGTTGCTTATTTGACTATTTGAGGTCATCATTACCTATCACCCTGCAGCTGACTGCAATGTTCTAAGGATTGCTATATATCCTTTTAGTTTGAATTACTGTTTTTAAAAAGACAGAAAAATGTATCCATTCCTAAACTGAGTTATTGCATAAATATTGGGCACTTCCAATGAAAACCAACGTGGAACTACCCTGCAGTTTCATTGAGCTGGTGAAAGGGGAGCAACTCACTTGATCTGCTAGGACATGTTGCTCACCTGCAGCAGGCATCCCACCTTTGGCTGGGCTCAAGGATAAGTGACTTCTATAATGCTGCAAGTTTGCAGTGATGGAGGAATTTTGCTTTTCAGGAAGATCTACAAAAATCTTCTATGGATTTTTCTTACAGTGACCCAGAGGGGTTAACAGCAGTGCAGGCTGCATGGGTTGGTAGGTAAATGTTTGCTGTTACAGCTTGGTGGCTGATGTCTGCTGCAGGTGAACTACAGAAGGGTGCAGTCTTGAAGTTTCAAAATTAGACTTAAGATTTCACTAGTAGCCTTTGTTCCTGTCAACTGGAGAAGGTCAAATAAAAAGAGGATAAGAACAGGCTGAGTAGGAAATACCCTATATGACAGGACTGTCATGTATATATATGGTAAGAATAGCTTAACCTGGACCAGTAGAAACCAGTAACACCCCCGGTATGGTGGAGCAGGAGAGGGGTGGACACATGTCTGAGGAAATCATATTTCAGTCTGAAGTTCAAAATGTATCACATTTCCCCATGCGCCTGTGTTGAGCTTGAAATACAGTGCAGATTGGTTTTATAACTGATAAAAACCAGCGTGAGCTGGGGGACTGCTGCTGAGCTCAGCAGTACTTGGCTTTACAATCATAAATCTAAACTAGGCATTTGCCAGTTTCCAGCTTATTCCCAAATGTCCGATTTAATCATAACCCTATTCAGGGATTCATCTAAGGGAATTGCCTTTTTTAAAAAGAATGTTTAACGCTTTCTATCGACCACGGAATAACTTAAGCTGTAATCTTTTGGGGGTATCTTTACATTACATTTGTCACATAGCTTTGGCCACATTAAAGTACATACCCTTTGATTTCTCTCACCACTAATTATCAGATGGAATTTTGTATTTGCAGGTATATAGGCAGATGAGGACTGGGAAATGAAGCAAAAAAACGGTCCTGATTTGACCATAAATCCCAGATCATTTTAAAGTGTGTGCTCAGGTAGGGTAACACCCTAGTGAATTTTTCATTAGTTGATATTCTGTGTAGTTTCCTTCATGTACCATCTATTTGGTGGTCTTGCCCTTTAAAGGGCAACGGGGTTGAAAACGTGCACTTAAGATGAAGGTTTATTAAGAAGAAAAGGTAATTAGTAAGGCCTATTCAGCACACAGGACAACATTAATGTGCAGTACCGTTCCCAAAAGGGCAACTTGTCTGCCACACAACATTCACTTGGAGCTGGTGGCATTGCTTTTTGGTGCGGGGCTGGGGTGATGTTTACATTCATGCACTTTCTGCCCAAATGTGCATAAAATTTCCATTTTTTCAGATGTCTTAGTCATCCATGACCATTCTCGCAGACCAAACGCTGCCATGTGAAAGACAAAGTCTAGCAGTTTCCTTAATGTTCAGTGGGACTGTTAATTGAGATATTTAAAGTAATGCCTTTGGGCTCTCAGGCCAGAACATCTAGTTCAACAGCTTGGGATTGCAGGATATTGCACAAAAGCCTCCGGGCTCAGCTGCCACGCAATGTTAGTCTGATTCATTAGCTAAAATACTCTCTCTTTCTCACTGCAAATCTCAGGCTTTTCCCCTTAGCTACATCCCTGGACCTCTCCTGCGTTCAACATGATCTGTCATTTGTGTAGGCCACTGTGATGGAAGGTGACTCAGTACTGAGAGATTAGCAAATGAGCTAAACACCAGAAGGAAGAGACCCATGAAATCCCATAAGAAGAGGAAAGGCTTTAAGGGAACTATGCCAAGGCGTGAGGAGTGCAAACAGTTCTGCTTTTTGTGCGTGTTCTTTGGGTGTCCTCTTCAAGCATATGCTCCCGTGGTTGTGGTGTATGTGGGCTGTGCATGCTCTGCGTGGGCAGTTCAGCATTGGCAGGCTCTTCCCATCCCTCCTTCTTCTGCAGTGCATTTGAGTCAAACACCAAGCTGAAGCTGAAGGCACTGTGATGAGTACCAACACAGCCTGGCCTCCGGGGCAGGTGCTCCTCGGAGCGGTGTGTGCCACTATGTGAAAATTGTTCATGGAAAATATTACATTACCTTGAAAAGCTTTGTTCCGTAGCTCTCTCCTTACATCTTTGTATTGCTAGATCATTTCTGCCTGTTAAACAATATTTGGAAAAGGGAATAACTTGATAATGAAAGCTCCCACTCTTCAGCTTTGTTATAAAAACTCAACACTCCTCTGAGAATGGGATGACTTTGACAGTGTCGTGTGCCAGATAAATACATAATGTTTGTAAGGCAGGATCCTACTTTTAAATTGTTTCCCCCTCAACTTTTGTGCTGTTATCACAAAGAACTTCTGTCATTGCTATAGCAAATTAGCAATTCCTCCTCCTGCCCATTTTCTAAGAAAATCTAACCCCACTACTATTTTATATTAAACCAAAATTGATTCAGGGTGGAAAAGCTTTCTTTTATCTTCTGAGAGGGAATACATCTTCAAACATTTCAAACATTTGGCATTATAGCTCCATTTTTTAGAGATCAAGCCATTAGTCTTGCAAACAAAGAACTAGCCAAAGATTCAAAAGGGTGTTTTGCTTTATTTCAAGGAAAAGTTTGGGCTTGGACTCTCCCTTCCAAAAAATCATCATGAAGAAATTTTGTGAAAGTTGGGTTCTCAAATCTAACAGATTTTAGTTTGGGTCAATCATTAATCCTCACTTTCAGCCACCCCCAAACCTACCTTCTGTGGTAAATATTTGACCTGCAATATCTTCAGTTTGTTTCTAATTATAAGCCATATTGCCCTAACTGATTTTAGCTGAATTATGGTCATTTCATATGTGTAGCATTGGCTTAGGTTTAGTGCAAAAGGGAATTTGACATTAATTGCAAAAGGTGCCATGTAATATGGCGCTAGAGCAAAAAAAATAATTTGCATGAATTCCTAAGAATGAAACTTGTCTGCAGCTCACTGTTACCTGTTCTGCGCACTGCTGTCTGATATACAGAAACAGCACATTTTGACAGAGATTATTTGCTTCCTTATACATTGGGATATTGTGGTGGAGTTACTGCTTTTATATAAGCAGCATTTAATTATCCTACAAAGGACTGCAGTGAACTTGAGAAAGCTAATGTACAAAGGAAATTGTAAAAGTATATAAATATTATTTAGAAGTCAAGAAATGTGAGGTAAAGCTTGGAATCTATCCATGCCCATACCATATCGAGAAAAGTTAACTGTAATCTTTCATTTTATGCTTCATGCAGTCTTCTGAAACATCTTTCTGTTAGCTTGGTAGTGATCATGCCAGAATTCCTGGCATCCAGAAAAGGACATCCAGAAAATCTGTGACAGCTACACGTTTGCCCATGACTTGCCATAGTTTTTTATACTTCAGATTTAAAGTGGCGAGACCACAGCATACTTGAAAAGGTTGGAGTATATGTTCACTGTGACAAATGAAACGTCTTACAAGAAACTCCATATGATGCAGAAGAACTCTTCCTGCAATAAATGAAATAATAAACCCCTGTCCCTAAAGTTCTGGTGAGCACTGAGAGTACTACTGGGCTGGCAAAGAGGTTGCCGCTCTCTGAGAGCATTATTCAGTGTTAATATAAGAGACTTGAAGATGCAGGATGCATGAGCAAAGGTGGTCTTCAACACCTGGACAACCACAGGCTTGACACTGGAAATTACTTAGGTATCTTTGCTGCATGGATCATATGCTTATCCCTGCTATTGCTAGAGAAAAGACTTGATGCAAAGAAAAACATGTATCTGGCACATCAGTCTTGATTAAAAATACAGTTGTCAGTGTGGTGTTTTAGTAGTAGGCTTTAATCTGGGAGAGTGCTTTGTGATTTTGCCAGATGGACTCTGTCCTCTCAGGAAAATCCCAGTAGATATTATTCAAAAAATGGGTTAAATGACCTGTGTGTTATGATCTGCACACTGGTCTGGAACCAGGAGCATTTGGACCTTACTCATGGAGTAAGAATGCCCCTTTTCTCCTGCTGCTCCTGGGTGAGGAGGGAAGGGAAGGGAATACTTCAGTTGGAAGGGACCTACAATAATCATCTAGTTCAACTGCCTGACCACTTCAGGGCTGACCAAAAGTTAAAGCGTGTTGTTAGCTTCTTTCTCATTATCTAGTCATTTCTCTGCCATCTGTTGCTATTGCCCCTTCCATTGTTCCAATTTATTTTGTCTAAACATCCATCAGACAACCAAGTTTATTGTTGATTACAATCAGATAAAACTTACAGGATTTAACCTTATGGATAAAACAAATGTATTACAATCACTAGCTATACCTACCTGCAGCTTATCAATCTTTCTAATGGAAACCTATAGCAAGGATGAATGTGTGTATCTATTGTTTTAAATATGGTAAAAATATTATTGAAGGAAGGTTATTATTGGTGTCCAACTATTCAGGACTTTGGTCCCTAATTTCTGTCCTCCCCAAAAGGAAATAAAATGCTAAACTTTCTGCTTTTACATGCATAAATATTTCATTGACAATCTTCTCATATAATCACTAAAACCAGTAACAAACCCAATAATTTCTCCAATCTTGGTGAAGACACTTTCCACTCTTGCAACTTTATTTTCTGGTTGAGTGATCACCCCTGTCTTCACTTCCAGTTTCTAGAGTTTTTTAAATCTATCAGACCATTAGCTGCACTTAACTGAAGAGTAACTGTATTACCTGTGATGACGTCATATTTATACTGTCAGGTTTTTTAAGAGGTAAGGTGCCTGTGTATTACATATACCAAGAACTTCCATGTGGCTTCATTTATTTAGTTTATTTTTAATGCTGGCTGATTTCATATTCCTCTGTAAGTGGAACGGAGAAAACTTTAAAATATGTTATTGATTGCTTTTGATGAATACAGGTCATAGATTTGGGTGCAGATCTTTGACATAATGGTTCCAAAAGGGTTTTCATGTCGTGTCCTGCCTTGCCCTAAGACATCATATTAGTGACTCATTAACCAAGCAGCCTCTTCCTTAACCACCAAAGTTGCTAGGATCTATATGAGAGCTGTTTTACTCAGCAAATCTGTGAGCTAATGGTCTCAGCAATGTTTGTTGAAGGCAAAGCACAGAGAGTGTTTATCAGATTTAGTTAAAAAAATGTAATTTTTTTCAGGCTTAGGTATTTTCCTTCAATTTTTGCAGTGGCAATTTGCTTTTGTTACCAGTGTGAGTCTTGCAGAATTACATTCTAAAATGTAATTGATTGCATAGGTAGTGGAAATACTTCTTTTTTGCCCTGATGCATTTCCAAACTACAGACTGTTATTATTTAATCATCATCATCAGAATAAGAATAATCAGAATAATCAGAATTGTTGGATGTGCCTTTTTGATTTATCCTTACCTGGCAAGCTTCTATGCTTCAGAAAACATATTTACTTACCTATTAACCTCAGCAAACAGAAGACCACAATGGACAAAAAGTAATCTTACAAAAATTATCTAATTGCATAAATAGTGCAGCTGATTCACTGGCCTCTGTGTATTTCTGTGGAGGAAACAGCTGTCTCTCCAGGCTGTCCCCTAGAGGAGCATCTGGAGGGCTCTGCAGAGCATCTGCATGGGACGGCAACTCCTTCCCCTTCCTGCCAGAAACATCCCGACTCCACTTTGGCTCAGCCACGTGAATGACAGTGACTGCATTTGGCCCCATGTAACAGTTTGAAGACACTTATTTATATTTTTATCATGTTTTGGTTCAGTTCTGGTTGCAGCCGTTGTATTGACAGTACTGCTTTGATGTCATCTATTTATCCTCTGTTTGGATTTAAACCACTCGGTAGAGATTCACACATCTAAACAAGTTTTGTCAAGTATGCCTTAGCTTTGGCTGAGAGGAACCATTGCTCATCATTTTCTCTTAATCTCTGGTTCTGTTTAGTCAGTTTTACAATTAGCAGAAGCTATCAGATGACTGACAAATGCTGTAATAGCCGTTTTATGAGGTAGCGCTGGGCTTGCCCCCAGCAGAACTGAACAGAGATGAGCAATTTGCTTCAGAATCACTATGAAAATTCACTCACATGTCTCTAGAGAAATACCAAAATGAAAAAGAAGCTCCTTCTGAATTTGACATGGAAGAGTGTTTTATTTTTTAAATCTCTCACCATCTTGCTAGCTGAACACATAAAAAAACTCACGGAAGAAACTGTGGTGCCAAAGGTTTGGGGCATGTTGAGCTACCTCCTTTGCTTTAGTCACCTGCATAGACGATTTCCTTCGGTCACCCACATTTGTCCTGCTCCAGTGCCTTCCAGGAAGCACCAGGTTTGCTGGCGGGCATGGTACAGTCCTGCTGATGGCAGCACCAGCAGGGAAGAGGCTGGCCAGTTCTGGTGGCCACAGGACAGATTGCCTAATTCAAGATAGTCTATCTGGAGCACTTTTGGTCTGGCATGAGGTTCTAAGGGATTTCATTGCCAGGAAACTGGCTAATAAAACTGTGTTAGAATTCTGTCTGACCTGAGCTTAAATAATGCATACAACCACTTTTTACATTAGGTCATTTAAAGCACTAATGTCCGTAAGAAATGAAGATAATTAAATGAAGCTTGATTGTTGCTATATTCAAATCTAGTCCCTCCTAAGCAACGAGAACAGAGCACTGAATGTATGTGTTTTGTCCTAGTTTCTTCCCTATACATTTGGGAAAAGCTTGAGAATTTGATATAATTCAGTGCCAAAACTGGTGTCATTCACCATTCCGCAGTTTTTCTGCTTGCTTCATTTCCCATTTTCCTCCTGATCAAACAATATTCAGGTTTATGACTCACCACCCAAATTGCCATTTGCTATTGTCTGACATTAGACCTCCTAGTTTCACCTTCCTGGCAGAGAAGTCCTTTGTGTAGATGCATAGGTTATAAATTACATCTAATGTGAAAGAATAAGACCAGTAAGTAACATCATCTAGCACACTTGACATGTGGAAATGTTAGGTGGTGGTTATTGATTTTGCTGAGTTAGACAAGAGGGGCTGCTTGGATAATACCTAGATTGAAACCAGGGTTTAAAGTTAACGCCGTATTTGAAAGACATTTTAATGGCCTTGGGGTAAAATGATCTGTGTTGTTTTGGCTAGCCCAAGGTTACAGTGAAATACTGGCTTTATAACCTCCGTCCTGGGGTTTCTCTGCCACTGTTGGGAGTTAAAATGTGAGCGTTACAGATTTACTACACGGAGAAGAGCAGAAAAGATAAAGAGAGCCTCAGGATTCAGAGCCAGGGCAGGTGGCCAAGCCACTGCCTCGCAGTCAAACACAGGCCATTACGGAATTGGTTGCTGCAAATAATAAATGCTGGATTACAGACTGACTTTCATCTTAATCCTGCTTATATCATTGTATAGGATAACACTTTTGTATGATTAAAATTGTCCATTTTTGAATTAACTCAAACAACAAAGCATCTGTAGTTCACAGGGGGGCGGAACAGAGAAGTCCCCAGCTCAGCAAAACGTTCCTGGGTCTTTCTCCAGTGGGCGAGGGAGGGGGTTTCCATGAAAGCAAAAGCAGATAAAAATAGAAAAGCCCATCAGGAATTGAAAAAAAAAAAAAGAAGCTTTTGCCAAACTAATTGTTATCTACCCACATATAAAGCTAGAGGCAGACAATCATTTTTATAGCATTTCAGAAAAGAGAGATACCTCAGCTTAGGACTTGGCTTGAGAAAAAGTGTTTCCCAGATTTTCTTGGTGCCAGGGAATTTTGCTGAAGCTGGCAAGGGAACGACCTTCAAATCTTTATGTTCAGGATGCCTCCTTTTACACAGCAGTTCTTGGGTGTTTTCTGCTGCCTTTTTAGAATGGATTGGCTGTAGGTATGTAACTAAAACATCATTTACCATCCTGCAGTATTTTCATACCCTTATCAGCACCTTATCGTGCTCATTTTCTTGATTATTGACCTTTGCAGCTGACCCAGGCTGCTAAACAGAGTTAAAATGTCTCTTTCTACTTACCAATACATATTAGTGTACTACTGAATTACTTTAAGTTTAAGACGGTGTAATTTAAATTTGTCCGTCTTCATTGAAAGGTCACCCTCTCCGCGAATGGCCACAAAATCTGACATTAAAGATTTAATGGCAATAATGCTGAAGCATAGAGTACAGGTACACCAGTAGAAAATGCTTACTCAGCACAGGATTTACAACTTGGTCAGACATTCAAGAACTACTGTAAGAGTATTTCTGGGGTGTTAATGATATTGTTTCAGTAGCTGTAATTCCTGGGTGTCCATTACGTCCAGATCTTAACAAGTTCGCTCACTTTGCCTTCAGCAAGGTGCTCTATGCCATGTGAGTGTGCTGAAGTACGTGGTTAAATTTAAAAGCATCATGTAATCATTTATTTGGCAACAGACACATTACCCAAGCACATACCTGCTGGCTCTGTCTCAGAAACAGATGCTATAAATAGCTGAGCATCTTTACATCAGAATAAATTGGAAACTGGCATAAGGGAAATACAGCTTTCAGCCTGGCTTGTTTTTCTCTCCTTAATGTTCTCCGCAAAGAAAGCAATATGAATTGTGATCTGATCTTGTTCATTAGAAGAGAAGAACATATTTGTGTGAGCGCAGGAAGCACATCATATCTCTGAATATAAATAGACTAAGAGGAAGTTGAGCCAGATAAGTATTTCCTCAGACTTTACTTCTCATCTAAAGGAAATTAGCTGCATTAATTCATAAAATATATGTTTGCTGTTACGGGTAATCCTGGAAGGAGGTGGGTGGGAAGCGACCAGGGGAGGTCACCTGCTCCGGTGCTCCCCCCGTGCTCCAGGCAGAACCACCCTCTGGGCAAGGACAGCTCGCTCGGGGTCTGACCTCGGATTCATTTTTAGGACTTTGTTTCTGAAGTCCTTGTGATTAACTTTTATTAAATGTATTTACTAAGTCTTTTTTGCATCTTTTAGTTTTACAGTGGAGGCTTTTAGCATGCTTTTCAACTCTTTTATTTTGATTTAGATGTAAATACCAAGCATTTCCAAAATGGAACAACAGCCTAAAGCTGCCGGTGGAACAAAAGTTAGCTGCTCTCTGAAACCTGCAGAAAATAAATAGTTGCATTTGACTTTGCATTTCAAAATGCATCATTCTCACCAATGCTACGGTAGATCTGATTTTACCAAAGGCAAACACCACGGACATTTTTGTTTACTAGTGTCAGATACAATTCAGATTGTTTATCAAAACACATACAGAGATGAAGATAGTCAAAATCCTCTTCTCACAAGGGAGAAAAAAGCAGCCAGCAGTAAAAATATTTCATTCTTTCCATGAAAAAGGTAGACCACGATTAAAAAAATAGAATACAGTTCTTACAGTTTTTAATTTGAAGATTTTTTTACACTTAAAGTATTTGTTTATACTGTGAAATTGTTCTATAAACAAAATTTCTTTAAAAATAGTCAAAAAATCAAAGATGCGTCATAATTAAAAATCACACTTGTAGTTAAATCAAAGTTGTGGCTTCAAAGAAAAACTAAAATGCTCTTGCAGACTTCTCTTGAGGAAGTTTTCAGATGCAGAATGGGATGAACAGTGAGTTGCACGCTTTGGTACCAGTGCTTTTGCTACATCCAGCACAAAATATTCCATCTTTTAACATGGTTAAAATCATCTATTTCTTGATCAGAAACCAATATAAACATGGACCTACAAAAAAATGAGGATCCATGGAGAATTGATTGTACCAAACTGTACGGTTCATTAATTTGGAAAAAACTGTTAGCAAGCCAGCCAAATCTGACCACTAGTAATTTATACTAATCAGTTTGTCCTAATTCAAGTGGCATCAGAAAATCATAATTCTTAGCAAACACTAATCATTATTCAACACATTAACAAAATGAGCAAAAGTAATCTTCTAGCATTAGATAAACATGATTCTTTTCAGCTGCCTTTTGTTTTTCAGGCTGCAGACAGGACACAATTCAAACCATTCTACAAATTTTTGTGTGAATTTTTCTTGTAATGTTCCACATTAGACTCATTCTCCTTAAAGCCAGCGTTAGATATCTCATCTGCTTATCCACAGAAGCACTCACAGGAGCTATCAAGAGGTTGTCAAGAGGCAGAGGACGTCACAGTCTATAAGAAGCAAAATATTGCTTCCCTTGCAGATGGCACCCAGTTTATCTCAGCAAAACACCAGCTTCTAATCAATGTTGTTAAGAAATCTTAGGGACCAACAGCCATGTGACTCGGGTTTCTGTAAATCTGACACAGTTGGAGGCAAAGCCATACTGAGAATTAATTTTGCCTGCCATTGTGTCAGCCTCGATACAAATAACTGAGTACCTGGATACAAATACCTGTTATGAAGTGCCTTCATAACATCTCTCCTGAAATACTGTGCTCTTAGTATGTCTACCTACGTGATACTTTAAAAAATAAGGTATGTAAAATATTCACTAGTACTTTAGATAACACTGGAGGCATCCAAAATCAGCTTAACAAGACTCAGGAAAAAAAAGGCAGAAAACTCATGATGATCTCAACTGGACATACTGCAGGTAGTCAGTGCTAGTCAGGTCCTGGCTATGGGTTACCAATCCTCTGAAACCAGCAGCAAAGCTATTGAGAAGCCTACTTCTGTTTCCCTTTTCTATTCTTTCCTGGTTAGCTTAGGTAGAATCAACGAAGTGACGGTCAGTAGCTGTTTAGCATTTCCATGTTCTCCCAGTCAAAACCTTGCCCTTTTAGCACTGGTGTCTGGATTCAACTTCAAGCAAATTTTATTTTATTGAAATGTGGCTTGGGGCAAAATCCAAGTATGTAAAGCACAAGGCAAATAAACGTTTCAGAATATTCGGTATATGAAAATAGCTGGGGTTTATAACAGAAAGTGCTCACCATTTTTGATAACAGAAAAAATTGTTGTCTGAGCTTCAAATGTGTCATTTAAAATTAAATCCGTGAAGGTTGTCTCTGCTTTAGCTTTTTTCCAGAAGTTTTAGAAGTCTGTGAATTTCAGCTAGAAGCCTGTCAAAAATAGTAAAGTAACTCCAAAGGAGAAAAATACTTTGTTCCTGAAACCCAAGGACAAGCTTGCCTATACATACATAAAGAAAAACTCCAGCTAATATTGGTTGGGGGGTGGTTTGGTCGTGTGCCAGATAATTACACATGCAAGCTCTTAATATTGAAGGTATAATCCTAACTCTTAGATTTTGCTAGCAATAACCTCACCAAGGCATCAGGTTTGCTGTGACATACTCAGCTTAAGAAAGAAACTGCTTTTTTCTCTAACGCAGTAACTTCATAATGTAGCTTTCTTTATGGTAATCATTGTGAGTGTTTTATTACCTGCATTTCACGGCTAATTCAAAACCTGGGCATTCCTGATTTAAAACAAGCCTATTCTAATCTTATTCAAAAGGTTTTATATACAACTTTTTCTTTGGAGGACGGAAGGGTATGAGGATTTACAGTGTGACACCCTGCCCCTGCTTCTCTGCTTGGAGCTGACAAATTGTTTATTGCCATCTCTGGACGCGGTGTGAAGGACACCTCCCTTCCCAGGCTGAATTTGCCCTCAGCTCCTGCTGTGTTACTACTTGAATTTTGATCATCCATTTGTTCACAAAGTCAGAGTATAGCTCTGCTGGTCTAGGTAGTAGCGAACATCCAAATGGCAGATTTCTTTTTTAAATAATCCTAGTTTAGGATTACTGTAATAATAGTAATATGGAGTAATAGTATTAAGTAATAATGTTGAAAATTATATTGAAAGCCAGTGGCTTGCAAGACTGTCTCAGTAAAACCTGTCCTGGAGTGCAGTTGTATGTTCGTCTTTCACCCTTCTCTTGGGAAGAAATTCTTAGTGTAAACTGGGACAAATATTGGTTACATATATTATATATATTGGCAATATTGGCAATATCTGGCAATATATATATTGGCAAGATATATATATCGGCAATATCTGGCAAGCACCAGATACATACATTTCTTATATATTTTAAAAAATGGTTCAAATGTCAAAGAATAATGCCTGAACCTTGGTGATGATTTTTTCAAATGTATTAATTTCATTCTTTTTTTTTTCATTGTCAGCTTGAGTTTTGCAGAATTAGATACTTACATGAAAAACAATCTTGCTATTTTATGATTTTGAGTCAAGAACATAAATTGTTTAAACACTGATAAAAACACATTTGTCACCACAGCCAGTAACTGCTACTTACATTGACCTTGAGGACTTTCCCAAAGTAATTTTAATCTTAATACAGCCTGCCCTGCTTATTAAAATAATAAGAATAAGCAACACTTGTCTCCCCTCTTTTCATGGTCTCCATTGCTCTCTTTCCAGTGGCACAAGTGAAATACCACACCTGCCTTGCAAAGCCCTTTTTCAGTGGCCCCATTTCTTTTAAGCAGTAACTTTGATCTTCATTGCATGGTTGGAGAGTGTTCAGATTTAACAGACAACATTTTTCGTATGGATTGTACTGACAGGGAACACTCATTTCATATCGTCTTTGCAGTATGGGCAGTAAATATGGCCTTCTCCCCTTTTTTAGCAGCTGATTTGGACTTGGCTTTGTTTAAGAGTGCTGTACCAAAAGTTGACTGTAACACTAACTGAAGCAGCATGTGTTATAAAGTGTATATTGCTGGTTATTTTTACTGTTTATGTTCCTTTAATTTTTGTCTAACAGAAAACTCAGTGTGTTGCTGGTTTGCCTCCCAGCCTCTGGCCAGCCAAAGTGGTTAAACTGGCCGAAGTTCACTGGTTTTTTAATTGAATTCCCCTGAAACAAAATGAACGAGCGTGATTAAGGGTTGGAACTCCTAAATGCCACAGAAGTAGGAGCCGGCAGCAGATGTCACTCAGTAAAGTAGACCATCTCAGCAGATGGGCAAATATGAAACGCAAAGGCTTTTCCTGACATCGTTGGGTTTTAATATGATAGAAATAAAATGCCTTGTCAGTAAAATATGAGACGGTTGCTTTGTAGTCATTCTGGGTACATGGTTGGTAATTCAAAGTCCTGCTGCCTTTGCAATATTAATTATTCTGTGCCTCGTTACAGCAAGAATACGTTTCAGACCAGCTGAACGTACCACATGCAGCTGTGGTGGGTCTGAAGTGTCTGTTCCTCTGTTTACAATTTAACATTAGTAAAAGGTACAAGAAAGCAACTTTGTGGGTCATTTCCAGGATGCTAGTTGATGTATCAGGCAAAGTTATAGAGATGGGATTTCGTCCCATGTTTTGGGGCAGTTTTCCTCCTGCAGAGGTATGTGATGTGCATCTCGGAGTGGAAAAGCAGTTCTGTAGAGCTGAGAGCTGCAAATGCGAACTGCCTCAGGGGAGCTGGGGCTGCAAGCAGTGTACTTAATGACATATGTTCCCATTAAAATGTGTAAGCTGTTCTCTTGTACAAGTGGTTAACACCTTTTTAATCAGGCCATTTATTTCATTACAAAAATAAGTACCTCGAGTTGGAAAATTATAGTATTTGAGGGTCAGCAGTTTCCACATCTGGGTGTATACATGTACATTTATACATATATAAAAAGGCGTATATGCACAGCTTTCAGTGTGACTGAACATATGTGAAGCACACATAAACATAACATATGACTCGTAGCGCACGTGAGATGTACTCCTACTGCGAGCAAAGCTGATGCCATCAGAGGTGCTGTCTAATTGAGTGCTGCTTCTCTTAAATGTGGGAGATAGCTCATGTCTGCTGCTTTCAATCTTACATTTCAGCATGCTTATGAAGTAGAAATTTTGACCTTTGGAGCACGGGTTAGGATTTGTCTGTTTCACTGGGTGTTGAATTTTCTGAGATGGATGAATTACCTGCTGTCTGAAGAAAAATAGTATTTTTAGTGTATTTAATTACCACTGAGGTTGTTTATCATGTCTTCTAGGTTGAATTTTTCATCCCCGTTTTTGTTGTTTTGACTGTCCCCTGTATCAATTGTTAAGCTCATCTTTTCTGACAACACCCAGAAGGCGCCCTTTTATAACTCAAAAGTAAATATATTACCCTACCTTGCAGGGGTGCCATAAGGCTTAATTAGTTCATTTTTGTAAAGTGTTCTGAGATTCCCAGATCAGCATCAAATGTTTATTATTAATTATAGGCTCTAGTGAGTATATTGGATGATTTCTTAATTTAATTCTCTTCAGGCATCCTTAAAATAACTGATTCTGTAACTTTAATTCCTAAAGTGCATTTGCTTGTGGCTCAAGTAATTCTGTATACATTTTCATATCACTATATTCATACTTCTGGAATTATTTTTTTTTTCTATATAGTAATACAAAAAACAGGTTTTTTACTATGAGTTCTGCTATGTGGATTATTCTCTAATAAGAAGGTTTTGTTTAAACATTATATGGTGTTTTTTTTTTCCTGCAGTGAGGGGTGTTGAGTAATTTACTTTGCTTCCCCTGGGAAATTTGCGGAGATTACATGGCACTGGTGTGATTTATCATTTCTACTTTATTTCTGACTCATAAAGCATGCATTATTTTGTGTTTACCTTCAGCAACAGATCACAGGAAATTTCGTCATCTATCAAAGTGCTTTAAAATTGGGAAAAGTGATGTGGCAAAGGCATGGTCAGCAACTGTATCATTTATTGCTTCGTTGTGCCATAATGCTTCTCGTTTTATTGGGTTTTTTTTCCAGGATCGGGTTCATGTCGCTTTAGTTACTCAGATCCCAGCATCACCGTGTCCTACAGTAAGAACAGTTCTGCAGATTGGACTCAGCTGGAGAAAATTAGGTTTGTTACAGCTTTTTAATCATGTTCATGCATTCTGGCTGAGCAGGTGGTGTCTAAACCTGGCTGGTTTAAAACCTTTTTAATTGTTAACCTTTCAGTTCTTACTTGTTCATACATGTTAAAAGATAAGAGATGAAATTATGGTCACTAAAGCTAACTGCAGAACTGCCACTGGGTTTGGTAAATCACAGTTTCATTCATTGATTATGTGGGGAGGTAAGGAAGAGAATGACTTCAGAGTTAAAATGCGATTCTTAATAACGAGCAGGTTCAGGTACCTGAAAAAGCAAAATTCTTGATGACTTGCACCTAAGCACTGCTTTTAATGTCAGCAAGAGCCATAATTTATAGTGCTACAAGTTTCTACTTTGGAAGGATAAGACTTTCAATAAAAATAGTTTATAGTTTGATATGAACACTTGGCTCCTAACACTCTCATAATAACAAGGTTATGGTGAATTATGCCTTGTTCTTAAACAAACTGGTTTACATGAAAGCGCAAAGGATTACAAATGGGGATTTTTGAAGTATTTTTATAGAATCATAGAATCATTAAGTTGGAATTAAGTTTAAGTCCAACCGTTAACCCAGGACTGCCAAGTCCACCACTAAACCACATCACTAAGCATGGCATTTATGCATTTTTTAAGCACTTCGAGGGATAGTGACACAACCATGTCCCTGGGCAGCCTGTTCCAGTGCTTGACCACCCTTTCAGTGAAGAAAATTTTCCTAATAACAAATACAAGACTGAGGCAAAGAAAGCATTAGGTACCTCAGCCTTTTCCTCATCCTTTGTGGCAGTGTTCTCCCCTGCATCCAATAAAGCCCTCCTTTTGTTTCTAATGTATTTGTAAAAACATTTTCTGTTGTCTTTTACAGCAGCAGCCAGCCTGAGTTCTAGGTGGGCTTTCACCTCTCTAATCTTTGCCCTGCATAAACCTCGTGACATCCTTGTAGTCCTTCACAGTTGATACTGCAATATGCAATAAGCACAGTGTTAGAGTTGGATTTTTCTAAGAGAGCAGAACCAATATTTTATGAAAATGCTGTTCTGGTATAAATTCCTTATAGCGTCTCAGTCCACCTTCCTGCATTACCTTAGTGTCTGTGCCACACAGGCAATTTGATTGAGCCTGTTTTCAGCCCTCCGAGACAATTCCCAGAGCAAAAGGCTACTTAAATCCTAATGAGTAAGCAAAACTATAGCTGCAAGGCTGTGGGTTTCAGTATCTCATCCACCTGGGGATACATCCTTGGGGGAGTCGGATTACAATTTCATCGACAAAAGCACAAATTATGAAAAATGTTAGTAAATCTAATGATGCTAATTCTGATCTCAGAAAAATGTAAAGCAAGAGTAACTTTACTGCAGCCCCTGGGGTTGCCCCAGAGTAGCCACGCAATACCTTTTCCCACATTGATGCAAAATTATGGACCCCGTCCATAACATCAATTTAGTCACCCTCATAGCTCTGCAAGCCAGGAAACTCAAGAGTTCTGATAGTGCAAACACAAGCCCTTGAAACCCAATTTTTAAAAAATTAATGGGTATGCAGCTTGATCTCTGTTGCTTTAACTTTGACTGCTGGATCTAGCAGTAGAAAATAGGTCAATAGAGCAATGTCGTGCAAAGTGGAGAAGATGAATTATGAAAGGATGCTCGTTTCTCCTGTGGTCCGTATGAATGGCAGCATTTATTTGAATGTGCTTCAGTGGCTTTCACTGTACTACGTGTAGTTCCAAGCTGTAGGGAACAGTAGAACTGGGGAGAAGTGGGGCAGTAGGGCAGCTGTGAAGGGAAGGTGTTGTGTTGTGTTTTGGTTGTGTTGTGTTGTGTTGTGTTGTGTTGTGTTGTGTTGTGTTGTGTTGTGTTGTGTTGTGTTGTGTTGGTGGGATTTTGGCTGTGGAATCCCGGGAGAGAAGGGAATGATGTCTCAGGAAGGCGGGCACTGCGTGGGCTCAGGGAGAAGCGAGGACAGTGTCTCAGAGCAGTGTTGCGGTGGAGGGTGACAGACATAACAATTAGCAAGTGCAGGGTGATTTCTGCGGGCAGATTCTGGGTGTGAATATGGGACAAATAAGATTGCTTTTCGATATTTCACTACACTCTAATGTTTTGCTTTACAAAGAGAAGTTCATCTATTCTCTGCTACATAAGCAAGCTATCGGTGCCTTTTTTCACTGAACGCTCTGGATTGTCTCTGACAAAATGTTCACCCACCAAAGCATCGCTACCCAGGCAGAGGCAAGGCTGAGTAACTGACATCTTGCAAACCCCAGTTTTGTAACTCCCTGCAGCCTGAGGTCTGTCTGTAGCTAATTCCTTGCTGGGTAATTAATAAAACAAAAATGATAATTCTCAGCATCCCTTCCTTGCACACCGACTTCAATCCTTTCATTGCCATTAGCAATGTGAAGACATTCACTTGTGGTGAACCTCAGTCCTTTCACAGCTCAGAGGACAGCTCTGCAAAACAGAGCTCAAGGTCCTGACCATTGCCTTATATTAATACTCCAGGTCTGCCCCTCCTCCCCACATTTCCCATTTTCAGCAGCAAGAGAGAGGACAAAGGGGTTGTTTCCTCTGTATTGCTCTTCAAGCAGAACATGGAAGGAAAGGCAACCTGACCCTCCCCGTCCACCGAATTATCCTGACAGCAGGGGTGTGGGATTGGAAAGACACACTTGTCAGAGAAAATTCCCAGGTTTTCCCTCCAGGCACTCTGCTCCATCCAAATCTATGAGGGACTGAGGGACCAGAAGTTTGGAGTTTTGTTTGGTGAAAGCTCATGCAAAAATCCCATTTTGGGACACCTGGTTTTGCAGAGTGCTTCCTTAAATTTCTGCAAAATCCCTGATAATGCCCAGTCACCTAGGAACTGTGACCAGCATCGAGTTTGCCCCACTCTTTCTTGCTGCTCTCCAAACATCTGCACCAATCTGTTATTTAGTGCCTTAGCTTGCACTTTCTTCAAAGCAAGGCTGGCTGTTCAGGCTGTACGTGCACCGCCTGGCACGATGGAACTCTGCCTTGGGACAGGTATTTTCTTCCCCATAGAAGATTTATCAGTATACAAGGGACATCAGCACAACTGCGTCACACCTAGTAAATGTGTCAAATGGGGGAAAAGTGTTGCTGGCTATGGGTTAAACTTGCTCTAATTCCATATCATTGTTTTTCAGTGCCCCTTCCAATGTCAGCACAATCATCCACATCTTGTACCTTCCTGAAGATGCTAAGGGGGAGAACATCCATTTTCAGTGGAAACAGGATTATGTTCATGCTGGTGATGTGTATGAAGCCTGTTGGGCATTGGACAACATCCTGATCATTAATGCTGCTCACAGAAAAGTTGTGTTAGAAGATAATCTTGATCCTGTGGATACTGGCAACTGGCTTTTCTTTCCTGGAGCCACAGTTAAGGTTAGTCTGATTTCCTATGGCTTAATGTTTTTATTACTCTTGTATGTAGAAGAAGACAGTAGCATCTAACCAAACTGTGAACACACAAAGGCATTTAGGCCACTCCATCTGCTTCTAGAATTGGTCTCTTTTTTTACTTTGTTTTTACCTTTTCTGTGTCCCATCTGGGCTTTATAGAACAATACAACTTCTCTGCCATGACCAAAGCCAAATGAAGTTTATACTGTCATGTCAAAGATCATGTAACAGAAATTGGGAAACAGCTTCCTTTTAGCAAAACAGTGCAATATTTTTGAAACAAATTCAAGTCTCTCCGCTGGGTATTTTGAAATCTACATGCTTATTTATTTTGGTGGTGTTTGACTACCACTACGCTTCATCACAAACCATCACAAAAAATATGGTTTCCTACTTTTTCTGACTGTAAATACCACATCTCTGCTGCAGCATGCATTCAAGTAGTGGTTGTTTCTTAAAAGTCTCTTTTTCAGTAAGATCTTGTTTTGATACGTGAGATCAAACTGTACAACCTTGTGAAAAACTCTAAGGACGCCTACGAGATTTCTGTGCACAGTTCCTTCAAATGCAGCATTGTTCAACGCCTGGAAATCAGTTGGATTCTTGCTTTCTATGTTTCCAAGCAGCCAGAAGTTGAAGAGCAGATGACTTTCTGTTTTCATCTTATTTTTCATTCACAAAAAAAGGCAGTTTTGATGTCGGGGTTCATTTATGATGCTGGTAGTGGTTTTGGCAGGTGCATAGGAAACAGATGTCGAATACTGAGGGCAGTAGAGGTTGGCTATGGCCTCATCCTTTTCCCACAGAACCTGATATGAATGACCTCAGATTAATCTTTTTAGAAATAAATACTTCCACTAAGCTACTGACAGTACCTGCATATTAACTTTTTTTTTTTTAACTTCAGTAAGACCATTTAAACTACAATGATAACATTTTAAATTGAGATTTTAGAATCAAACAATATCCTGTATACTTAATGAAGTAATTTTCTGTGATCAGTTTGCTTTTATTTTCTTGTCAGTCTTATCTCTAGATTTTAAAATCCAGCCCAGGCATGTGAAGGTGTGAAAGCAAAGCAAGGATTAAGGTGCCATAGGCACAGTTACTTCTCAGCCAGCCAAGCCTAAACACTGCTTGCTCCTTCTGAAACATGCATAAACAACATTTAAACTTTAGCAAGTAAACCTCTGTTGTTGTTGATTTCTTGGGGTTTTGTTTAGTTAAACTCAGCCAGTTTGTGTCAGTACACAACTATGGTTACATGAAAGACGAGGGACCTAAACTCAGAGATCACTTAGTGCTTCTAGACAGAAATCCTGTTCAAGATCAAAACTTACATGAGACATAAGTGAGGATTCACCAACCTTCCATTCCTCCAAGGTCATCTTCTGTTTTAGGGACAAATGAAATGTGCAAGTGTCTGTTCCCAGCTACACATTTGACTATGTGTAGCCACTTACACCAGGTTAAGGCAATGTGTAAGACTGTGGTACAGCCACACTGGATTAAGGCTGTGTGTGTGTGATGCAGGGCTTTTATTCTTCATGGGACTCTGTAGTTATTTCAAACATTTTTAGTGTATCTAGATTGCAACCAGAGCACTCCTGTAGTCAAATTTCATTTTAAGGTTTTTGCTCCAGTTTTCCTCAGATTTTCAGGAACAATCTTGCCAAACATAATTTGAACAGATTTTGCAATGTGAACATGTCATGTTAAAACTACAAATTGGGTCAAGATTTACATCAGATTCAGCATAGACTCCGTTGTAGCATTATAACACCAAGCACATTTTTTTTTTTGACAATTTTTCTGCTTTTCAGGTTTGGAATGTTATATAAAACTTTACAAAAACTTTTAATATTTTCTTTAAAACATTTAACATAGCTCTAATCTCAGTTCGTCACACACCATTCTGTATAAATAGAAAGGTAAGAGTCTTTGTACAATGTGCTAATGACATTCCATCACATTTTAAATGGAACTACACCAGTCACCTCTGTTTCAAGCAGCATTTCACAGCAGACAGGTAACTTGTCCAGCATAACGGCAGAACGATGGCAGCAATGACTGGTACATATTCACAGGATTCCCAATATTGTTATTGCTAGTATTGTTAATGCTCTCAGGCTGAAAGGGTTCAGAGAGACTGGGGGAAGCTTTTAGGAGATTTCTCTACCATAGCCAAAGGCACCAGCCTACAGAATAGTGTTGGAGAAACCCTGACATTGCTACAGGGATAGCTAATTCTAGTTCTCTTTTTCCTACAAGTCCTTTTGCTTCCCAGACATCTTAAAACTTGCTAAATAGTCCTGATGTTCAGAAAGCCTGCATATCCATTCTAAATTTTATTCTAAATTTTTACTTATATTTTTACTAAAGGATCAGCAAATGTCATTGTTATACTGTGCTATCTTTTGTAACTCTTACCTGTGTGCTTTTAAAGAAGTTCCCATACTCACAGTCTTATCACTATGCTAAACTCCATTTCAAGCTGATGAGACCTTATCTCTGCCATCCAAGCCTGTTTATGCCATACAAGTTTCAAATCATATCCTCCTGTCCTCTGCCAATTAGTATTTTAGATCAACTGGCCTTAAAAATCTTTCTCAAAGTTTATGTTAACTTCTTCACTGGCTTCCTTCAATGCATTTCCTTATGGGTTTCCTTGACCATGCCAACAAACAGTCACATTTCTGGATGTTACTTGATGTCGAACTCAGTTTTGATTAGTATTTACAAAACCGTAGGTCAACTCTTTTCCTAAATTGTGCCATAAAGTTAAGTTGGACTGAGGGAATGAAACATTAAGAAAAGTAAAAACAAACAAGAAGAATGATCTTTTGAAATTTCTTCCACTTACTGGGGTTATTTTCTGTATTCATCCTTCGTTGCTCACCACCTTTCACCCCTTAAAATGGTTGATATTGCATATTTCTCAGATGGAAGTTTGGTGCCAGTCTGAGATAGCTCATCCAGCTGGTAGGCAGAACAGAAAGAAGAGGAAAAATACATACTTATTTCTGGTAGAAAAAAAGAGTAGAGACAGTCTTTCTTTAAGTGTTTACTTTTTGTCTAAGTGTTTACTTCTGGACTGCCCCAGCAGGCATTGCTCAGATGGTGGAACCTTCTCCTTGGAGGCTCTGTGAATGAGTAGTGAGCGAAGCAAACCAGGGTGTGAACATGAGCCCGTGGTCTTGCCTTAGTTGTTATGACACCCCCCTGCTTGGCTTTGGCTTGTGCAATCTCCTAGGCATTATCTTCAAGGGATGTACCCTCATGGATGGGCCACAGAGTGTTTCCAGTAGGCAGCAAGGATGACGCCACTCTTCTAGGAGGAGAGAGTTTGCCTAGGTGGATGCAAACTCTGCTGTGTTATTTGCTGTCAAGGCCAGAGGATGGTTCCTGGCTTAATCCTAGCATGTTAAAACAGCCCACCCCACCCATCCTTTCAGCCACCCCAAACCTTTTAAGATAATTTTCATTAAAAACGATTTGTTGTCCTAGTAGGTTACTCTGTTAGTAAAGATAGGCATTAAGATATGGTTTGCTGGTAATTCAGAATGAATGTTGCTGTCACTCACATAGATGTGGTTTGGCAAGTTCTTTTCCAGTAGTTGCTCAGGAGGTGGGGTTTAGAATTGCTTGTTATACCTGGTACGTGCTCTTGTTGGATGATTATCAAGTTGCAAAGAAAGTATATTCTTTTCTGTAGAAAGTTTACTTTGGTAGTACATGAGATCTACTAAAATAAATAGCAAACATTACAAATCCGGGAGTTTTGCTAGTAAAACTGCTCAGATTAATAGCTACTTAGATTAGTAATTTAAAAAGGCAGCTGAAATTAAGAAAAATCCTACCATGAAAACTACTGCTGCGTCCTGGGTTCGATGCTGTGATGGATTCAGTCACTGGAATGGACAGTGCAAGCCTTAATGGTAATTAACGGATGCATTCATTCCAGTTTGGTGGATTTGGACAGTGTGTTCTCAATAAGCACTTGTGCAAACTTGCCTGTGCCCAGCTTGGGAAGCGGTTTCTCCTCCTCTCCCAGTTTGCTTGAGCTCGGACCAGGAATTTCATTGCGTTCAGGAGCGGTTGCTGCTCATTTGAGAGCACATGGCTGGTTGCAGACGCAGCTGGAACTGGCTGCTGAGATAGGAAGCAAGCTGAGAGATAAGCCACTGAATTTGTGTATTTCGGTTCCAAAGATGACAGCAAAAGGCAAGAAAGACGCTGTTAGCAAGGCCAAGCAACCCTTAGGAGATTAATTGGATCCACTGGAACGTATTTATCTGTGTTGGACTGTGTGGAAGGGTGTTGAACAGGATAAATTCCTGACTGCATTTCAGCATTTCCAGTGACAGCTCTGAGCATGGGCACGGCCCGGTAACTAACTGGACATGGTTAGGGTATTGCACTGGTGGTGGAGGCTGCTGAAAAGCATGAAGCAGTGTTGTGCTCTGAGAGCTATTAAAGGTCTCTGAACCTCAAGACTTCATACTAATTGGGGGAAAAGTAATGCTTCTGGGATCTCTGCTCCTATAGAACACAAAAGTGATTTCATCTTTCAGTGGACACTTCATGTATCTTGTAGATTTGACCAGGAATTATGGTGGCTTGAGGTACAACATGTGCCAAATTTTTAGTTTTCTCTGATTGCCCCTGTCCAAGATTGGATGTGCAAGCTTAAAACTGAGATTGAGAAGGGAGATGACCTCAGCAGTCTTATAGTTCATGTCTCTGCAGTATTTTGATTATGTAAAAATATCATTGAGGTCAAACCACCTGTCTCTGGAATTTTTCTACATCTGGGAAAAAGCAGTATAGATCGTTAGAGACACTAGAGCGGTGATGTATTTGGTCATGATGTGTTAACCCAGTGACGCGTCTCACCTCTGAGAAGAACCAAGTTACAGAACTGCTGTCTCACAGTAGTTGCAGCCGCTCTTCCCTTGGTGGCTGAAGGTTGCAGCCCACCTGGTCAGCTTTGGTGTGTTTGGTCTGCAGGGCTTGGCGACTACACCTGGGGTTGTGTGTGATGCTGATCACAAGCATGCAGCCTGGCACCGCATGGAATAGGGCAAGGGGGGAAGGTCTGTGCCATCCTCACTGAGCAAGCTGGGTTTAGGACCAGGGAACAGTATCTGATGCATGTTATTCACTACCATGGACATGACCAATAAATCCTGACAGTGTCCCAGCCCCAATATCCTGGTGCAGTAAGCCCCTTAAGTAACAGGTCATCAGCACTCAGCTCATTTTAATTTCCCAGAAATGCATGCCAGCTTAGCAGAAAGCTGCATAAGAGGACAGTGGGAGAACTGAACATTCACACTCAGAAGAATATGCTGAAAATGTGTCTGTAAAACTGGGTGACCTTTCACCACACACTGAGGGAGCAGGGCTACGCACATCCTAGATCTGCGAGTCCTTCCTGAACCTGTGTTGTTGTGTGTCACTGAGCAGAGGAGACATGCACTCAGGCCTGGGAGTTTGGCAAAAAGAAAGGCTGATTAAGCTATTCTGCCACCCCCAGTTCCAGAGCAGATTTCCAAATCTCTGAATACTCTGTTAATTAATAGGAATGGCACTGGGTAGTCTTCTTTCAAAACAAACATCCTGATATTCCATATATATCTTTGTTGGGTTTAATTGTTTGTGCTGAGATGAACAAATTGTGTGGTTTTTTCCATCTTTTTGTTTTTGTTTTAAATTCTTGTTCAAAAAGGGGTTGAGGTACCTGTTGTCTGAATCAGGTCAAATGTATTTGTTTGCAGGAGGAAAGGTAGTGCTCTATTTACCAGTGTGAAAATGGCAGATTAAAATTGCTATGACTTTATGTTGGACAAAATTACACAGAGATGCTTTTGACAAGGCTCTTTTATTTTTTGAATAAGATTTAGCAAGGCAGTATTTGGTCTGTGGGCCAAACCCAACCTCCTAGCCAGCTGCTTTGCCTCACAGGAGCCCTTATCCACCACATCTTCCTGGGAAGAGGTGAGCAGGCCTCCTGCTGTACCTCATCTGAGAGCCATTCCTGCTTCTCTGTGGGTGGAAAAGGGAGTGTGAGAGGGGAGGAGAGGTGGAGAAAGCAGAGCAGGGTGCACAAAAACCTGTCGACCGGCTCCCTTTTGTGAGTGTGGGCACTCTGAGCTGTGCCCACGAGGAGGCATCTGTATATCCATAGGGCTGGATCTAGCCCGTGTGTGGAATTGTTCTTGGGGGGTGGGGGTGCTGTTAATAATCACACTTTTAATTAAAATAATAACACTTAAATACAGTGCCTAGGGGTTCATTGGAACTGATAGGTTGTTGACTGTGGTGTTGTGAGTTGTTCGGGCAGCAGAGAATCGCTGTTGGACAGCAATACTGAACCTGCACCTTTCTCCATGCCAGTTCCCCATGGCTTGGAAGTGGGGGTGGGGGTGGCAGGGAGCCAGCATTAGCTCTGAGCTGGCATCAAAACACCAGGGGTCTTTCCTGCCTCCTAGAAGGAAAGAATTTGGTCTTTGCAGGTCACTGTGAGATGCACATTAATGAAAACAACATGAATTGACCCATTAGATGCCAAAGAGTAGAAATTACTTCGGTGGACTCTTTCTCACTTTTAATTTCACAGTGGTGTAAATACATATCATTACTTTCAGAAGAACAGATGAGGTTTCATCATGCTCACTGCAGAGTACTAGAAACAGCAATAGTTCCCGATAACATAGAGGAATAGTTCAGTTCGTGCCAGTTAAATGACTCATTAAGGAAATTGGTCATTGTCAGAATGACCAGTGTTGTACAAATATCATGAGATGTCCTAGAAAATTAAGAACCATACAAATCCGAATCACTCATAAACAAGCAAAGTGTTTAGAACACTAGCCTTTGAATAACAGTCTGTAGTCGGAAATGATGAGTGAAAACACACTTTATAAACAGTATGTTACCGTGTCATAGAACAAGTTTCATCCCATTGTTTTGGAAAGGGAAGGTGCACTGTAGCCCTCCGTGCACCTGGCCTGCCTGTGCAGCCAAGGTTTTCATTCTGTAACCTGTATTAAATGATGTAAAAATGTAGCATGTGGGAAAGATTAAAGCCCTGGTTATTCATGGGAAAGTATTCTAATCACATTGTATTTTTTCATTTGGTTAAAGAAGGGACTTCAGGCCAGAAGTGTCAACAGCCAAATCCACAGAATTTAGAATTTAGAATCTTCCCTAAATCCTGTTGTTGTATCTTTCCTGGCTAAGACATTGCATATGGAGTATGATTTTATCAAGACTGAATCTATCCCTGTACCTGCTATCATGTCACAATCTTAAAATCTTTAAAACTTGCGTGACTCGTTCCCAGAAAGACATGATATCTAATTTATGGCTCCATTGACAATGCTGCTTTAATTAATTTTCTTCATCTTTTTTTCTTGTTCCTCTGCTTCTCATATCTCATCTGTTTGCATTGCCTAGATTTTAATTAAAAAAACCTCTCCTCTCTAAGGAGCAATCTGAAGTGGCAAAAATAATCACTTAAAATATTACAGTCATTAAAAAATTGGCTGCGGTCAAAGCCATGCATTTTCAATTTGCCGACAAACGATATTTTTGTTTCCTTTTAAAGTGCATTTTGTATTTGAATAGCATACGCCAGCCAGCCTGGCTATCAGAGATGCTCCTCCAGCTGGGTGGGCTGCATGACAACTTCTTAATGGGGGAAATTGATGGCCCTCTGCTCATGTAGAGGTGAAGGCATACTGGGCAGATTTCTTTCCATCTGCCATCAGCCCTTTGCAAGCTGGCACTGCCCAAATGCCCAACACATTCATTCCAATGCAAGAAATGTCGCCAAAAAATAAATTGTGAGGCCACAGCTGCCTGAAAGAATCATCGGGGCCATTAGGCCCTGGAGAGATAATATGAAGAGGAGCATCAGTGTTTGTCTCTGATAAAAACCTAGCTAAACGATGGTAAAGATGACTGTGGATACTTTAAAGGCACAGAGATGAACAACATTTTCGTGGGAGTGTGGGGGAGAACCTCGGGAAGATGATATGCAGCACCTCAGCCAAAAATCTGTTACACTGAGGAATTTCACACTAGTGTTTCCTGTTGATGGTTCTCCGAACGGCACAGTTGTATCGTTTAGTTGCCCTCTCTTCTGCTCTCCAAGTAAAGAAATCCCATACTGTAAAGCCAAGAGGTATTTATTGATTCACAAGTTTGACTTGAACAACTGGGACAGAAGCTGGTTTGGATGGACTTCAGTGTTTCTGTTTACATTCCCAATCCTTATCTTTTGAGCTTCTAAAAATCTTTCGGGCTGTGTCCTTAATTGCAGCTATGGCATAGGCAGATCTCATTGACGCTTGTGCTACTTCATATGGCAGGATGAACGGGAGACCTCCAGAGGTCCCTCCCAGCCAAGAGGTCACACTGAGGGTAGCAGATGTCTCCTTGCATGGTGCTCTCATACAAGTCTTTAAAAATAGGGAGATTGTTTATGCATGCTACATGAGGTAGGTTCCAAGATCTTACTTGGGGCCCTTAAGTCATTTAGACATTGTGGAAAGCTGGTCAGCATTTATAAAAATATAAATCAGTAAAGTACCTTCTTTGCCAAATCTGATTTCCCTGCCTTTGTTGACCAATGGTTTTGAGCAGTCCTAACAGAAACCCTTCTACATCTCAGACGATCAAGAGGCTTTCCTAAAAGCATCTACCAAAAAAAGGTGAAAGCTGTAGGTAGATGTAAAATATAAGAAGTATGGAGTAGGATAAAGAGAGTGACAGACTCTTGACAAAAGTTTGATTTTGAAACCATGCAGTACCCTCTCACATAGTCTGAATCTTCAAATTATTAGCTAATGCCCTCATGTACAACAGAAATCTCACCTGAATTAATAAGACTCGCTGGCTCTCATAGCTAACTTGGCTAACAATGGTACTTATACACTAGAAATATTCATAAATAACAGCAAATTTGGCATGAAGATTTATTTTTTTTAGTAGTGGTACCACTGTAGCATCAAAGAGCCCTGAGCAAGGAATCTGCCACTGCTGCCTCCTCCGGCACAGATCAAAAAGATAGCCTGTGTCCCAGGAAATTGCCCTCTGTTTATAAAACAGGAGATAAGCTGGAGCTGAGGAAACCTGGGAGTAAAAAGAAGTATTGCAAGACGAGAGAGTGCTTGTCCTGCTGAACGGTGCCTTCTTCAGTGTAATCGATGACAAGGTCTGTTGTTGAGGGAAGCACTAAGGAAATGTCTGAAGGACATCATCTTGTGGGGAATTTTCCAAGCATGGTGGGAAGAATGGACAAGGTCATGTAAGTTTGGTCGTCTCGCCAGCAGACATGGTGGCAAGCATTGGCAGTCAAGGAAAAGTGAGCCATGAGGTGATTGCATGTGGGAGATGGTGGAGGCAGGTAAGGATGAGCCATGCAGGGCCTTGAAAGTAGGATAAAAGCAGCGATACCATAACTATCCAGTAGACAAACTTTAGAAACAGAAAACTCGGCGTGAAGATTAGATTGAAAGCAAATCCAAGCATGCTGAGATATGGGAATGCGTCCAGCCAAATTTCATTTTGCCCTATTCATGTAAAGCAATAGCTTAACAATTGCAGCTAGTGAATAATAGTATTAGTAGTGCCAGATTAAATTAAACTGGGTTTTTTTTCCCCCTTGGGATGACCACAGTTCCTGAACAGAACTTGGCTTCTTTCCGTTTGGCAACAGGCAAGGGTTGTTTATTTAGGAGTACAACAGTTTACTTATGGCAGGCTGATAGTCCCACTCCAGTTGCAAACAATGGGAAACAGCTACTGTGGTGAAGTGGCTCCATTCAAGTGCCTGCAAGTGTCCTATGTTTTATTATGTAGGTGACTGGGGAGAAAGCTTTGTTTAATGAAGGTTATCAGATTTGTCAAAGGATTTATTCTCTAAATTAATTTTTCCTCTCAAATTAGTTAACTTTTCAGTGTTGTAATTTGCGTAAGGACACAGTAAATGTTCCACATGCTTTTAATCCCCTTTAAATAAAATTAGACTGTGCTTTAGTTCTGGACCTACAGCTGATGCTTCCATGGTAACAAGGAGAAATAACCTACAAGTTGCTGCCACTGGCCTTTTTAGTTACAAAATTTGCACAGCAAGCTAATTTGTTCTTATCATAGAAATCATTTCATTATAAAGAAAAATAAAACACAGAACAAATTCAATCTGGACTTTGTAAAAGAAAACTCTACATCTATATAGAGATGTCTGCAGTATCTCCAGTTTAGAGAGAACTTATTCCAGTTAATTTCAAAACACAGTATATGTTCATTCCACATTTTTTATCACTTCAGAATGACACAAAAAAAAACCACTGTAAAATTCAATCCTTAAATACTGGAAGTATATAGACTACCACTGCAAGTGTAAAGCCTTTAATTTGGGAAAGAGGCGACAGTATGTAAATTGTACTTCAGTTCTTCATTTCTAAAGGCTTGGATTCAAATTCTGGGTTGAAACCAAGAGAAAAAGAGTCTGATGGTTTCAATTCAGTCTCTAATCTGTTCAAGCCCTATTAGAAACCTGCAAAATAATCCAACACAGTCAGCAGCCTCCTGGATGTTGAACAAGACTGACAGGGAAGTTAGGAGCAATGCCGGTGAGGGACCATCTCCTGTGGAGCTTCTTTTGCTCCTGGAAAATTTGGCTGAGGGCCCTTTGACGTTATTCACCCCTTAGCAGCCCATCGAGTGAAAAAAAAAAAAGTAGTACAAGTAGCAACAGATAGTGACTGCCTGGAAAATCAGAAGAAAAACGTGGAAGCTAAGTGTAAACTGGGAGTGATGCTTATACAAGTGAGGGAAATGTGGCAGGTGGGAGAAGGCAAGAGCATGAGCAGAGGAACCCTGGCCCTTGTGGGGCAGCATGGCTCATGCATATGGGGCTCATCCTCCTCTGCTTCTCCTACGGGCATGTGTCTGGGGTCCCAAAGGTGCCACTGGGGCAAAACATGTACCAGAAAATGATGGCCCTCCCTCAGAACTTCTTTAAAAGCCATACCTCTGGTTTGAACATCTTTCTTACTCTCTTTAAATGTAATCAGCTTCTGTGGCTGGTTTTAAACCCCAGTTTGAACTTCTCTTCTGCGTAGCTGTTTTATGTGAGATTCAAAGATAACGTGAGCAGAGAGTGATTTAAGCCATACGTTGTGTGGTTCATTAACATATAAAATATGCATAAAATACATATTCATAGATAATATGTAGCTGTGTATAAAAGCATAAAGATAGTTTTATAGAACTAGTGAAATAAACGATGCTTTTGAGCTTTCATAAAGGGTTGATCATATACTACTGTATCAATAATTACTTACTCACCCCTTTGCCAAACTGCCCATTTATTCAACTTGACAACCTAAATGGAAACTCCATCAGGTGTGCTTCAGTAAATATTCTGTTAAACAGCGGAAGAGCACAGAAATGTTAAGTGATAATAGGTTTGCATCTGGTTTGTGTTTATTTTAATAGGTTGCTTTCATCTGGCAAGAGATTACTAATTACATACTCCACTATCAAGTATATACTTATATGTAACTTAGCACCTGAGAAATAAGTAAGGCTTAGAAAGGATTTTCCAAAGCTTGTGTGCAATTGTAATAACTAGCTCAGTAGGATCTATGTGCTTGTTTGTTTCCTAAGAGATGAAGGGTTACATGGATTTGAATTAAGTTTTAGCCTGAATATTTATTTTTAGTGTATTTACTTGGCTGCCTGCAGATAATAGGAGTTTTGTGGCAGATTGATTGACAGATAAAGGATACTTCATTTCTGTTCAGCAAATTAAGAGAATTCAGAAAAGCAAGAAGCAAAAAACCCAAATTATTCTTAAAATCCTGATGTTAGCAATACCTGTGAACATGAAGGATAAAATCAGTGAACAAAAGCCATTTCTCAGTCAGTTATAAATAACTGTATGGTACAAGCAGTGTTTTTCAAGGAGAAGTAAAATATAAAACTGTTTCATGAAATTCTGCTAGTTATAAAATATTTTATGTGTAAATTATTCTGCCTTCTCAGTGGCAGCAGCTGCATATATGGTGCACTGTGTATATGATGCATTAAACAGATTAGGGAGATTTATGACAAAATCTATTGAATTTCTGCAATAAGTTTTATCAACATTTGAGAATCTATTGCTTTGACCTTTCTTTGGAAGAAAAACATTCGATGTGTTTATTTTAGCAGTTGAAACAGTCTGTACATTCTTATAGTGTGTTTATTTCTTTAAGTGATATTTACTCAGTGTTTAATAAACATAGAGCTGTTGTCATTCAACTATAGACCAGAAAGCATCTATATAAAAATCCGACTTCAAGTCTTGATTTTTTTCTAACAATGTGTAGACACCTTTAGAAACATAGTCATAAATTATATTCCTAAATATAAATTAAATCATCAACAAAAGAATTTCAGTTATGTCTCTTTTTTGCATTAGTAAATGAAGGAATGTGACAAAATGTATTATTTTGTACTTTGCTTATAGAATCCCATGCAGGTGTACTGGGCAGTTATAATTTCTTGCCACATCGTTGTCTTTGTTAAAAATTTAATTATTCACTTATGGGGCACTGCCATGACCTTTTTAAAAACAGAAGAGGTCATTGTCATACTTTCCCTCGGCACGTTATGAAGAGGTCCAGAGACAGGAGGGCACTGCACAGGCGGTACTGAAAAGGTCAATGCAATTTGGCATTATTTTATCTCTTTTTCAGATGTTGAACTCTGGTTAGAATGCAGAATTATTCTAATTAATTATTTATTATGTCAGCTTTCATTTTTAATACAACAAAGATTTTTTTTAAAGTGTTTTAGCTAATTATTATTTTTATCAGTATTGCTGTAGTGTGAGCAATTTGATAGAATACCAAGTTCTCAGTTTGCATTAAGGCCAGGCAGATCTTCTTTAGAAGCTTCCAGTATCTTGTTTGCCACACAGATTTGGAAGACTTTTACCATTTTATCAGACACACAAGAAGGCAAAAGTAAGATGGGAGAAAGAAGTAAATCTGAACTGTAACCCCCATGTGCTCCTCACAGGCACCTTCTTCCAGGTCGACACTCCTGGAGAGCTGTGGTAGGCAGGGCACACTTTCGATGCTGTTGAGGTGTTATATATGGAGGTGCAATAGGAAAAGCAGATGTGTTGGGTTTGGAGGCAGCCTTGGGACCTCTGAGACTGCTGTATCACAAGACCTAGTTTCCTATAGAGCTATTAGTTATGCTATTCAAATGAAATAAGGCAAATATTTGCCTTTTCACTCATGCACTTCAGGCCCCAAGTTTACTGTATGGCAACGCATAGCAATTTTACACACAAACACCTCTTCTGGCAAAAATTCAGGCATGGAGACCTGATGTGTTTCACAGCACAAAACTCTTATGCTGACAAGATACCCATAGCAATGTTTGATGTACTACTAAAGTTATTTGTACACACGGTTGTGTATGTGCCAGATATAAAGGCAATACTTCAAAATAGAAATAAACACCTGAAGAGAGGGTACATGACTTTTCTATGCAAACACAGTTTTACAATAATCTGTGGTGTGTTTTTAAGGAAGGTATGAGATTAGGGCGCAGTCATCATTGGGAGTGGGGCAAGAAAGATAAAATATGACTGTCCATTTTTTATTTTTATGTTGTTTCAGGTGTCATTAGGTAAGTCATTAGGTAACGTATAGCTCTCTCTGAGCTCTGACAGTGCATGAGCAGGACGCTTTACAAACCTGATGTAGAGTCACCTCCCCTGTGCTCCTTTTGTCCACAGCATAGCTGCCAGTCGGATGGGAACTCCATCTACTTCCACGGGACAGAAGGCAGTGAGTTCAATTTTGCCACAACTCGGGACGTGGACCTCTCCACAGAGGATGCCCAGGAGCAGTGGGCAGAAGAATTTGAAAGCCAGCCTAAAGGGTGAGTGCCCCTCACCTGTGCAGGGCCTTAAGCAGATGTGCAGCATCACTCCAGGGGTGTGGAAACTGGATAAACAGAGAATTCCATTTTGTCTTTGCTGTGTAGTCAGGGAAGATCGTGACTAGGATAAATAGCAGTACAGTAGATAACAGGTGATTGTGGATTTTAGGAAGGAACAAGTCCGGAAAGCCCCAAAGGAACAGTCAGTCTCCAGACCATCCTGTCACCTATGTTTTTCATGAAAAAAGTCATGTTTGTGAATTTTGCAGTCATTCTGAAGAAACACATGATGTTGATCTGTTTTTTCATTCACACCTGAGTGCTGTTAACAAACTCATATCCATACAAAATCCAATTCCTTGAGAAATTCATCCCCCTCTAGACTGCCACTGTGAGCCACACTTTGCCATGAGAGATCTCCTGCCTGTGCAGAAGCCTGCAGGTGTGGAGCAGGTGGAGGCAAGACAGCTGAAGCAGCAGCCTGCTCTCACCTTCCAGAACCGAGTGCATGGCCATGCCTGCCATGCAAGAGCTGAGGATCTGGCTGATAATTTACTGGTTTTTACTTTAAATATATACATCGGGATTCAAAGAGTATCTGTAAAGCCAGATCCAGCAGGGACTGCTGCAAACGCACGGAAAATAAAGAAGCCATCTAGGACAGCAAAATTGCTACTCTTAGCAAAACATGAGTGAGCTTAAAAGAAAAAAAAAAAAGTGTCCTGGTAAAGTATTATTTTATATACCTTGGTGTATAAATTCTGACAAAAAGAAAATGGCCAACAATGTGGTCTTGATTCTTTTTTATTTATTTTTTTTTAAAAAAAGACTTTAACTAGTTACTGTAACCCCAGGGCAATGAGAAACATACACTGCTAATTTATGGGTCTCTACCGAATATTGATTTTAACCTACAAAGTACTTCAGATCATTAGCAGCTGATTCAAATGCTGCCTATGCTGTGCTGAAGGTAAAGAGCACCTTTATAAGAAATACATGCTAATGTCTCCTGTGGACACATAGTTTATGTGAGGCTTACAGAAAAGTATTCACTGTGAACTCTGTCCCAGTTTGAATAATTAACCCATGGCACAGCAGGTGCTGTTTTAGACAAAGGAAAGAAAATGAGTATGTGTGGTGTGTTGTGTGACTGTGTGGGATACGTTTGAGATGTTCTCTTAGCCTCTTTTCCATCTTGAAAAAACAGGATGGCAGTGTTACATCTGTGCTGTCTGCAGGTCCTGTCTCTACTGAACCAGGTATTTAGTTAAGCTAAGCTGGGCCAGCTGCAACCCTTGTTAACAAATACACAATTTCTTCCAAATTAGGAAGGTTACATTTTTGCTGTCATATAGTGCGTAGCTCAAATCGCAGGTGCCACCACTCCCAGCTAGGAGCAAGGCAGGGTGCAGCCAGAAGATGCATTTTGCTCTCTCATCCTGCTTGCAGTCCCAGGAACCAGATCCTGATCTGCCCTCCTGCATGTAAAACCGTTGTGATGTGGCAGCCTGCCCTAGCAGGTGGCAGTTTTGTTTTCTGAGGCACTAAGCAGCCAGCCCAAGGCCTCAAACCTTTTTCCCTTGGGTTTTTTGTTTTTTTTTTTTTAATTTTCAAATTTTATTCTATATTAGAAACTTCCTCCTTACAATTGTTGCTCTAAGAATGGAAGATTAAATTGCATGCAGCCATGAAAACACACTGAACTCAGGTGATGTTACAGATTACATCCCCATCATATAAAATTGTAACCACCACTGTCCCTATCTGCAACATTTCTGTGGGACTTTGCTTTGGGAATTGTGCATGACTGCAAATATATGTGCCTCCTTAATTCCTAGAGAAATATTTTTGAATGCTGTTTGAACTATATTTAAAGTACCGCTTTACTGTATTCAAATAGTCACAGAAACACTTTCTTTATACCTGAGACAGAGCTTGCAGGAAGTTCTCAGGCTCCCCTTTGTAACATCAGCTCTCAAAGGAAAGGCAAAAGCATCCCTCATAAGGGAGAGAGCAAAAGGAAGCTCAATGTAGGGCTCACCACCAGCTGCTTCTGCACCAAGCGCTCTCAGAGGTGAGACATGTGAAAGAGCTCAACAGTGAGGGCAGAGGAGCTTATCATTGTTTTTAATAAGCAGCTGATTGGTATTTTTTGCATGTCCCACCTAAAGCAGTAAGCTACATGGATAGGGGTTGCGGTTGTTAGTACCACGCATCTTCCCACTGTCGTTCGGCTGTTTAACTGTGTAAATTAGGACCTGATCCTAAAAGTGGTCAGATCCTCACACCAGGCTGCCTCTGCCTCTAGCAGACACATTAATGCTTTGGACCTCTGTGTCCATTTGCTCTAGTTTAGGTCCTTATATTATTCTATCACCGGGTTTATAAAGAAGAATTTCAAGAGTCATGCAAGTGATAAATTAATTCAAATGTAATGTCCGCATCTCTGTCATGCCATCACCCAGGTTCCTTCTCCATTTGTCCTTATGGACAGTGTGTTGATATATTTCTATTAAAGTGCCAGTTTTTATCATGCAGTAGAACTTCCTGGGTTTCATTTCTAATGCTGCCTAAAATGAGAGGATCCTTGAAGCATCCATGATCTGCATCATTCATGACCCTGAGTTGTTTTGTGGGTCACTACTGAGAGTGTTTTAATTGAGCTAAATAGAGCATACAAAAGATCAATGGAGCATTGTGAGATTTTCTCATGTAAGTTAAAGAAGGCACAACTGTTTAATTCTGTACTTGCCTTCAGCCCAAGAGACCCATTTTTTAAATTGTATTTTGATTATATTGCACATTACCTTTACAAATTCTGCATGACAGACTTAGGGTTAGGTTAAACTGTGCTTTGGTTAAAATATTTATATAATAAAGCTTTTCAGTGATGTTAAACTCACTAATTCCTGTGTAAATGACTGACAGTTTCAAAGCAGGATTTCCAAACAGGCACGCTGCTGGTCTGTCACAGCTTAGGTCAATAAGGAAACTGGCAGCTTTTTGGAAGATCCTAAAAATAAATTTTGAAATAGTTGGAATGGTTAAACTGATAACTAGACTGTTGAGTTCTTGAAATGACAGGTTTTGAAATTGTCTTATGGCATATAGCTGCTCGAGATTATTTCTGCTGGAGGGAGAGAGGAAAAGGCTCTGCCTTCCCACAAAGGTTTCTGAACTGCAATTTTTTCTCATTCATCCTGAATCTTGCTGGCTAGTTAAATGATTGGATTATCAGGATTTAGTGATTCTGAATAATTTCATTGTTTTATCATCTTTATAATTTTAAAATACTGTATTATGAATTAATTAAGACTTCAACATGAATAATAATGGATCAGACCAAAGTAACGTACAAGTTTTCAACAGTTTCTAATCTTTCAAAATATTGTAATTGAGTTTTGAAGAAACCAGCGCTTTCATGATGAAAACATATTTTCAATTAAAAATATTTAATTGAAAAATTCTGCAACAGCTCTTTTAATTATCACTGAATAAAAATAAGATAAAATGCTGTACAGAAAACCTGAGAAAGATCGTATCATCACATATTAGAAACACAGCAGTCTTTTTTCATACTCTGTTCATGTGTTAGTTAAAAACTGTTACCCTAAATGCTGAAAAAGATGAAAAGAGAGCATTTTCAGCTATTACCTACATATTTAATGACTGTATGGCAGATATGGTGGGCATGTGCCTTTTCAAACTTCATTGAACTATAAACCTTATATTATGCAGAACAAAACAGAATGCAATTTATTTTAAACATTTTATTGTCAGAAAAATAATGAAGATGATAGAACAATACAACACTAAATATTTGGTAATAGCATTCATTAAAAGCCTCATTTTTTTAGTAATTCATGCTTTTATGGCAATTTATTTAAAATACTTGCATTAACTTTGCTTTAAGTCAACTGGGTTTAAAAGCTAGTATTGAATATGTAAGTAATGTCATAGGAGTCATGTTTGAAACACTCCATTTTGTTGTCCTCTCTAAGAGTAGAAGCAGATGCCTTTTTTTTGTATATATAAATGAACTCCTAGAACATCTTTTGTATGAGTTTATCAGTAACGTGCCACTGCATGTTCTCTGCCCCTTGTTGATCTCTTCAGGTGGGACATATTTGGAGCCGTCATTGGTACCGAATGTGGGACACTGGAATCTGGCTCAGCTGTGGTATTTCTCAGAGACGGAGAAAGAAAAATATGCACTCCTTACATGGATGCTACAGGTTATGGGAACTTAAGATTTTATTTCAGTATGGGTGAGTATATATTCCTAATGTAATACAACATATGAAGCATGTGAGATTTAAATTGTGCAGTGTGCATAGGAATTTTTAAATACTGCTCAGAAGAGGATAGCTCTGATTTGCGACTGTGATGCCCATGAGGATGTAAGACTGACCACTGCTGGTCAGACGAGAGTCCACCCTTCTGGATGCCCACACAGGTGTACAAACAGGGTAGGCGCGTAAATAGACCTCCCAGAAATATTCTCCCAGATGAGACTGACTTGCAGATGAAAATTTCTGCTTTCTGAACCAAACAGGGCACTCTGGGTTTAGTAGCCCTTGGTGTGCTTTTCTTCCATGGATTTATCCAGCCTTTTTTTTTTTTTTTTTTTTTTTGGCTGATACAAACATTTAGCGTCAGGTTAAAACAGTTCAATATAGAAGTTATATGAAGGTGTGTCCATGTCAGATCAGTGTCTAAACTTCCTTTATAGTTAGAGGAGATATGGTCAGTGTCGTTGCTGGAACAAAACGTTCAGCTCATTGTGAGATAGCTGTGCTAGACCAGCCGAGCAGCTCCCTGGACCCCACTGACTGCATGGGTTGGATCCCCACTGATATAAAGGAAGCTTAAGCACCTGGTGCACACATAGATGTGGGTTCACACTTGTTGAGTCCTCAAGCGGGATTTGTTGCACAAGCACAGGACGTTGTTGCCACTTGAGGTGTCCAGGTGTTTCTGAGACATCAGCACAAGGCTGGCAGATATAACCTGGGGCTTGGTGGAAATCACAGCCTGCTGGAGTAGCAGGTAGGTGAGGCAGCCTCTCCACAGTGTCTAAAGTGATCCTTGGTGCTAGTGTTTAACCAACTGAACCTGCCTGTTGTGCCCACAGCTCCATAGGTTAACAATTATTCATGTGAAGTAACATCTTCTTTGTCTCGGATCTTCAAATGTCCCTTATTATGTCATTAGAAGCAATAGTCATACCTTTGTCATCCTTACCACACTGCAAAGGATGATTTATAGGTACCTGTCATATCTGCCTGCAGTCGTATCCATGTAGACCCTGGTGTTCATCCATCAGAGTCAACAGGGTTGCATCCGAGGGTGAGACAGGAGTAGCACAGAGGTGGAGCAGCCTTACCTAGTTGAACCCATAGAATAGTTTCTGCTCTTACTATATTCATAAACATTTTCCTCTGCTAATGTGTTGGCCCAGGGCGAGAGTCACACAGAGTGTGCTATAGTGTGCTATGGTCTTGGAGAAGTTATGGCCTACACGTGGTACCCCTCATGAAAAGCACGATGCGGTGTTAGCATTATCTGTAGACGTTCCCTGCCGGGACAAAGTGCAACCTCAGTCATTTACCAGGGCTAAGAAAGCAGCTAAGAACAAATCCATGCTGTCACTTCCCCTCTCCACTGTTGTCAGCGCAACTGCACTAAGTGGCTGTTGCAACACACCAAAATCCCTATGAACATGGTGGTTATCGTTCATTCCCTCACGGTGTTTTTCCAGAACTTTTATTTTGCACATAGAGGAAATTGTATGAAGTTATTCTCTCAACACCATGTTTAAAGGAGTGGGGTATTTTTGCTTAAAAGTAGAGAATAATAGAGTAATAAAGGAGGAAGCAGAGACTAAACTTGTGACCTCCACAAGCAACCTTCTGAATCAACAAGAACGAACACACTTTATTTAATGAGTGGAAGACCTCATGTTGTTGTCCCAAGTTACCGCACATCTCGTCTGTGTTACATGAATTACCAATAAAGCACAGGAAAAAGAGGATGCCTTTTCTCAGTTCTTCCGAGCATTACAACACCTGCAACAGAAACAGGAAATAAATTTGCTCAACCTTCTGAACTTGGGGGAGAAGCTGTCAGCACATGCAGGGACAGAGGATAGTGGGATATCACTTGAAAAATGTATTCTGTATGTACTTGTAAATTAAATAAATAGTAGTTTAAACATTCGGGCAAGCAGAGGATTTGAAAGGACACAGGGATGCTCCTTATTATGGTATAATACACATCAAAGATGCACATCTTAACTAGTTCTGTGGACTGCTTTGCCTAGTCCATTCCAAGAACTGGCCATCTGTAATGAAATAAGAAAGTGTTTCATATATGGAACTTTTCTACTTTAGAGACTTTTCAGAGAAGCTTCCTCATCCTGTTTTTTTCTCTTGTGTTTTTTTAAATACCTGTGGTACCTGTGGTGTACAGGGAAATGGCGTTTCCTTTTTCAAATACAGATACTTTGTTTTAAAATCTTTTCTCCAGAACACCAAACTAGTGTGATGATGCCCATCTCATAACTATAATGCAGAACTTAACACTAATATTTGCCAATACACCTGCTCTTTCGGAGAAGGTAAATAAGTATTTTAGGTTCTACCAATATGAAGATATTTTAAATGCTGTCCCGTTCCAGTGAGGTGACCATGTCACATGTTTTGTGTGATGTAATAGACTCCATCCATCCCTTTGAGGATATGGTGTAGACAGTAGAAGTAGCAGCACAACAAATAAGGTACACAGCAGTCTTCCTTGTTTCCTACTAAGAACAAGTTCTCAGCTGTGAAACTATCAGCTGAGAAGTGTTTAAGAGATCCTCACATATGATGTGTGTGGCTGCACGAAGTGTGAGTACTAAACAACAGTTTACTGACAAGGACTCAAAAGCAGAGCAGTTCTATGTAAATACAATTTAAAGCATACAGACAGGGGTATTGCTTTGGGCACAGCATTTACTATTAAAATTGTTTTGATAAGATGATTGAGAGAGGTACTGGAGGTTTTCATAATTGTCAGCCCCCTTGATCTCTGGCATGGTGTATCTGATCAAATAGTTCTTACACACTGTGACCTTAGGGCTGATGATCTTTTGTTTCATATCCTAAGTTAAATAGCATCTGGTTGTAATTATTTTTGTAATTATGGCTGCATGATATGATTCCACTTTCCAATAATAAGGACTTCAATTAATTTTGTTCTCCCTCAATTGTGTGCTGTACAGGGGGAACCTGCGATTCTGGAGAATCCCATGGAAATGATGTCATACTTTATGCCAAGATTGAAGGCAGGAGGGAACACATACCCCTTGATACCCTGACCTATGCTGCTTACAAGGTAAGCCATCTTAAACAAAGTAGGTGGCTGGGGTGGAGAGATCAATCTGTTTTCAAGCCACCACAACAATGTTGTATGTTGAATTCCACAGGGATGGTCAGACATGACCTTCCCAAGCACATCAATCATGTTCAGGTCTCGCAGTGATGGGGTGCCTTTGCAGCACAGCTCTGCAGTCATTGCTGATTGCTCCACCCCCAAGCAGGACTGTGGCGCTGGCCAGTACTAGGGTAACAGGCAAATGGGCAACAGGGTTCAGTGATAACGTCTTATCACAAATAATTACTTTGTCTGCACTCAAGCTCCTGCTAGCCACGGTTTGATACTCAAGAGCCATGTCCTGAGAAGGTCGGTCACGGTAGGATCAGTGGCTGGGAGGAGAGTGACTCAGAAATGCCTGGATGTCTTTCCCATGCCTACTGCAGGAATTTTCACATTTTACACTTTTTCTTTCCCTTTTAAATAAAGTTGTGTGCCCTCTTAGAGGGTCCGCAGTGATGTGGGCATGAACTCGGCCATAGGAGGCGGTTGCTGGCAGCATGCACAGGCAGTGTCTCCTCTGCTAATAGTGCAGCCTCCTTCCAGCCACCGCCACCACCCTCAGGCAGGACACTAAGGACCTGGAGCTTGCTGCCACGATCCTTCCTGTCTAGGGCAAGGAAGCACTTAGACCACGGGTACTCTGGATAACCCAGCCATGAGGTGTCCTTATTCTGCTGCTGTAAAAAAGGCGGCAAAAATTGATATGTAGTACATACAGACATGGATGAGAGAAGAGATTGGAATCCAGTATGCTTATACAGTGTGTGGGAAATTTGGTGGTAAAGATGCAGCTGATTTCAAGCAGAGGTCTGTATGACCATTTATCCTGATATTTTGATGAGGATTAAGTTCCTTTATATTTTTGTATGCAGACAGCAAATATTTACAGTCGGGCTCGGCCTGAGTTTGGTTGAGTCACTTGCATTGTTTCATTGTGCGTGGCTTCCCTCCTCTCCTGCTTCTGTGTGAAAGACAGGGTAGAACCTTTTTAAAACTAAGGAAGCCGTAATTGTAAAATAATAAAAAATTAATTGGGTAACTCAGGGAGAGATAGGATCTGTAATTACACTGAATTCATTGTGGAGTTTTTTTTAAAACAAGCAGTTTAAAGCTGACATCCTCTTTTGACATAATAAAGTTCTAATTATGTTGCTTTAGGACAAAGGCTAAGCTTTGTAAAGGCAGTGCTTTATTTCACAACGTAACGTCCTCCCTGCATACGCCTGTGAACTCACGCAGTTACTCCATTCTCACATATTCAGACTAGACATGCCATTACCCTCCGTTTGCTTCTGTGAGCTGAAAGGCTCCAGGACAAAGATCATCTTCCATTACTAGCTGAGCACTGGCAAAACAAACTGGTATTTTTCAGAATGCAGGAGGTACAGTCTTTTCTGCAGTGCCTTTACAACCAACCAATCTGATCCCACTAAGATGAAAAGCGACACCGGTATCCAGACTGTTAATCGGCTGTGCATATAATATAAAATACTTTTATTTGGGATCTTCTGTGGAAAAAAAATGGCTAAAATAATTAACAGAAATGAAGCAAGTAAAGAGAAAAGCATGTTTGGTTCAGCAAATTTGAAGTTGCTTTTCTATTTTAAATAGTACCTTGTGACCCTTTTAAAATAGTATTTGTTTTATTTAAGCCTGGTTTAATTTCTTTTAAAGGTTCCATCTTTGGTTTCTGTTGTCATTAGTCCGGAGCTGCAGACTCCTGCAACCAAATTTTGCCTGAAGCAAAAGAGTCACCAAGGCCACAACAGGAATACATGGGCTGTGGATTACTTCCATGTCCTTCCAGTGCTCCCTTCCACGGTGACTCACATGATCCAGTTTTCCATCAATTTAGGTTGTGGAACTTACCAGCCTGGTAACAGGTACAACTAGTGAGATCTCTCTTTTGGTTATCAGCTTTCTAGTACATTTTGCTTTGTAATATCTGTATGAGTATTGGGAATTTTTTTCTCAGAAAGAATGGAGCCAATTAATAATGACAAATATAAGCTGCTCAAAAGTTAATGTTTCTCCTGATCTCCACAGACCCAGATTTATGTATCTCACATGCAATAAGGAGTCTATTAAATAGCTTTACAGGTCAAAACTTGCTTTTCTTAGTCCATTATTCTGAAATATGCTTATGATTTCAGAGCAACTTTTGCTTCGGCTTCTAATGGATATGAGATTTACCTCTTAATACTGTGTAAGGGGGAGAGTATTAAAAGCAGCAGCAGCAACCTGCCCTGCTGACCTCTCAGAGATTACTGATGCCACAAGCATATCTAATTCTTCTAAGACTGGTGATAAGTGGTCCTCATGTTACTGACTGTCAGTGCGAGGACCTCACTGTCTGTAGACTGGCCACAGAATTCTTCTTCTGGCTTCACTTCATCGGGCGATTCAATATGATTTTTTTTCCATGGAGTTATGGGAGAGGGAAAGGGAAATAAGGGAGTCATTTGCTGCTCCATATTTTGTAGAATCGTATAGTAGAACTGCCAGTACTGAGGAGTTTGGCTCTGCCTCCCTTGCGAGTGCCCTCTGCACCTCCCAGGCTGCCGTAGCTCACCCTTCCTCACCAGGCTGAGCAAGCCGCTCCTCAGCCCCTCCTAGCTTGGTGCTTGAGGCCACAGACGTCTTGGTCATCCTTTGCTCCACCTCTCCAGTTTCCTAACATCCTTCTTCAAACAGGGGACCCACAACCAAACTGTCCGCTGTCCCTCTTCCCTTATGTGCGTGTGAGACCATTTATCCTGATATTTTGATGAGGATTAAGTTCCTTTATATTTTTCCAGAGTCAAGAGTTTAAAGTAAGATACTCTAAGTGCTTTCACATCCATGTCCTGTGGCACCTGCTTCTGAGTGGAGAAGGCTGCGTTAGCACTGACAGTCCAGGCAGCCAGGCAGGGCAGCAGAATTCAAGGGGCAGCAAAAATCAAGGCATTGCACTTATCTCTGCTAGGAAGGGAAGGCAGCAACGTTTTTCTACAAAAGTGAAAACTTTTCCTGTAAACACCCTTGACCTGTAAACGTGTTACATAAAGTCTCTGTCTCAGTCTGTTATCTTATGGGGGCTGGTATATATTTGGAAAGATTAATATTCTTCCTTTGTGTAAACTATTTCTGAAGCAGAAGTGAGCTTCTTCATAACAAAAGCACTGGATCCCCATTATGCCTATTTGTATTTCCCAAATAACGCAGCATGTCCCATCTCTTGGTGTACAGCATTATTCAGAATGCTTTCATTACTTGCAGATGTGAGACTCGCACTGAATATATGCAGCAAATACAGCCCTCCAAGGTATCAGTACAGTTAAATCTGAAATTAGTCAAAACTTCCATGAACCGTTTTAATACACACTTACAATATCACAGTGATGGTACCTTTAAATGAAGTAATATTCTCAGCAAATTATAATGAAAAGTTATAATCCAATAATTTAGTATTGAGGTGATGAATTATGACTTTTCTAATGTCCCACTGACATTACATAAAATCAAACAGAATATTAGAAGCTAATTATATGGAGGAAATTACAAGAGTATTTCGGTAAAATACTAAATCCGTAATAAATCAAGCACTTTTTGTATTACTGTTTCAAGGTCTTCAGAATGTAAGACATCTAAGGATTTCCTTACACTCTTAAATTGTAAACAATGGGCTTTATGAAATATGCAGTGAAATAGGGAAGGAAAATATTTTTTTTCTGAAAATTGAACTAGTCAATTAACTTTGGGGGGAATGGGTTTAATAGCTCGTTGCCATAGACTCAGTGAATGGTCTCATAGTTTCCAGTTCTCTAATGTCACTGCCTGCACATGGATGGTTTGGTTTACTACTAGTCTATGAAACTAGAGAACTGCAGCCTTTTGCCAAGCAAATCTGGAGTTTTCACATGTGCTCATGTCACAAAATTCACCAAAATTCGCCACTGAGCACTCCAGGCTCTGTGAGGTGGAAGAAAGCCTCAAAAGATCACTGTAGCTGAGCAGTGCAGAGGCTCCCATGGCCCCCGGGGGCTGTGTCTGCCATGGGGGCTCTCTGAAGGATGAGTGCCCTTCCCCCAGTCCCCTCCACCCTCTGTGGTCCTCACCAGGGGCTGCCTGCTTTCACTGTTCCACGGTGCCTTTCTGATCCCTGTTTAGGCACAATGGTTGGAGGAGGCAGGTGACTGGGGAGTCCAATGAAGTCAATACTTGTCAGCAATGAAAGTGAAGAGCCAGCCAGTGCGTGGATAACTAATGGTCTTTTACCACCTTCTGAAGATGTAATGGTTAGCCGCTGGCAGTTGTGACTGTCCTGTGCTCACATGATGCTGTCTAGCTCTGATTAACGCAAGTTTTCTCCTCATTATTTTTGAAACCATTTCTAGCTGAAATATACAAGTAACATCAGCTCATTTAACAGCAGCGGCCTAAAAAAAGTGGCTAGACTGTGGTAAAACAAGGACTAGATGTTTAGACAGTCCTCAATCTATAAGCTACCCTTTTGGTTTTTAAACACAGATTTGTTTCACATTTGTATTTTCAGGAATTTTTGTATTCAAAGTCTGCTTAAAATTATTTCACATTTCATCGTCAGTTATTAGGAATAGCAGATTTGGTGGTTTCTCAGAGTTGATACTGCTACATTCGTGTCTGTGCCAGGTGGGCTCACGGTGTCTTTCTACTTTCTTTCCTTCACTGTGTTATCAGTGTCAGCTTGGAGTTTTCAACCAACCATGGTCGTTCCTGGTCCCTGCTTCACACCGAGTGTTTGCCTGAGATATGTGCTGGGTCTCACCTCCCCCACAGCACCGTCTATGCCTCTGAAAATTACAGCGGGTGAGAGTGTTCTCTGCAAAGCTGAGATGCAAGATTAGAGAAGTGAATTATAGGTGACAGAAGAAAACAGCAAAGCGCACCACCCTGTGTCATCTTTCATTTTTGACTGGCTGAGGATAGCAAGGAAGGGGTGTTGTGGTCTCCCTGGCTGCCCAGTAATGGAATTTGAAATACATGGGGCTGCTTCTGTGGTATAATATTATTTTTCTGATGCTGAAGATAAATAACAAAAAAAGCCCAACTTGTGGACAGCATGCTGGTAATTAGAAGAAAAGTTATACCTTGTCAAAGCCACAGAAGTTTTCTTCTTAGTCAAAGGAACCATCAGTCAAAACCATATTTACATCCTCAGGCACCTTTACTCACTTGGAATCCCAATGCTGGGTTATAATAAAGCACATCTGTACTTCTGCAGATGGAAATGGATATTAGTGTCACTTTGTTACACCAACCCTTCTCTTTATTAAGTCTCTTCGGTTCTGTTCTGACCATAAAATGAACTGTGACACCTTGTTGCGCGGTGCAAATCCCATGTCTGTGTATCCTTCGTATCCTAGCTTCCACAGACACTTCACAGCCGTGGCAATGACTATGGGAAGAAAGTGTATTTGAAGCATTGCTGTGATCTGGTGACCCCACTCCCCATTCCTCTACCATTTTCATAGGAACCATGACCCACAGTGTGTGTAGGAAGTGTAGCCCCCATGGATGATACGAGAATGATGGCCCAGACCGCAGCGGGCTAAATTTTCTCAACCCCAAGGTTTTCCACCAAACAGAGCTCAGTTGTACCAAAAAGTTTAATTCCGTATGCAATTTAGGACATACTCATTGTGACAGAAGCTGCTACAGCAAAGCAGGTTAAGGTCTTTGCTGACTTCATGCATTCATACCGGGGGGGGCGGGGGGATGGCTGGGTTTGATAATATAATAATTAACATTCATGTAGTGTATGAAAATATCATGGGTTATATTCTTTTTCATTTGTGTTTTCTAAAGCTGCAGTAACTTCACTCTTTCATTTGAGCAGATTTTAGAACTAAAAATTCTCACAAAACTTCTAGTATAAGTAAACAAATCTGCAAAACATACGGTTGCTTAATGACTATCAGTGTAAAATGCTAGCATTTGTTTTATATGTATTTCAGGTGGAACCGAATAACTATTCCCCTTCCCAATGCTGCATTAACAAGTGACACCAGGATTCGATGGAGGCAAACTGGACCAATCCTTGGAAATATGTGGGCAATCGATAATAGTTAGTATTCTTATCCATAATCATGATACATCAGAAGAGTAAACTTCTGTATGCTGTTCCAAGTAAACATATTGTCTACAATCACAAGTCAAAGGATTTTCAGTTTGTTACATTCCTTTTCTTCTTATCTGCAATTGGTAACAGGTGCATTTTGAAGAGAGAGGGGAATTCTGCCATTTGAAAAGACAATAGCTCAGTAGATTGCCTTTTTTTTTTTTTTTTTTTTTAAAAAAAATAATGGAATGCTTCCCAGGAAAAGATATTGGTGGCAAGAGCTTAATATAATATTTCCTCTGACTGCTTAGTCCTAGTTACTTTGGTATTTATGTACTACACTGCACTATTAAGGACACGTACTGCGCCAGCCTAAGCAGCAGTTGCAGCATCTGGGACATATTTTTCCTTCTGGACATAGAAGACCTTCACAAAGCAGTGCTGCTACCAAAAGACTGACAAAACTTTTACATTGTTCACAGTATCTTCAGGGGGGAAGTACCATCTGTTTCAGGGAACTGTTCTTCCTTTTGGAAATTATTTTTCATTTACCTGTTCTTTAAACAGATGTGAAGAACTGGGAGAAGCCTATACTGACTCATATAATTATAAAACTTAGTGCAGAGGATAACCAGGGCCAGTCTTGAAAGGAAATACTTTAAAGCACAGAAAAAGTATTTGGCAACACAGGATAAAATAGATACAATGTATGGAATGCAGAAATAAGCATGATTGAAAAAGCTAACTATGAGAAGATGCAAGTTTTTTTAGCATGCGCATTAGCCCTGAATGATATGGAACTAACTACATCCAAAATTTGTTTCTTTAGATGTGTGAGGTATGCAATTTAAACATTTATGGTGATGTACAATAGCCCGTGAAATTTTGTAATGATTCCCAGTAAGGTTTGATAAGGGAGCCTGGGAATGGCACACAGTTACATTTTGCAAAATTCTTAAAATAGATTAATGCCTACTTTTGAAAAGAAAATCCTTGAAGCTGATAAGGCAGTGCCACAAATGAAAGTTTTTCATGGAAAGTAATGAAAATTATTCTCTTAATCATATGACTGGGAATTAGCATCATCTTAACATTCTGGATAGCCTATTAATGCTTGTCTTTAGAGATAATGATATGCATCAAAAAGAAAATAAAATTAAGGGAAAACTGAGGTATGTAAACTTAGATGTCTGTGAGTATCTGCAAAAATTAGTTCCAAATTCTTTACAACAGAACAAAACAACAAGATTCTGAAAATCAATTGGCAATTCATCTGTCTGTGCCACCCTTACTTGCAGAACAAAATACAATTCCATCAAAGGATGCTGCATGCTCCAGTGTGTGCCATCCCAAAAGAAGTTTTACCAACTATCTGCCTAAAAAGTGCTCATTCCAAAATGCATTTGAGGTGTAGAACCATGATACGGGAATAAGGTCTTAAAGATGAACATGTTTCTGAGGTTCTGCATGCCTCTTTGTTAGATACTAGTGCAACTGAAGCTTTACACCTTATTGTAGGAAAAGCCTTATAAATATTGTCAAGCCACTCAAATTCTTGAAGAGAGGAAGATTTTCAAGGATTCAGCACTCTGACTTTTAGCTTCACAACTGTTTCTTATGTGAATTAAGTTTTAAATGAAATCTGGAAGCCGGCCATCTTTTAGAAACACTGGAAAACTGCCAATTTCCATAAAGCTTTTTTCATTTTGAACGACAACATTACGTCTTTAACCCTTCTACTTTTACCACCCCCTCAAAAAGACCTCAAAAGACACAAATAAATCAAACAGAACAGAATTTTTGCACCCTGAAAAGTGAGAAAATCTAGAAATCACATGAAATCTGATGGGGAGTTAGTTACAGGGAGTAACTAACAGGGATTTAAAGTGCATCTGCCAGGGGGTACTGACACACTGCTATGATGGGCAGCATCATAAATCTAGGAGAGGGAATAAGTACAGCTTGTTATAAATGATTTCAAATTGGTGGCTATTTGGCTGACATTCCAAAAGTCACAGTGTGAGTGGATAACTCCAAGTAATCGTCATTCTTCAACAGAAAAGATGACGCTATTCATGGTTAAGGCCTGTTTATCATATTGTATTGAGAAAACATTGCCTGTAAGTTACCACTTTGGGCTACACGCAGCTTAATGCATTTGGTCTATAGCCAGATCAATATTTTCTTTATCGTAGTGCAGAGATATATATTGTACTGAGATTTACTCATCTTTCCATTCTTCATATTTATCACAAAGTATCAACACTGTCGATTCGGAGTCATTGGAGGAAGGTGAAGTAAAAGAATAAAATAAAACAAGTCTGGAGTATTTTTGAGCACATATTATATGGAGGTTTATTCCATTTGAAAGAGTCAGTGAAAGTGTATGATATTGCATAGTTACTTAAGATATATCAGGGCAGGTTTTAATTCCAGTAAGTCCTGTGAATAACTATGTGGATTTCAGTGAAAGAAGCAGTGGCACATTTTTAAAATCTGCAAGACTGCTATTGGAATGTACTAATATAGGTATTGGATTACATCTCCAAAATAAGATGAAGAAAAGGGAAGGCAAGAAAATGGTCAATGCATAGCAAATCATCTGATCTCATTCACAGTCTTAGAAAAATCAGGTAAATTAATTAAAACATCACTCAGGCCACACATAGACATTACCCATTAAATAATAAATTATCCATGGCTATCCTTGATACAGTCAAACACATTTTATCCTTTTGTAGACCTCTTGCAGCTAGTGGGATTAAGATAAATACAGTAACTGTATGAGCAGGTCTGTATACTTTCTTGTATTCATTATATTCTGTTTATCACATAACACACATTCGTTTAACTGGTTTCTTTTCTCTGCAGTTTATATTGGTCCATCTTGCCTCAAATTCTGCTCAGGGCGAGGACAGTGTACGAGAAATGGCTGCAAGTAAGAGTTATAATTCAGTACTTGTATTCAATTTCTGTCACATAGTTCACTTGATGATCTGAAAGTTGAAGTGATTTTCATTTCAGCCATTGCTTTTTTGAGATGACTAAATATAAAACTAGCATAGCCTCCAGAATGCGTAAAGCTCGCTGGAGAGCTAAAGATCAATCTTCCTAAACAGCAGCATATTTAAATATTTTTTTATAATTTTCTTTTGGGAGAGAGTCTAACTTTCAGTTTAACTTAAAATGTGCTACAGACCACACCGAAATGTCAGCGATGCATGCTTTATACTGGTTTTAGAGGTGATTTGGGACTGTATCACTTTCATATTAAATTTTGGGAAAGAATCACAATTTTCATAGTTCTAATATCCCATAGCCTAACAGATCTCAAGGACAGAAGGTCAGCAGTCCACTTTTTTTCTGAAAACTTGGCTTGTTAAAAGGGTTTCAGCCTAAAAAATAAAGCTATTTACTCAAAACCTGTAAGCCCATTCAAAATGTTGCTGTACTATTTTTAGTTATTAACAACAGCGTGGCCCACAGCGTGTTCTGTTCTGATACTCAATTTCTTGTAATCACATCTGACACACTACAGATAAAATCAAATTAATCATCTTATATATGAACAACTGTAAATTATGTCGGCAGTATTTTTGTTCCAAAAATGAATAAAAATATTTCTGTATTGAGTGTTATCTGTAGATTGGTGGAGTGTTCATAACTATGATTTTTCAAAATTGGAAAAGTAAGCACTAGCTAAAAGGACACCACTGGCTATGCAATACCTAAATAGAGTTTAAAGAGGTTCTTGGTCCTTAGATTTCAGAGGGACTTGGTAGGCATCTTCACTTCACGGACAAGTGCAGACACTGTTGGTTTGCTAAACAAGCCACAGGAGAAGACAAGTCATTAATTGTGCTGTTCAACCTTCCTCACCTGCAGGTGCGACCCTGGCTTTTCAGGGCCGGCGTGTGAGATGGCATCGCAAACCTTTCCCGTCTTTGTCTCGGAGAGCTTCACCAGCTCCCGCCTTTCCTCCTACCACAGTTTTTACTCCATCCGGGGGGCTGAGGTCAGCTTCGGCTGCGGTGTCCTGGCCAGCGGCAAGGCCCTGGTCTTCAACAAGGATGGGAGGCGCCAGCTCATCACCGCCTTCCTTGACAGCTCCCAGTCCAGGTGAGAGGGAAGGAGCAGTAATATGAGGCAAAGAATTTGGGGTACCCCTCCCCTTCCAGCTACAACCTTGTGTATTATTAAGCCCGTTGTTTTAGCAGGAAGAAAAGTTTTTAAAAACCATCTAGTTCCATATTTTCACGGTGATTTCATAGCCTTGCCTTTTTTCCTCCTGCTTTGTAAACAACAGAGCCCAAAACAGACTGGAGGGAAGTTATTGTACAGCTCGGATGGAAAATATGAAATGTTAATATCAAACCTGAGTGTCAAAGCCAAGTGCTAATTAATTATTTATAAGGTTGTGTTTATTTGACATCTTGTGGCAGCTGATTAGATCCATTCACTATGTCTCCCTCCCCTTCAGTGCCTAATAAATAATTAAATGCTGTAATGATTGGCATTTTTTAACTATATGTGCCACATTGCATTACTTGACAGTAAAAACAAATCATGTGTACAAAACCCCATAACTGATATTTATCAAAATTTGTCTGGATTGAGAAGATCTGAAAACAACCCGGTTAGGAAAAAAAAGCCAAAAACCAAACCGCTATGCAAACGGTACCCTATAAATACTTGTGTAATTCTGATTCAGGTTCCTGCAGTTCACACTGCGCCTGGGCAGCAAGTCAGTGCTGAGTACCTGCAAGGCACCCGACCAGCCCGGGGAAGGAGTGCTGCTGCACTACTCCTACGACAACGGGATTACTTGGAAACTACTGGAACACTATTCTTACCTCAACTACCATGAGCCAAGGTACGTACATAAACATTACAAAGAGTGTTATCTACATGCAGGTAATGCTGGTAGTGGCAGTCTATGTCAATGTGGAGAGTAAGTACATCTGCCCATACAGTGTGGGGGTGAGTGCAGTGAAAAACTTTTACTGCACCCTGAAAGTTACTGCTTTGCCTTAAAATTTTGCAGCTGTTTTGGGCACTTCCCATTTTTGCCTGCTTCTGTAAAAATGAATGTATGGATTTAATGGCATTTAAGTCTTGGGTGATGTGACAGAAGAAGCTGAGGCAGTGCGGGATGAGGGATAGAAATGTACTTGTGGGAAACAGAGGCATGCCTCTTCCCATGGAAGCAGCCAATTGTAAAGAAAAATTAACATAAATTATTTGTAGCTTTGAAGCCGTAGACACCTTCACTACACCATCCTCTGGGATTAGGAGTTTGCAGTCAGTGCAGGACAGCTGAGATCTGATTGTGAGGGTCTCTCCAGGTCAGCAGGCAAGTTGTGCCTGCTCCCACTGTGACTTTGTGCCCGTGCCTGTGGGTCAGACTCGGTGCCCTGAGAGAACCTGCTGGTGACTGTGCCTGGGAATTGTACAAGTCACAAAGAAACTGAACAAAAAGCTCATCTCATCTAGCAGCGCTTATGTTTGGTGACAGATTTGAGAGGAAAGTATCTGATGTATTTGGAAAGATGGTGTTGTTTACAGCTACATTTGTGAGACCATCCGCCAATTTTAATAAAGCATTACAAAATCAGGACTCTTCATGAGCACACCTGTACTGCAAGCCCAGGACAATCTGGGCTGGGTCTCTGCAAACCCACTCAAACCTAGAAGCATCCATCTTCATGGGGTGCTGCAGCAGAACCAATAAATCCCAATGAAAGGAAATGCTCTTCAAGGGAGCACACGAGAGGCAGAGCCAGCGATGGCATTGCAGGTCCCATCCCAGCAGGTCCATTCCTGCCACAGGGCAGCTTTGCACTGTGCATTGCCCTGTGTCCTCTTCTCTACCCCTCCACCCAGTTCCAGGATAATGCCTGAGCCAGCCTTAGGGTGGGACTGTAGGTAGGCTGCAAGTCACTTTAACTACGTACAACTTTCTTTATTTATATTTATCCAGATCAGATCAACATACTGAAAAAAAATATTAGATTTCCTCACCTTGTTAATAACTCAGTACAAAATTACAATATGCAAAATGTGATTAAGAATATTTAAATGGAATAAAAAAATTGTAACGTTAAATATATTTCCTGGGAGCTATAAGAAATACTCAAAAATCTGAAAGGAATGACTGTATTTGGTAGAAGTATATCACAGTAGACTTTAATTTCTGAAGTTTTAAATGTTTCCAAAGGAAAGATCCTAAGTACTGGAACACTCATAAGCCTTCTTCAGAATTCCCTTTCCCATCCTTTATTATAGTCACATATATATTTTATATGACCCTGTTTCTAATTCTTACATTCAAGATTACAGCTCTAGGAATTATATTTCCCTAAAGGTTTTTAATATATAGCACTATGAAATTTTTATAACAAAAAGGAAAACACACATTCTGGTGACTGATTTTAATGAAGTTTGAGATATAAATGTAGTAAATTTTATTGATGTCAGAGACTTCTTTTGCTTTTGAGATTAAGTATGAAACACAATTTCTGTTGTTCTGACAGAGCAAAGAGCTAAGCACAACATACACAAGTTAGAAAGGTTTTGCCGTGGGATATCTGTAGTCCATTCTGGGTAGATGGAAAAATGACAGACATACAAACCTGAAGATAATGCTGGCAATAATTATGATGAAGAACATGAAGAAAGCTTCACCTTTTCATATTATGTTGTCTGAAGATATCAGCATTTTTGGTAACATAGATGGACTGCTGCAAAGTTTGGCAATCAATCTGTATCCAGAAATTTAATTAATCTTCAGTCATACAAAAAATAATTACACATTTAATGTTCTGCTGAAAAGGTGCATTTAATCTGCTAACATTTGACAGCTGCATTTTTCTTCTGAGCAGAACAGCGGTGGCTTTTCAACATTAGGTATGCGCATAGCTTGAAAGAATGAGATCAGAGCAAAGGTCTCCCAGCTGGTTTTTAAGAAATCTAATGGTAGCTGGTAATGTTAGTAGGAACACTTTTCTTCTCTGCAGCAGAAAAGTCATTAGCAAGAATCCCCCTCCCTCTCCATCTATCTCAAACAAATCAAAGCCAGACAGGAGAAGCTGTTATAACTGGAGATGTAGTCAGGTTCTGCATACTAACATATGTGCCATATATGGTGGTTTCTGCCAATGTTTTTAAATTGTGTTTGCTTAATCCCCTGGGATGAGAAATTTATTTTAGCATGTGTTAAATATTTTAACATCGAATAGGTGTATCAGTGGTGTATGTCATGATTTAGGATTTTCTGTAAATTACTGTCAGTAAGAATTAGAGTCCATGTGGGCAAGCTTATGAGAGTTAAGAGTGAAAAGGAATATTCAGGCATCAAAAACAGCCACCAGCAGAGAAATATGCCCAGGATTATAACAGAGCATTAGCTCACACAAGTGCCAAGTGCTTCACAGTGTACGCTGCAGACAACGCTCCTTCTAGCCAGGGTACTGGCTTTCCTCAGGTTCACCCTGCTGAACCATGGAAGACAAAATCATCAGTTCCTTTAGCATCAGATTTAGAGTCATTCGTGCCTTTAAAAATTATCCCAAGAAGTTGTAGGGTTGCTGCTTATTAGGGAGCCCTTGGAAGAAAGAAAGTCCTTGTTGCTTATTCACATACCAGAGAGTAATGGCGCTTGGTCTTTCTCCTAGAAGGGTATGATGTTTGAGCATGTTTATTTGAGCAGCAAAAGAAATGTATACACCATACATATAGTGTGTGCACTGCTGGTCCCTTGCCATGGGGACGCAGCAGCCATCACCTCTGGCTGTCCCTTGTCCCTGCCTTCTCCAGCCTACAAGTGGCCAAAGGCAGCTCCCAGGAATGCTAGCCAGGACTTTTTGAGTGCTCTCCACCTCTTTAGCAGAGCTGTTTGATTTTTTCTTGCTAATGGGTTAATGTGTTCTTCTTTAAAATCAGTGTGACACTAGGCAATGCTATTATAAATTTACTCTTTGCAAGGACAGTTTAGCAAGTCATCTTTAAGAGTATGCTTTTGCACTGAGTGCCACAGACACAAGACTGTTTCACATGTGCAGAACAAAATATTACAACAGACAGCTTAGAAAGCCTTAAATCTGGAAAAAAAACTTGGTGGTAAAGTACAAAATTATGTTTCCAGTTTCTCTGATTTGTCATTTTATCCACATTTCCTCTAAGAGAGAAAGAAAAATAATCAGCTATATGATGAGCTTGCCAAAACCTCTTTTGACAGCAAGTAATTGTACACTGCCGGAGACGAATGTCCCTGTTGCCAGTCTGTTTCCCAGCTCACGTGCGTTGTGTGGGGCACCGTGGTCCTAGTGATTTATGGAGCTTTCAAGAAAGTGTCGTTGCTGTGGCAATTAATGCATGCTCCCTGCTGCTGAGTACCATAATTGCTCCTGGAAATTAGATATTACTCTTAATTTTCTTTGCAGTTTGTCAATTATACTTTTGTTGACATAGCTGCCATGACAAATCAGGTGACCTTGCATACCAGGAGAAGCACCTAGGACTCACCTCCAGTTGTATCTCCATGTAACTACAGAAGAAAAGAGTCTTCCATACAAGACTACACATAATCACATTGTCTGACAAGACGAACCTTTTCCACTTGAACATGGCAGTTTACAGGGGTGGGTTCTTCTAGGACAGGAGCAGCACAGGCATGACATCAGTGCTGTGCAGAAACAAGCACAGACATTATTAGGAAGATGCGTGTCTTCATATCAGAATAAAATCTACTGAGTCTCAGAAAATGGAGATGAAATTCACAAGTTCTTGTCAACTGATCATCCCTTTGCCAGTCTAAGCAATTGAACTTCAAATGGAGGGCATTCAGTTTTCTTCTGGCAAGGAAGAGCACCTTCACATTTACAGAGCACCCCACACTAGCAGCAAAATTTACAAAATTGGTGGAAACTACTTGTGGCTTTTGCACATGAATGTCTTTCAATTTCATTGACAACCAAGAGAACTAACAATTCCTCTGTCCCTGGTAGAAGCTATACCAGTAGATGCTAAGGTAATTCAGCTGAGGCTGAATTTAACTCACGATTTTTAGGGTCAGTGAGAAAAAATAACTATAAAATACATCCCCATAGAATTCTGACAAACAGCAAGAATTTCAATAATAATTTTCCTGTGTTTTCCAGAATAATTTCAGTGGAGCTGCCTGAAGATGCAAGACAGATTGGCATTCAGTTCAGATGGTGGCAACCGTATCACTCTTCTCAAGGCGAAGATGTGTGGGCGATTGATGAAATTATCATGACCTCTGTGCTTTTCAATAGCATCAGCCTGGACTTCACCAACCTAGTTGAAGTCACGCAGTCTCTGGGATTCTACCTGGGAAATGTTCAGCCCTACTGTGGACATGACTGGACTCTTTGGTGAGAAAAATTTGTTCCTTTCTATTCTACTTTTGTATTCTTTGTCTATTCATCCGGCTAAGAATCAAGTGATTCCTGCAAATGAATCCTTCTGTCAGTTATTCAGAAAAATTGTGTCTCATCCTCACATTACGGACAAAAATACAGTTGCTAATCTAATTGCAATTAGCAGTAAGTTTTTAAATGCCATTGCACAGAAATTTTTGTTAGATGGGAATGTTGAATGTAGCATTCTTTCCCCACAAAATACTTGAATAATATCCTAATAGAAACAATTTAGAAAATTTTCATAGTCTTCACTTAAAATGCAGTCAGGCTAATACGAGTATACAGGTTATGAAATAATCTGTTATGTACAGACTCTGAATATTTTGTAAGTAATGTTCAGATCTGTGTACATAGCTGTTAGCTTACACTCCAAAAGTAAAGGCAGCAGAATGCTGGTAGAATGACAATAGTTACTTGTAGCAATTTTGTCTGGTATTATCCATTTTGTCATTTATACTGTGATCAGCATTATGACAAATTGCAATTATGCCTAAAATGTGCAGTGTATTTAGAAACGAAAGCAAGAAAATATCACCTGCCCCCCCCCCCCCCCCAAAAAAAAAGGCAAGAAATTAAAAAGAAGTGAAAAACCAAAGTAAAATAAAACTGTTAGGATTGTGTAAAAATAAGTAAATGAGTAAATTAGTAAATTAGTAGAATTAGTAAAACGTTAACCTAATTCACAAAAATTAAATTCTGGAGTATGTAAGTGTAACATCTAGAATTAATACAAGGGAAGCTCTATTTAATCTCTATGTTTTGATTAAAACCAAATAACAGTTTCATGCTAGTCTGATCAACATATAAACCCAGTATGGCTTTAATTGGCATAGATATATTTATTTGGAGAAAGTACAATCACAGTAATTATAGAAAGCCTCAAGAAAATACAAATAATTTTAGCGTCCCCATGGACACTCAGAGAAACACTGTTGGAATTTTATTAGCAAGTATCCCTGAACAATCTGATTTGACTTTCTGATCATCTGTCAAACTAAAAGGAGTTGGCTTAGCAGTAGGAACAACACTGGATGTGTTCTAGCGGTGATAATGAGGCAGTAGAAGCACCATTAACCACTTTAATAAGGACAAGGAAGATACTCGCTGCTCATTAAAATGAAACAACATGTTAGGGCTCAAACTGTTTGCATCTTCTTCATCAAAGAGCTGGAATGAAAGCCCTTTAATGACATTGTTTTCCCTCTGTTCTTGTAAGACCAGCTTATCATGGGGAAGGGGGTAGGTTATTTAAGATAGCAGAGGTTCCTCTGCTTTCCTCCTATGACTCTAAATCAGAATCAATATAATAAACACTAAGCTAAATTCTCCATCACATATATTGGCTAGGATTTGTAGTGCTCAGTCATAGTGGAAATGCTGAACTTCCCATGCATCAACTAAAGAATCAAATCCTTTGCAATATTTCCTTACTATTTATGTATAAGCATTTTTCATTATCACTGGAAGATATGAACTCTATCCTTCATTGACCTTGTTTCTCTCAAGGGAAATTTTTAAACTTACACAAAGTCTGTACAAATGGCTGCTACTTAAATTAATTATTGTTGGCTTTTCCCAGCTGTGAGTCCATTTGGTTCTCGTTTTCTAACTCATGTCTTGCTATGAGCAGAATTTGCAGTAGCACTGACACCACCCTCTTGAGAAAAGTCTGACAACTGCTTTTTCATTAGTAGAACTATGGGAAATGTGCTATAAATCATTTTACAGGGTGTCATCCCCAGGCCCATTTTCAGTGAATTGCCTTTAATTGTCTGTTAGGTCTCTGCTTCTGCTTCAGAATCAGTAAATCTGAAATACTTATCCTTTAAAATTTGGGAGAACTGAGGGTGTTTTATTTTTGTTGAAGAGGGAAGTTGTTCTTTTCAGTAGCTGGCTTCATTTAGAAAGGAAGGGTTTATTGATATACGTATGTTTTGAGCAAACATGATTATTGAGTGTTTTATAATGTTCCGTATCTGGAACAGTCACTTTATTCAATTGTAATCATCAACATTTGGTTTCAGATTGGTCTTTAGACTATTACAGCAAAGTATTTATTAAAGAAAGGATTCCAGAACACTTTTGAAATTAAATGTTTGATGATGTCTGTTAATTCATCACTTCTATAAGATGCTCATACACAGGCAAGGTTTTGACCCAAATGCCTATGAAGTGTTGCATTTAAGTATTGGTAAGGATGCTAATAACACTTCTTCTGTGTTTTGTTTTTTTTTTTTTAATATTCATCTGGACACAAATAAAATAGCTTTATATAAATAAACTGTCTCAGTCAGATGACAACATTATGATTTAACTCAATGTAATGAACAATAGAGTGTCCCACTATCCCTGGAGCAGCCTGAGGGAAGACCGTAAATCTGGCTCATAATGAACTATCATTGTGGAGCAATGTAATATAACTGCCCTACATCAGCTCGATATTTTACCTGTTTTATAACATGTTTTGTCTTTTAGATTAATTAGTACTCTGTAACATGCAGGAAGTTTATTTTGGGTAATTGACTTAATTAAAATATATGAATATGTTTAGGAATTATTTAGCCAAGTAGATGTGATGTGATGTGAAAAGACATAAACATCTCCTGCTTTTGATGGAAGCAAAGTTGGGGCTGCTGTGAGCATTTGACCATCACGTCAATATTCTCGGTCAATGCAGCTTTACAAAACTAGCTGCATCCAATGTGGCTTTTCAGTATTCCTGAAAGTAGCGGCCTTGAAACATGGTAACTCTGGGGATCCCAGAGCAGTTTGGAACAGCACAGACTGGCTGACATTGGCTGTGATATCATTCCCAGAAGTACCAATTAGTTGGCAGTGCTTGGAGGGAGACCAATTGTTCTGAGGGCACCTATGGGTATTGTGTTCCTGCGCCTCCACAGGTCTAATTATGTACACACCAGAAACCAACTCACAGCTACACACTTATACAAAAATGTAGCCTCTGCATTCTCATTTCTAAAGATTTTTTAGTTAATTATTGTTACGCCAGGGACATTACTCTGCTTTTTACAAAATCCGGAAACGTAATGCAGCTGCGTGACTCCCAGAACAAAGGAAATATTTGGTATTCCAGCAGAAGAGCATGCCCCTAACCACAGACACGGGAGAGCTGGAGAGTGAGGAAGTGGCAAGTAAGGTGGAGCCCCCACCTTTAATGTTACCCTTGTTCAGCTGGAGGCAATTTATGGATGATAAAGGACTTTGTGAACCCGTAATGTGATTTCCTCCCCTTAAAAGAGTTTCTTATGGAGTATCACAGATTGTCTTCATCTCATCACTACCTTCCTTTTACACATTTCTTTAATATCCATTTTAAAGAGCTGTTTTGCCTTTAAAACAGTGCTTATTTAATGTATTGTATAATATCCAGTGGCTAAGTTATTAAATAATATCCAGTGGGTAAGTTACTAAATGAAAATTAATACTAAACTTAAATTGGTTTACTCATCACCTGAATGCCACCTGTAAAAAAGATGACAGTTAAGGTTTTTTTTCCCTAGTTTTACACCTGTCATATTGAATAGAGGGAATTTTTGTGGAGGCAAAGAGAAAAAAGGAAATGCTTACTTCTTTGTGCCTATACCGAATATCGGTCCTTCACTTGTCTTCCATCACTTTGGGGAAGACAGCTTCTGGGCAGATAATTCATCAGACTGTTTAGTTTCAATTCCTTTATTCTTTTCAGATGAGCTTTAGGTTACTGTGATGTGTTGTGAGCAGGTTTATGTGTGCAATGCCAGATCATTTTCCAAAGCATTGCTGCCTATAACTTTCAGCTGATTACACTGCACATAGGTGACTGATACCTAGCGAGCCTGGTTGTAATGGCACAGATTTCCCAAGAGGGTTTTGGTAAAACTTTGTTTTCCCACATCAGCCATGAAATTTCAAACTGCTTTGTAGAAATTAAAATTTTGTCAGACCAAGTCAGCTTTAACTTCTAAATTTGCAGGTTTTTGTCATTTTGAAAAGTATAAAATAAATTTTGAAAGAAAAATAAGTTCAGGCATTATCCAAACAAATTCTTCTGAGGTGCATTCAGGTCTACCAATGAAGCCACAAACCATGAGTTGCCAGCTGGACCGCGGATGAATGGACATTATACCCTCTGCTCAACATAAAATTATCCTTCCTGTTGACAAAAACACTGACAACATTCACTGAAAGAGCAAACAGTTGAGATACAGTTTTCCAAGGTGACTTACTGCCTTCTGTTCCAGTTGTCCATGACAGTGCCCCAGCGGTGCAGGGAATGGCCATCCACAGTTGGTTTGTGGTGCTGATTGACATAGACTGGTTAGTTTCATATGATGCCATGAACTGGATCATCGTTTAGGAAATAAAGTTGCAGAGAGCAAGGTTAGCGAGTAAAAAGGAGCCCAGATCTTAACTGCCAAGTAAGAGCACTTTGATAATGGTAAAACTAATGGCAGCTTTCAGTAATTTCTTCTAGAACTTTAAGGTAAGATGTTGACATTTATGGCTTAGCTTAACTGCACCATCTGGAAGGGACACTATAGAAAAGAGTGTGGGTCAGTGAATTAATTTAAAAGAGTGCTAAGTAACACTGACTTGTATTCCTAGTCTTTATGCTGACTTCGTCATGACCTTGAACTTTACAGGGGTAGAAGCTAATATATTTTATTGTATGGTATTGAAAGATCAGGGTTTCTTATTTAAGATGATAAACTGTAACTTACTCGACCATAAGGGCAACCTTGAACTAGATTATTCCCGTCATCAGTGTACTGAATGTACCTTTTTATTTTTGCGTGATGATTTGCAGTTGTTTTCTGTAAAAAGATGCAATCCCTATCCTAAATTGTTCACATTTAAAAACAGTTTTAGAAAATGTTTTAGCTGAAAGGACTACAATACTTCTGAAGACACTAACTAAACATCTCAAACTAAGAAGGAGGTGATTTTTATTCTGTGTGAAATTTCTTAAAAACGTTCTGATTTGAAGGCTAGTGTGCAGGATTCAAAACGTAGTTGTTCTTACTTCCTCCTTACACCTCTCTTGCATTTGTTGGTTTGGGGTTGGTTTTTTTTTCCTTTTCAAGAGTGCATAGAAGAAAAAACTGCATTTAAATTGAAATAACCCTATAATTTAAAACTATATGTTGTGTTACCATGTATGTGATAACTGGATACCTTGTACCGTATACGAGGCTTGGTTTGTTCCAAACATTACTACTGACAAAATTATCTTCTCCAGTCTACTGGATAATATAACTCTTGTATCAGTGTGTCTTGCAGAAAAGAAGCTGAGTATAGGCATTATTAATCCCAAAACATAGTCAAGTCAATGAATGCATTGCATATAGAATCACTTGAAAATCAGTGGAATGAAAAGCCAATTGAATACGAATATTTTAAACTAAATGCAGTGTATCTTTACTGTCCAGTGTTTGAATGAAATTACAGCTGTTACTGTGACACGACCTTAGGCAACGGACACTCCTGGGGAATTAACTTTATGTTGTTTTTTCTGTACATTATCCATTGCTTGATCCTAATGTGATCCTTAATACAAAGAGCATATAGTAAGAACTAACAGAATAATTCAGTGTTTCACACTCTGGGATACATCAAGGCCTCTCTTGTAATTTGCAGAAGGTACCAACAGAAAGATGCTTCTGTGCATGGTCTCATCCCATGTGCCAATCTACAGAACAAAGAAAGAAGCAGCACTGCGTTTAACCCAGAACCATTCTTAATGTTCCCTTCTGAAATATTTTGGAGATGGATCCTGATTCTTTCCTTACATCTCTCAGTTTTACAGGAGATTCAAAGTTAGCTTCTAGCATGCGCTACGTGGAGACCCAGTCTATGCAGATCGGAGCTTCATACATGATACAGTTCAACTTGGTGATGGGCTGCAGTCAGGCATTTACTCCTCATATGGACAACCAGGTGAAACTGGACTACTCCACCAACCATGGCCTCACGTGGCACCTTGTTCAGGAGGTGAGGCTGGCAGCGAGGACCTTTGTCTTCCATAAACTCTGCTTATACAAAGATCATCAGAGATATACGTGTGGCATTGAACAAAGGGAGATGTTTCCCTCATTCCCCTTTCTATAAAGGAATTCTCAGTTGAAATCAGTCAAAATTACCAATAGAAGTATTTAAACTGTTCTGTTCTTCATGATATTTGGAAGAAAGGTATCTGAGAACCTGAAACACAAAACTGACAGAAATGGACCAAGCCTGAGAAAAGAACTGGGGCACACTTAGACAGAGCTACAGAGTAATGGCTGAGATCTTTCCTGTGCTACTGTTTTGGGTTGGTTTTTTTTTTCAAAGCTAAATGCATCTACTGTTTCCTGGAATTTAAATGGATAGAAATTCTTTCTACCCTTGTGTGCAGCCATTTCATAAATGGAAAGCACATTCCTTCGGGGGATTGTAATATAGAGCCTTTCATCTCCCCTCCCTGGTTCAAACACAGTCCAGGGCCGTAATGACCGGCTCTTTCCCCGTCTCTGCTAGAAGTGCAAATAGCAGTGTTAGCTGCTATTCCCCCGTGTGGCTCAGCTCTGCCTCAGCACAAATGTGAATAGCACATTTGGCCATAACTTGTGCTTTTGTTTTCCCTCTTAGATGTCAAGCTGGACTTTCCGTGGCCTCAGGGTGAACTAACCAAGGTCCTTGGGCTGCCTCCGAGCAGATTCAGAGGGTGTCAGGGAATCTGTCCTAGTGCCTTTTCACTGTATGTTCTGTATGTTCAGAGAGGGATTTGAATGTCCAGTCCCAAATCTTCTATGAGCAGTGAAAGCATTGTCCTGTTACCATTTGCCACGTTGTGTTTCACCACGTTTACTTTGGTGGGCAGAGCAGGGAACTTTTAAATTTTGCAAATCGAAGTAATGTTTTCTTACCTTAAACAGAATTCAGAGGAAAGCTATAAATACTGTATTTCAAACATTGTTCATGTCCTTTATACCTAGCAGGCATCATCATGGTGTCCAAGAATAGTTCCTAGTGGTGGGTGTTTGGGGTTTGTCCTTGCCATCAATGGAAGATTAGTTGCCTTCAGATTTTAGTGCTCCTTTTCTCTCTCAGTGGAGCTGAGTTCAGAGAGAAGAACTTGCAGCCAAATAATTTTTCTCACAGCACCCGTGTCGCTGTGATAAAAGAGTAATGGAGAAGGCTATTTGTAGTATATTTCAAGGACGTAATCTGGCAAATACACAAAACACTAATTAATTAAAATGTTTGAAAGTTTTGTTTGCTTCACAAGCACTGATCAGATCCTGTTTTGTAAGATCTTCTAGGGGAGATGAATCAACAAAAAATGTTTGAAAAATGCTGGAAAGGAAACTAAGCCTTTAGAAAATCTACTGAAAAAAAAAACCCAACAAAACAGAATAAGCTATCAGATCTTCATTTAATACTCTAAGATATTTGGGCAATAAATTTCTCTGTTAAATACATTCTGCCCTTCTTCATATGTAATATATAACTATTACTATATATTTTTATATTTATATATATAAATTAGATATAATTTAACTATTAAAATATTCTTAATTGCTCTAACTACTTTAGAGAATTATTGTTTTATTATTAGTTTCAGAGCAGTCAAAGTAGGCTGCTTGCACATGCAGGTGTCTGTCCCAAAGCTCTCCCTCTTGCCTCGTGTTGCTGGCATGAGTCCAGCAGTGAACAATGAAAGGTTTTCAGAGAGGTGGGGATGGTCAGGAGGAGCTGTGCTGTGACAGTAGTGGCAGAAGGGACTCTGAAGGGGTAGCTAGAAAAGGAGCGCACAGGTTAGTAATAACATTCAAGCACTTCATTAATACCTCATCAAAATCTCAGCTTAAAAATTTTGGTTGCTGTTCTGGAAATACATAAATAAATGAATGGAATATTATGGAAAAATGGAGTAACATGGGAAAGGCAGGTCTAGAAAACAGTAAGAGGCCAGGATAATGGACTTTATTTATATTTTGTATGAAAAGGACATGATAATGATCAGATTTTCTGAAAAGAAGAAAGAAAATTTGGGGAACAGATCTCTCTAGGAATCTAGGAGTTAAATGCAGAAAGAATCATAGAAGCAGTCAAGGGGAATTTACACCACTTGCTGTAGGCGTCAAAGGTAAATGCATCTGCAGAGCATGGGCCTCTGGTGGCACCTTCAGTAGACCGTGGTTGGGTGCTCTTGTGTAGCGATGTCTGTTGCTATGCTGCTTCCCACTGCAGATGGAGGGAGCGGGGGGAACCCAGCGTCCAGAGGCAAGGGCTCACAAGTAGGTCTCTAAAATGACTGATATAAAAGTTTGGAGGTCAGTTCTATAGACTTACTCCATAGTGGACTTGTAGACTTACTTCATAGTCTGCGCTAGATGTTAGGGCAAGAATTGTGAAAAAAATGAGCTAGATATCTCATGGAGGGAAACAGAGCATTGCTAGTCATTAATGCTAAACTCTTTAAATGAGTCATATGGCTTTCTCCTATCCTCAATTGTACTACTGTTAGTTTTCTGAGAAATTTCTCTGCATCATGCCAGCATTTTTCTGCCTCTGGGTCTTTCACACCAACATCTGGGCCCAGACAAGCTCCTGATTCAGTGAATGTTTAACCCTTTCTTCTATCCCCAGTTCTTCCTCAATGTTAAATCTGGTTTTCAAATGTTTTACTTCAAGGAATGTCTTCCCAGTATGCCGAGCTGTCAGGAGTTTACATCAGCAAGTATCTACCACTCCAGCGAATTTACTCAGTGGAGGAGAATCACCGTCCTTTTACCACAGAAGACTTGGTGAGCATTTCTTTCTTTTTTTTTTTATTTTTTTGAGAGTGCAGATAATTCATCTAGTTTTAAATTGCTGTGACAAAGATCAAATCCTCTGTAGATCATACTTATGCTTGTGGGTGGGGCGCCAGGGTATCTGAGCTGAACCTGTTGCAGATATTTAACATAAAATGCCTTCCTTACATAACAGAAGAGTGAAATGATGGTGAAGTCACCAGAAGCTATTGTTTAGGATTGTTTTTAATACATACTGTGACTCTTCTAATAAGGTTCAGACCCTTTCAAAAACAGTGGTGCTTGTCTGTAAATGCCCTACTGGAGGAAGGCTTTATTTGGATTGTTAATTTTTATTTTGCACATTCCTTATTGTTTACATCTTCAGACCAAAGCCTTGTATAAACAATAACTAATGATTCATTTCTGGGAATTTTTTACCTCTTGTTTCTTTTTATAGCATTTCTTCAAAAATAACATCCTCTTCTGCAAAAAACAGCAACAAAAATTATCAGAAAGCACTACCCTATTCATATTATTTTAATCAAACTTGTTTTGTGTGCCCTAACATTTTTATTTAACTAGGTCATTTCTTCCATTATTTATTTTAAAAGCTTCATTATAACGTACAAATGAAAAGTTGTCATATATCTCAATAATCTTCAGGGCTTCCTTCGTTTGAGAATTAAATAATTCCACTTAGATTTACACTTTGCTTATGTTTGACCTGAATCCATCACAGCAATTGCAATGAGAGCTTGCTCAGATTAAGTTATCATTGTATTTCCCTGTCCTTCATCATTTTTCTGTGCTCTCCACGGCCTCAACACAACCTATTTCTACCAACCACCCCACGATGATACCTTCATTCAACACACTGGCCATTTTTACTGTACAGCCAATACTCAGAATTTCCTATTTCCAGGCAAAACATCAGGGGCAAGTATTGAATCCTTAAAGTATATCAGGTTAGATAATACCAAATGGCACAAGTAAGCCTATAAATAACTGCTTTGCAGTTAGACTATAATGTACTAAATCTTACATGCCGTTATGTGCCACCAGCTGTAAAATCTATGGTTTATTTAGGCACTTAGGAGTTTAAAAACTGTCTACAATTTTGCACGTTATACTCTAAGAGTAGGCTGTTATCTTAAAATTTATTTATGAGATATATACTGTACTTAAAATTATTATTATACACTGTATAGTTGATGATAATACCAATGTGGTGGGCCTTTTTTTCTTTAGGATCTAGTAATTTTCCTCAGCATATGAGGTGACAGAAGCAAATAATTCCATTTTAATTTAGGATACTGTGGGGAGAAATTATGATGAAATAATAGCTGGGTTCCTGTTTTATGCTGCACACAAATCATAACTATTTCACACTCTATCTTGTATCTGAAGGGATTCCTGTTTGTTAGCAGGGTTTTGTTTGTAATTAAGGTACGAATTACCACTGAACATTACTTTGCTCTTCATAAAGCACATGTTCAGTATGACTGTGTTGTGCTGTGCTGTAATCGGGGTGAAGAGGAAGGATGGCTGCATGTTCCCCGCCAAAAGCGATCTGGCACACCAGACACATCTCAGCCGCTTTCCCTCTTTTTTCCCCTCCTTTTCACTGGCAACAAGCAGACCAAGGGCACAGTTGCTCCTTTGGGTTGAGATTGGGAGGGGATGTTTTTTGGTATTTGTAAAGCGCCATTACTAACTGAGGGCAAGTTTCTGCCTTTACAAACCTGGAGGTTACTGGTGAACATTTGACGTGGAGAGCTCCTCTGCCAGTCTGGCCACACAGAGGGCATAATCCCGGGGGCCTGGTAGCAAATATTCACCACAAGGCTCTTCTTCAGGGTGTCCTCCCCCCTTGTCCTCTCCCTTCCCCACCCATGCCCCCCTGCAACAACCATCCATGGGCAAAAATTTGGTGATGGCTGGGAAGAACAGTGCAGAGGGGGAGAGCCAGGTCATCTGCCTTCCCAAAAATGAGGGGAGGGAAAGGGGACTCTGAGGACCTTCCTTCTGGTTCAGCCCCACAAGACAAGGGCTGCCAAATACACAGCCTGCGCTGTGCTTACTGCTCAGGGAAATAAACCACCTAAATAAGGATTCAGGACTGAGGACTGAGGTCTCATTAGCCTTGCTCTGGCCCTTGGTAGCCTCGACATGCCTTCACACCCCTGTGCAGCCCTGCTATGATTGCCAGGGCTTTTATTCCAGCGTGCACACGTCTTTGCTGAGGTCTGCACCCTGGGTGCACAGGTAGTCTCCGGCTGCAGTGCTGTGCTCATGCAGCCAGGATGTTGTTAAAAACAGCACCTATTTCTCCTGTAAAACTTTCTGGGCATGCTGGTATTTCTGCACATCTGTAGATGTTCTGCATCTGGCAAGCATGGGTTTACAAGGTCCCCGTGTTATCTGAGATTTGAGGTGTTAGGAGGTCTGCTGCAACAGTGAGGCTTGTACTGGGGAAATGAAATATATGCACCTGCTCACTGAAATTGTATTGTACTTGAACTGAACATTTCTAACACTGATGAAAATTAATTTCAGTTTTATGGGAGGCATTTACATATGAACAGGCCTTAATGAGATACAAGCAGCTGTCAGTTGCTGACTTCATAAACAAATCAACACCTAATGACTGAATGAGAGTTTCAGGATAATTGGGTAAATGTAATTACGGTAACTCAGAAGGTAGCAAATACAATTTTATCAGCTACAAATTTGCATTCGATCATTAGGGGTTTTAATATCAGGAGAGAAGACAATGATTTTATTTTAACCCACATATCAGAAAAAGTCTATAACAGAAAGAACATTATTTCACTCACAATACATCTGGGACATGATTTTCTTGTGCTTATGTAAAATGTCACACAACAACAGTGACTTTTATTTGACATCAGCCTAACTTAGATATTTCATCAGAAAGCCAGATTGCCTTCCAGTAGCATAAAAAAATTAAAAAAAAACCCCAACAACCAATAAAAATAAACCCAAACCCCAACGAACAAACCTGGGAAGACATATGAGGAACTAGGGTAGTTTATTTTGGTTGTAATAAAATGCTTTCATAACTCCTCAATACTGTACTTCCCGTTTGAATAGGTGTCCAAATGGTGACTGTCCAAAAACCTGATATTTTATCACTGAGAATGCAGCTGACACTCATCTCCTTATTCTCTTTTCTCAGTTAACATGGCTTTTTTAAAATGCTGATTACCATTTTTAACAGCATAATCCTGTTAAGCCATTGTTACCTTGAGGTGCAAGAGCAGCCTTGGAAAGCTTTCAAAACCAGTGAGCAGGACCAGCCTTTCGGCCATGTTGCTTTTGCAGTTGTGAATTCAGCTTAACACACACTATCCCATGCCCAGAAAGGGATCTGAGTCTGTGACAGCTGTTGTGGCCCACAGCCGTGTGACAGCAGCCCCGCATTCCATGGGTTGCCCATGACCACCTGGCTGGGTGGGAAGGTGAGGGCAGCCCTCATCCCGCAGCATCTCGGGGGCCATGGGATTGCCGCAGCCACAAAGCTGTCCTGGCGCAGAGCTTTCTCTGTCTGAAGCTAAAAATAACCCCCATCCGCTAAGATGTTGCTCCCCAGGGACAGTCCCCAGCTGCCCAGCCAGTGCACACACCTCCTTTTCAGCTGCATGTTCATCTTCAGGCGGCAACACAACTCCTCCCTTAAATGAGGGAAACAAGTCTCCTGCCATCACTGCATTCATCTGGGGGAGCCTCTAAGAAACAAGGGGAGCTGAGCTCGCCCTTAGCTTGACGTGCAGCCAACATCTGAGACCCGAGGAGGAAGGCAGAGCCGCTCCAGCGGCGCGTGACCCTGTGCTCTGTGCCTGGTGGGGTGGCCAGCCCGGCAGCGGGAGCGGGACACTGAACCTGCCCAGGGAAACATTTTGCTGAGGCGAAACCCAGCACAGGCTGTCAGCTACTAAGCCTGCCAGCCTCCATGCCTGCTGCCTCCATGCTGCCGGCCTCTGTGCTGCCAGCGTCTGTGCCTGCTGGCCTCTGTGTTGCCAACCTCCATGCTGCTGGCCTCTGTTGTCTTCTGTGCCTGCTGGCCTCCATGCTGCTGGCCTCCGTGCTGCTGGCCTCTGTGCTGCCAGCCTTTGCCAGCCTCCATGCCTGCCAGTGCAGGCCCAGCCCAGGGAACAGCCCCGCAGCGGTGCTGCACAGGGGTCTTCTCCGTGGGGTTTCAGCTGTGGTGCTGCCCTGGGCACAGAGGTGTGCGTCGTTATTACCCGTGGGTGGGCTCTCCCCGCTGTTTGCGTAGGGTGGGTGTGAGGGGTGCCCCAAACCCCGCCGCGATGAACCCCCACAGCCACCCTGCAGGGATGTTTGCGCCTGGCAGAGGCCAGCGAGCGGCTGAGGAAATGCCACCAATGCCACACCAAGCAGCATGGGGAACTGCATCCAGGCAGCACCGCCACTTGTTGGGCACCACAAGACTTCCATGGGATGGCAAAATTGCCCCTCTGTCACTGTGAATCCCCCCCTCCCACCCCCCAATTTGTGTAGATACCCCTGGGCTGCAGTCACACACCCCACCTCTACCCACATGCCTTCCCTACCAAAAACCAGAGAGGCCTGGCCGCAAGGCATGCCCTCCTGTCACCTGGGCAGACAACATGACACGACTTTATTGTGCTGGGAGGTCATGGCTGGGGGCGCGTTGCCTGCTCTAAAACCTTTCTTTGGTTTCAGTATTGTTATTTTGCTCAGCCCACATGAGAGTTAACACCAGGTGTTAGCAGTCCCTCCGGAGCACACAGCCTCTCTGGGCTCTCTGCGGTGCTGTTGATGTTCTGTAGCGAACATGAACGCCACCACCAACCTGACAAGCTGACTTCAGAGCACTTCAAAAATAAACAGTAAATAATCGTGGTGAATATGGACCGTCCGTTGTGCCTATGCAAGCTTAGGAGGTCCTTCATGTGCAGATTACTGGCATTGTGCACTTTTAATGGATAATTCATAGCTCTTTTAATGTAACCCATCAATACGTTGTATCCTGAGGGAGTATTTAATCAGCAGATCTGCCCCCACAGATTAGCTCTGCGTGCTGTAAAAATGATTACAGTATTTGCAATATCAAGCAGATATTTAAAACAAACAGGGGTCATTCCAATTAAAAATCAAGCCTTTGGGCAGCTTCACTTGTTTGCTAAAGAAATTCAAAATTGGTGTTTTAAAAATTTCTCCAAACGTGTACTAAACTAATCTTTGTGTCCTTATAATATGACATGCTCAGCTGTACTGTTCATTGTGCCTGCACAGCCCTCCTTTATCCACTTCTCTACTTCCATACATGTGAGCAGGTGGCTCAGGCACCTTTATAATATTCACTTTAATAGGTCTTACTCTACATAAATTTTTGGGGGTAGGAGGAAGGGCTCTTTGTCTTGAATTGTAGTAACAGCATTACATCCTGTGCCATCATAACATAGCCGTACAGCTCAGAAACGGGCTAGGAAAGAAACTCCTACTTCTTGTAGGAACCTCCTGCTTCTCATCCACAGCCTGTCTAGTCAGCCCTTGGCCAGGCATAGGCCTGTCCCATTTTAAAGTCTGGTTTTTAATTCTCCACAGTCAAACTTGCCTTCCCTGTCCATCCCCTACATAGCTTTGCAACCCAGCCTCAGCACCCACGTTGCCCCCACCCACCCCTTTTTTCCCAGATGCATCACGCAGCCAGCACAGCCCCTTTTGCTGCATGAAAATGAATGATTTCCCGTCTTTGTTTCACTTCACACGCAACATATTTATCTTAATCTCATTCTGGCACAAGCATAGATTGGAGTATCCCTGCGCCTACCAGCTGGGAGCTGCCTCTAGCCAGTGCCTGTAACCTGTTGGATGTGCGCAGGTTGGCAGGGCAGGTTGGAAAGGCTCAACAGTGACAAAAAATTCCTCTTCTCATTATTCAATCTCTTCTCCAGCCTTGATTTTTGAGGGTGGTGGATATGAGGCTGGGGTTGGCTAGCAGGAGTCACTCAGCATGGAAAATGACAGTGTTGCACTGGACAATCTCTAGAGGACCAACACCAAGCACTTTTTAATACATATGTTACCTGACCCCACTATAATAAAGAAAATAAAGCTGTTGAAGAGAAAAAATTTAACTCGAAAGGAGAAACTAGAGCAAGGTATTCTGCTTGAAGAATATTAGAAATACCCAGAGCTTAGTTTTATGTATATGTAAAAATATAAATATATTACATATAATGTATGAATTATTTTTTTAATATGAATGTATTCAAAATACATGTATGAATGTATGAATTAAACATTGGGTGTTACAGATTTTGTTCCAGTAGTTGGCCAAGAGTGAGCTATTAACCATGGGGAAAAAAAACAGGTGCTATGAAACAGGATCTTTGTTAAAAACTTGTGATTGCAATGTCACCAGTAGTATGTGAGTAAAATCTAGTTTAGAATCATCCTGACAAAAAAAAAATTCTATAGCCAATAAAAAACAGTTAATTAGTGTTGAAGGAAATAGCCAGTATTCAAAGAGGAGAAATGCTTACACTCAAGAACTTTAATTTAATAGTTGTTTTTAATTATAAATATCAGAAGAAACCTTTTTACACAACTTATATCCTGTTAATTGTGAGCAAAAATGTAATTAAAGTAGTGTCCTAGATCCACCTTTCTGGTTTTGCAACCTGTGACCCTTGCAGAGTGGCACTCAATAAAAATCTGATAATATTCATTGATAGGTTTATCTTAAAATAATGCACAAAACGCCCTGTAACACATCTGCAGCCTTCCTCAGAAATGTCATTAATGATGGAAAGGCCATTATATAGCCCTGTCCATCATCTAAAAAGGTCAATTCCAAAATCTGCCTTTGGTTGTGCCAGTCTTTGGAGACTGAGCTGTGATTGTGATAACACCTTACTTTATTTTTTTATAGTTGCATCTTTTTTCCTACAGTTCTGTAAAGAATTGCAAATAAAAGTGTTGTTATTGGTTTTAAGGTCCAGCGCCACACGTTTCCGCTGGAGTCAGTGCTACTACACAGCCCAAGATGAATGGGCCTTAGACAACATCTACATCGGACAGCAGTGCCCAAACATGTGCAGTGGACATGGCTGGTGTGACCACGGCGTTTGCAGGTATAAAGCATTTGCCAGTTCCACTTAACAATGGTCTCCTGCTACTTCAGGTATCCTATTATTTTGCTTCCCCACCCCCGCACCCTGCTCCATTGTTCTTATTTTTAGATTAAGCACTAACAAATAAAAGCCGGGGGGGGGGGGGGGGGTATTAGACTACTCAAGCAACATTAACAACCAGTTGCTCCACACCTCTCTGTCCAAGAACCCATACCCTTGGTAGATCCAGGCATCAGAATAGCTTTCAGTGGCACAGGGCTGTCCTGCCGCAGGTGTCCTTGTGGCCCCTCTAGCCCTTCCCACAAGGACCGCAAGGATCAGCTCAGTGCTGGAGCTGTTTTGCTGGGGATCAGAAGGATGCCAGGGACCAGCTCAGCACTGCCTGACAGCCTTTGTCAGACTGGGTGCAATACCAAGGGTAAAGACTATAGATTTAAACTTTCTGGACACCACAGGGTTTTTTTAGAAACTTCTTTAAGCTTTTTAAATTTTTTTATATATATTTTTATTGTGTATTAATTATTAATTTTATTTTTATTTAAAATTTTAAATATAAATTATTATAAGATGAATAAATATAATACATTGTATTCATTTTATAAAACATAAATTATAAAACTAAATTTATATAAATTATTATGTTAAAGTAATTATATTATTTATTATTTAGCTTTTTAGAGTTTTTTAGCTTTTTTCCGTTATACAGTTACTCAAGTTTGTTTCCAGGATCCAAAATTCCAATCCTAGAATGTTTTTTTTATTTCACATCTCATTTTTAAAGGACAGTGCACCACCTTAAGTAATTACCAGTGCCAAATAAAGTCTTTAAAAGCTTGTTACATTTACACTTCCTTGCAGGTGTGACTTGGGGTTTCGGGGTACTGAATGTCAGCCTGAAAATCCTCTTCCTTCGACTGTCATGTCTGATTTCGAGAACGCAGACAGCCTGAAGACAGAGTGGCAGGAAATTATTGGGGGAGAGATCGTCAAGCCTGAAGAAGGCTGTGGGGTCATCTCCTCTGGCTCCTCACTGTACTTCAACAAGGTACTAACGAGGGATGGGAGGCTGAGAAAGGCACATACTGTAGGTTTGAATGGAGCGTGATGCAGTTATGTGGCAAAGAAAAGGAAGGTGGCAGAAAGCTGCATGCAGTATGAGAAGTGCCTTAAACAGCACAGCTGTGCTCTGCAGGTGAAGAACAAAGCAATCAAAAGAAGTAGGGAAAGACACGCATAATGTATTCAAGAAATATCAGCTGTAGTGGAAGGAAGTAAATTGTCAGTGCGCTGGGAAGTGTATACATTCATACTGTCTTAATTGTGCATTTTCTGCTTTAAGACTTAAGACTGCTTTAAGACTTTCTCAGCTTCCAGCAGCTCCCATTTGTTTTTTCTGTACTGTTGTGGGAAAGGGATGGAGAAAGGTTTGCTTTCCAGGGGACAGGCAGCTTAATCGGAGGTCACAGGACCAACAACCTGTGAAAAAACAACGCTGCCAGACTTTAAGGAAGTGGTTAGCCTGTAGGAGCATACTCTTTTGTATAACTTGGATGCTTTGCAGACAAAAATAATAGAGCAGGAAAGAGAGATAGGGAATTCTGCTAACTAATAACAATTACAACTAAAATAAAAAGAGATCTTTATGACCAGATGTAAGATTACGGGTTGTAATCACAGATTTATTTTTTATTGTTGCTCCTCGAGTCTAGTACTGGATTTTGTTTTTAATTGAAAGGAAGAGTATAAACACAGCTATGTGCTTCTCTTCTAAAGGTTTGATCAAACTGCCACCGCTGTCATGAAAGCCAGATTAGTCCCAGAAGAATAACCCAATATGCAACGCTGTATAATTGTGTGTTGTTCACCTCATTACAAAAATCTAACCCATCAAATAATTTTCGGCACTCCTATGTAGTCTCACATCCAGCTCCCCTGGAAATGCAGCTCTGTGCTGAAAATTTCATAATAAACCAATCAGTATAACTAGCTAATTGTGATAATTGGATTTTTTATATAATTGTCTTCTCTGTTAGATGTTTTTCCTTCTGGCTCAGTTCCTTATGCCAAGTTTCTCATAAGTAGTTTGCTAAATTAGAATTAACCTGCTATGATCTTTCTTCTGATTTTTGCTAAGGAGGAGTGAAAAACTCATTTAGAAATTCCTGGCTTCTTTCTATTGATCTCTAAGGGTTAGGTTATCATTCATTTCTTGAGTAGTAGCAGTCTATGTGGCATCAACAGAAGGTAGTTTATTTCACTTCTTTTTAGATCTTTTTCAAGTCATATAGTGGCCATGCTGGTAGGTAATAAAAAATTATTTTTATAGTTGCCCAACAGTTGTGTATTGTTTTGGGAGCTCATATTCACAGGCTCAATTTCTTTTCATTTGCTCAAATAGCCACTTTTTATTTGAATGTCTAATATTTACTGCCATAATCAAGTACTGCTACCGGAATTAATGTTGGCTTTGTTCTGCCAACCCTCTATCTTTTGTTTTACAACTCATTTGAATCAATTGTAGGTGTGTTCAGAATACAGAGCTCTTTCAGTTAGCCCCTGCAATTCCTGTGAGGTTTTATGTCACTTGTGCCCTTTCCCCATTAACCTGGTTCTGTGGTTAACCCTTTGGCAGGCAGAGCTGCTGTGGGGTGTAGATACGGAAAACCCACCTGGAATAGTTTTACAGCCAGAGTTTGATCCACGGCAGGTCAATACTTTGGGTACCCACAGCCAACTGGGATACACCTACCCGTGGGGCAGCAAGGGTGTTTGCATCTTTATTATCAATGGTTTGATTTGATGATGATAATTTCAAATTCTTATGGATCTCCAAATGAAGCTGTGAAAGCAAACTACCAAAAGATTATCAGTGTCACTTTGGCCAGTATTAGCCACATGGGGCTGCACCAGGAAGATTGGGGCTGCACCCAAAACTCAGCCCATCTCACTCTCACAGCACCACCCAGGAAAGCTTTGCTCCTAGGGGTAAACCACCAAATAAACCAAAACAGCAGGCATAATTCAAGATCAAATCAATATGACTGTATCCTAAACGAGTTTTCCAAGGGTCAAAGGATTCTTCATGGGTTTTAGTTTTCATCAGTGGTGCAAGCTAACCAAGTTTCAAAAACACAAGCATTCAGCTTCCAGAAATTAGTCTAGGAGTGCGACGTGTCCTGTTTGGTGGGGTCTGCAAATGAGCTATGGACTCAGCCTGCAACATCAGCAAAGTAAAATGTTCTGAGAAAGCAAGCAAGTAGTATTTATCTGTGCTGTTTACCCTGAACTAGGTAGAAAGGGGAAAGAGGTGGTGAGTGGAACAGGATTAAAATTCATATATCATCTTATTAAAACCCACAGATGATATTTTAAATCTCAGCCCATAAATCTTGTTACTTATGTCCAGCAAGATCACGTCACTTGCTTATCTCAGATTTGTCTGGAAATTTGTCAGAAGGGTCATGAATGTACAAATGAGCCAGAGAAAACCATAAATATTACTTAAAACATAGGCATCATTTTATAACTTAGCCATGTTTTCCTTTTAGGTACCTTTTTGTGCTCGGAGATGGACAGGAACCCATGATTTTTAGGGAATTAGAAATACTAGGCGTGTTGCCAGTTCTGATCCATTTTGGGGAGCAGTGCCAGGTTGCAGCTACTTTTAATGAATGCCGAAGTATGATCCCTGCAGCCTCCCTCCAGCTGCACATATTTGGCTTTGCCCTACCTATAAAAGCTTGCGGTGGCACAACGCTGTGTCGCTGCAGGGCTGTGCCAGGCATGGGGCATGGGGGTCACCTCTGTGGGAACCTCTGTCCTGCCTCAGCATGGGCAGCTTCATATCACATAGGTTGCTGATATGCAAACCCACAAGCTCAGCCTCAAGCACCAGGGCACAGGGGAAGAGGGGAACAGGCTAATTCCAGTTACAATAAAAGGCTTTTAAAACTTAAAGCTTTTTTTTAGCTGAATATACTCTGCCTTCCTTTGCCAACATGCAGAGAGTGACCATGTTGACCACAGCATAGACACCCAAGAGCTGTTTCCTGCTAGAATTCAAAAACGTCCTTGGAAAAGCTGTTCGCTATAATTTATGAGGCTCTTTTTTTCTCTCACTTAATGCTTAGGTAAACCTGAAACCAAATCCAGAGGTTGTAGTTGAAAGACTCCTGATTTACAACACTTGCTAGGAAAAAGCCTTAGTTTTGCATAGGAACAAGTCCTACTCAGGCGAGGCATGAAAAGAAAATGCCACTCCCTTGTTCTGCTGTAGGAGATGGGCTTCAAGCAGCAGGCATTATAGGGGCTATAATTTCAGATGATTGGGTAACCCTGCACAGTACAAGATTCGACTGGGGAAATGAGACTGCAGAAATGTCCTTTTACTGCTTTATGATTAAAAAGCTGAATACTTAAAAATTTACCCCTGGTTGACTCAGGATACCCAGCATCTGCTTTTTGTCTTCTGAAGGTACCTGGGGCCTTGAAAGAATGAGATGAAACAGCTGTGTGGAAATTGTGCTGTGAAGTTGCATTGTGTGTTGAAATATAATAATAAAAATTCTTGTGGCATCACAACATGGTCATTAAGACATAAAGAATGGCCAAGCAGAATCATTGTGTGAAAGGCAAAAACATTCCATGTTAACACAGAATTCAGTGTCCTCCGTGTTGTGCAGTTTTCTGTGCAATATTCATCTCTGTTGGACTTTAAATAATGTCTATTCATAGTGAAAGTGATATATATAATATTATTATTGTCTTTCTGTTCTTTATATTGTAGGCTGGAAAAAGACAGTTGGTAAGCTGGGATTTGGATACAACCTGGGTGGATTTTGTCCAGTTTTACATCCAGATAGGAGGAGACAGTTCTTCATGCAATAAACCAGACAGCAGAGAAGAAGGTGTGCTGCTGCAGTACAGCAATAACGGCGGTATCAACTGGCAGCTACTAGCAGAAATGTATTTCTCTGACTTCAGCAAACCCAGGTATAATTTTGCTCTAAATTAAATCTGTACTGCATCAGCTTTTAAAAAAACACCTATTTCTCAATTTATGAAAACATGAGTAATAATTTCAAGTTATAACGTTTAAAAGCTGTCATTATATGGAAACTTTTCCAGGCTGCCAAAGTAAACTACTACTGTCACTAGGATGGAAAAATCTAATGAAAGTGGGCCTTAAAAATAATGAAGTAAAATAGAAAGTTTCCAGTCACTCACCTCCCATGTGAAACATGACTGAAATGCTAATATCTGCAAAACATTAGTAAGCAAGTACAGAACTTACCCAAAAGAGGTATAGAAATCTGCTATTTCCTCTGTCTCTCGTCTCAGATCTAATGAACATCTGTAAATGTCACATACAACAAAAACTCCTTTAAAGAAGTATTGAAGGAGGAGACTAAATTATGTTCAGCATTTCAAATTTGCTGTAAGAGAGCCTGTCAGTGAAAATTTAAATTGAGTTTGTCTACATAAGTATTAACATGATTTCTATTATCTATAGTTCACATCTTTCTAGATGTAAATAATTTTATCTTCCCATCTTGTCATTTTGCATTGCAATGAACAATGTTTTCAGAAGGACTTCCGTAACTCAGCAAACTGTCCTTTTCTAAAGGTGATGTAGACACTTGGAAATACAAAATAATTTCACTTTGTTTAGGATAGGGTAGAACAGAACAGAATAGAATAGAATATTTCAGTTGGAGGCGACCTACAGCAATCATCTAGTCCAGCTGCCTGACCAGTTCAGGGCTGACCAAAAGTTAAAGCATGTTACTATGGACATTGTCCAAATGCCTCTTCAACACTGACAGGCTTGGGGCATCAACCACCTCCCCAGGAACCCTGTCCCAGGGTTTGGCCACCCTCTCAGTAAAGAAATGCTTCCTATTGTCCAGCCTAAACTTCACCTGATGCAGCTTTGAACCATTCCCGTGGATCCCAGGGAGAAACACTCAGCACCTCCCGCTCCACTTCCCCTCCTCAGGAAGCTGTAGAGAGCAATGAGGTCACCTCTCAACCTCCTTTTCTCCAAACTAGACAAGCCCAAAGTCCTTAGCTGCTCCTCACTGGACGTGCTTTCCAGCCCTTTCACCAGGTTTGTTGCTCTCCTCTAATGTATTCCAGGATCTTCTGAAATTGTGGGGCCCAGAAATGCACACAGTACTCAAGGCGAGGCCGCACCAATGCTGAATGCAGTGGGATAATCACCACTTTTGACCAGCTGGTTATGCTGTGTTTGATGCACCCCAGGATGTGATTTGTCCTCTTGGCTGCCAGGGCACACTGCACTGCTGAATTGTGCTGAGCCTGCTGTTGACCAGCACCCCCACATCCCTTTCTGTAGAGCTGCTCTTCCAACCACTCCTCTCCCAATTTATTCTTGTGCCTGGCATTACTCCATCCTAAGTGCAGAATCCAAAATCTGGACTTGTTAAATTCCATCCCATCAATCGCAGGCCAATGTTCCAAACTGTCTAGATCCCTCTGTAAGGACTCTTGTCCCTCAAAAGAGTCAACAGCACCTCCTAGTTTGGTATCGTCAGCAAATTTGCTAATGGTGCATTCAACTGCTGCATCCAGGTCATTGATAAATATATTGAACAGGACTGCCCCTAGAATTGAACCCTGAGGAACATCACTGGTGACCAGTCACCAGCCAGATGTAGCCCCATTCACCACACTTTGAGCTTTGCCCTTCAGCCAGTTCTTCACCCAGCACACCATGAACCCACTCATCCCACAGCTGGACAGTTTGTCCATAAGGATGTTAAAATCCAGAAAAAACACCTTCCCTTCATCCACAGGGCAGGTGGTTTAACCTCTACTTCGTCAAAATTACAGGACACATCGAACGAAGAAGCTACATACTGAAACCTTCATCACTGGACTATCCAATACATTGTTTTTAGACAAAACATTTGCCTTTCTGAGTAACCAAGAGTGATGGACCTTACTGAATATTGATTTGCATAGTTATTTTTCTGGTGCTTCAAAAGTGGTCCAGATCTTGCTTTCCAAATCCTTATTTTCCAACATGTACATCTAGGAATCCTCTGGAAAAGAAGGTTCCTTGTAGCCCTAAACAATTTCTTCACATCTCTCTGTCTTAACCAGCAAGCGAAGCAGGGTCCGTGGTACAAAATAACATGTGATATAGAGAAAGAGTGCTGGAAGGAATAGATGTATAAATGCATAGATGTGAGATGTCTGAAATAGGACTGAACAAGTAAATGATTATTGTACTTTTTAATGTAGGTGTGATTTAGGTATGAAACTTCAGCTTTTACTTAATGTCATTTTCGTAAAGTGTTTCCTAAGCTGAGCATAAAGCAAACTGAGAAGACCTTAAGTTCTTTTATGAAGATCCATATAGGAAGGCTGAAATATTTTTATCCACAACAGAAAACTCTGCTACATAATCTGTTGCACTGTAAGAGAAGGACGTTTTTGTCTACAAATAGGACCACCCAGCAGAAGACAATGAGAAATTATTTTTGCCAGCATATTTCACTGTTACTTGCTGGCACCAGAAGAATGTTAAGACTTGCTGAACATGAATCAGCTGAACAGTTTAATTGAAAGCTGAAGAGTTCAAATCAGTTCCTTATTGTGGTAGTCAATATAGTAATAAAGAGTAAAAAATAGCCATTGTCTTAAAGAGCTTACATTCTCCACAGACAAGAAGGACAAAGAAAGCTTCTTGGTATGCAGTGTTATAAATAGGTATCCAGATACATAGAAGATTTCTGAGGACTTCTACATGTAAGATAGATATGGGCTTTCCAGCCTCTTTACCCTGTTCAGTGGTATTTCTCCCATTTCTCTACAAACTGTGCTCACTAAAGTTCTGCTGAATTTCTGTTTTTCAGGTTTGTCTATCTTGAGCTGCCAGCTGCAGCCAAGACACCTTGCACCAGGTTTCGCTGGTGGCAGCCCGTGTTTTCAGGAGAAGGATATGATCAGTGGGCCATCGATGACATCATTATTTTGTCAGAGAAGCAGAAGCACATCATTCCCGTTGTTAATCCCACTTTACCCCAGGTAATAAGCAAGAGTAGGCTGTGGGCATCCGCATGAAATAGGAACCATCCTCTCTGTTAGTAGACATTTCTTTGAATATAACTGTCTTTGAAAACATTTAGTGTATTTAAAGAAACAGCTCTAGTGTTCGCAGCTGTGTCTGTCTGTGTGAGAATAACCTGGGCCTTATCACAGAACCATCAGGCTCCTAATCTTTGTGACAGAGGATGTAATCATGTACCTCCTCAAAAAGTCAAGAAAGACATTTTGGAAATCACAATTTTTTTTAAATGACAGAAAATACAGATTGCAAAATATGAAAGCTGATCATTTTGGGAATTATTCTGGAGTCACACTTCAAGGTGATAGTATTTGTTGCTTTCCTTTTCATTTCTAACAGAACTTTTATGAAAAGCCAGCATTTGATTACCCTATGAACCAGCTGAGCGTATGGTTAATGTTGGCCAATGAAGGGATGACCAAAAATGAAAGTTTCTGCTCTGCCACCCCCTCTGCCATGCTCTTTGGTAAATCAGATGGAGACCGGTTTGCAGTGACTCGAGATTTAACTCTGAAGCCTGGATACGTTCTGCAGTTCAAGGTATTCCTTAAACAAAAATCCCTGCAGAATATCAGTAAAACTGCCTTTAGACAATACTTGCAAGATGTCGGTGGGGCCACAGTTCAAAAAAAGGTGATAAATTATACCACTGTGTAAAAAGATGTGAAGAGCACAAGTATGAATTCGTACAGCATAAAATATCATGCTGCTTTCTAGAAGGACAGCCAAAACCTTGGTGCAGGAGAGCTTTTACCCCTATGGAGAAGTTTTAAAGCTTCTTCTTCAACACATTTCAGAAGTGGGCTGAAGTGACTGTCACTATATTTGAATCAGTACTAGGAAATGGTACTGCACTGTCAAGGGAAAAAAGGATTTATCCCATCTGGGGCTCTGTGACTACAGAAGCTGCCATGTAGTTTGTGTATATTTTTTTTATTTAAAACTATTTAAGGACTTACAAGCTGCTCTGTGCTCCAGTGTCGATTTTTCATATAATTTACTTTTATTGTGTCAACAAATATGGGCTCCAATTATCATTTTCTTTTTTAAACGGCTTACAAAAATTTCGGTGGTCTGACAGTACATCAGAATATGGGCTCCAAAGAGAGTGTATTTGCTTTGACAAGCACTTGTTTCTGAACCCTAATCAAAATTTTATTGAGTTTATAATGAAATCCCATTGGTGAATTCTGGAGGTTGGTTGCAATGCAATTTTAATGAGCTCACCACAAATACATGGTCCTTACATAATTGGTGGATACAGACACTGAATAATTTACAAGTGGAATTATTAAAGAGATCAGATGTTTACAGGCAGCTTTTCAAATATAATTCCCACAGTTCTATAAATAGGAAAGTTAGTTAGAAATAATGGGATTTGTAAAATAATCTCATTTCATCTGAAAGTTATGCTAATGAAATGCTATACAAACTGAGGGATTGCAGTACAGTTTCTGAGACGGTATTGCTTGTAGTTTAAACTGTCTAAAATCCAAAAATACTTCAATATATAAGTACCATTTAGCCTGGAAAAGATGCTATTTGCCTTTTTACCACTTGCCTCTACTTCAGTGACTAAGTCTCCATTTTGCAGGTTTGATGATCAACAGCATTTCAAAAATTGTTTAATCTAAAAAAGCAATACTTAAAAATATTTCATACACCTTTCATCACTGAAACACTTGGCAATGTAAATATACAAAATATATATTATATTTTAATTTATATTTATGTAACTATATATATGTTTACAATATATATAAAATAAATATACAAAACATAAACAACGTATCAGAGAACAGTGAGTTCTTCTTTATAAAGTCTATTATTGAAGGCCTGAATTTATACTCCTCTCTTTTTTGGAAAGCTTTTAAACTGGCCTGCACATAAATGTGTCAGTCCTATTTGCATGCTTTAATTTTAAACATATGGTTAAATGGTTTCCTAAGTTTGTCAAATTTCCATTTTAAATAGCTGCCTGGAATCATTTTGCATTGATAAACTCAAAGGCAGTAATTGTCAAAATTATTTCATTTTACATGAATGATTTTTGGTTTACATTTTACATTCTACAGCTCCAGTAGAATTTCTGCAATAAAATAATGAAAACTAATATTTTTCTGATAGCTTGAAAAATGAAACTGAAAACTTCAGCAGTTGATTTTTGTCTTGGTTACATTCTCATTTCACATTTTAGTATGCTTTTTTCTACTTCATGCAATTTTGTCATATTCTGGGGACCCAAACTGTAGCATCAACTCCCCGTCATCATTCCTGCGAGGCCAGTGACTGGGCTGTGGTCAGGGCTTGCAGCCCAAGGCAGGGGGGACCTGTGAGTCAAGCTGATCCTCTGGGCACATTGGGTGGACTGCAGATGGGACGGGTGTCCAAGGATACAGCTCTTCCCACTCCTGGGCATGTGGGTGCCTGCACAGAGTTTGCTGTTTGTGGCCTGCTATGCGCCAGGACATTTGAAAAGTTCTTTGCACATTTTGGTGTGCTGAACCCAGCAATTTTAATGAAGGGAATAATGGGAATTTTTACTGAGAAATGTCATATATGTGTAGGAAACAGACTCCAGGCATCACTGCCAGCAGGGTTCAAAGCAAGTATTCAGAGCCCTAAGCCTCCCAAACTGAAAAGTCAAAGGTGGTTTGCAGCCAATAAACCAATAACAGCACAGGTTTCTTCATTTTGTATCTCATGTTCTGCTTTTTTGCAGCTGAACATTGGGTGCACCAACCAATACAGCAGCTCTGCTCCTGTTCTGCTTCAGTACTCACACGATGCTGGGCTATTCTGGTCACTGGTGAAGGAGGGCTGCTACCCTGCATCTCCAGGCACAAAAGGATGCGAGGGAAGCTCCCGGGAGCTGAGCGAGCCAACTGTGTATCACACAGGAGACTTTGAGGACTGGACAAGAATTACTATTGTTATCCCCAGGTCACTTGCAGCCAGGTACTGTAAACCAGTGATGCCAGTGTGAATTACCTGCCTCTTTTTTGATGCTACGTTAGGAAAAAATTGCAAGCTGTGAGTAAAAGTGGTGTTAAAAATCCAAAACAGGGAGAAGCCTTCTATTTTAAAGGTGTCAGAATGGTCTATAAAATTAAATTGCAAAGCAACAAGGAACCCAGAACATTTTAATTTGACATCAGTCTCTTCATTGTGGTGCTGTCTGTCTTTACACGTATCGGTTAGGTCAGAGGCACCATCAAGAGAGTGGTAAGTCGTTTGAAACAAATAAGCCATTTGAACAGGATTAATTTTACAGTTACCACTGGGCAAAGAAACCCTAGAAGTGTATTTGAGCTACCGTGTAATGTTCTGTGTCATTGAAGGTGGCCATGACAGCCAAAGTCAAAGGAGGGAGGAATGACAGGTGCGCTCATCTGCGAGCACCATGTCAGCATCAGGTTAATACAGATGAGAAAACAGCAGACAGTGGAAGACGCAAATAAGCCTTGAAATCAGGAGACTTTTCTCAATCTTATTTGGATTTGGCTGAAGTTCCTCAGTCCCCTTGTTTGCTGTCTTACGCCATCAGTAAACCACCCTGGTCTGATTTGCTGCCTGCACAGAGCACTGCCAGGGCAGCTGGCAGCCGGTCCCTGAGCCCCTGGCCATCACCCTGTTGCCTCCTGCCTCTCTCCCCGCAGGCAGCTGCTCTAGTGCTGCCCCTGGGCTTCAGCCCCATCCTCCTGCTGCAGGCTTCTCATCCTCAAGCACAAATGTTGAGTATGCGGCACAGAGTGTGTGGCATACTGTGTAGCAGGGGAGCCAGTGCCTTTGCCGCAAGGAGTTGAAATAGCAGCATGTACCGTAACAAGTTTGTCTTTTCTTCAGTAATTAGCCAATAAAAGCAGGTGCCAAATTGCACAGATCTGACACCAGCTGATTTGATTTACCCAAAACAAGCAGTGCAGAATCAATAGCAGCAATCTGTTTGGCATTATGTTCAGTAATGTGATCAGGAATAAGAGGCTTATGCTAATACATTAAAAATGTAAGTATTGCAAGTACGATGAGGGTCTCGGCATGTTGGAAACTAAATTCATTGTGGGTCACTTTGGAAATCATGGTTCCTGGGTTATCCAGAGAGCATCCCATTTCGTCAGTTGGTACAGAGCACTAGCACAATGACCACCTACCTACCAAAACCCAGTGCACAGCAGAAAAAAAGCAAAAGGTTGATTATATTTTAGGCTGAGTAGCAAGGAGGATCGTAGTTAATCCATTGGATTGGCTATGAGATTTTAAATCTGTTCCCCTCTCTGGAGCTCCCATAGAATCATTCAGCTAAAAGTTAAAGACTGACAATTAATAATAAAAAAAAAATTTTTTCAACAAATTTCCTATGCAGCGGGTCACCTGGAGTAACTTAGTGGAGGCTCACCAAAGCCTCTGGAGCAGTTTCAGTTATACAAGTTAAGGATTAGATCACTCTTTTCCGGGAATTTCATGTTGTCATCCAAGAACAAAAACTTAGTATTTCTGTCCACATGTAGGACATCGGGGAAGTTTAGATTGGATATTAGGAAAAATTTCTTCACAGAAAGGGTGGTGAAGCATTGGAACAGGCTGCCCAGGGAGGTGGTGGAATCACCATCCCTGGAGGTATTTAAAAAACACGTAGATGCGGTACTTAGGGACATGGTTTAGTGATGGACTTGACAATCCTGGGTTAACGCTTGGACTTGGTGATCTTAAAGGTCTTTTCCAACCTGAATGATGATATAATTCTATGTTATTTGCCATTATTTTCAGAAAGAGGATTATTTTTCTCATATCCAAATTATTTGAAAGTTTTTTACTCAAAATTACACAGTCCCATAACAAACTCTGCATCACTGCCATTACTGAGTTCCTTTCCTAAGTACTGTAAGAAATAGAGTTCTGAGATTTTAATATGTAATTAGCAGTTCAAGTCGAACTGAGTAGTGAAAGGCATCTTCGGACTCACATGTAATCTTTCACTGCTGTTGATAAAACCATGTATCCATTCTTTGCATCACAATGGTGGATTGGGCCAGAGAAATAGAGGAAGTTAAAATAAATTTAAAAAATCTGGAAAAAAGATCATTAAGTAAAACTGCACAAAATGTAGGATGTCAGAAATCTTTTCCAGGCATCCATTCACATCTTATTTGCAAATGGTTAATTTAGGAAAAGGTCCTTTTAATCTTAACCATGTAGCAGTAGATAGTGAAGCAGGCAATAGTAACACTGTGTCCTTCGCTGTTGTTTCTCTGCAGTAAGACTCGATTCCGCTGGATCCAGGAGAGCAGCTCCCACAAGAGTGTGCCTCCTTTTGGCTTAGACGGCGTTTACATTTCTGAGCCTTGCCCCAACTACTGCAATGGTCACGGGGACTGTGTCTCAGGGGTCTGCTTCTGTGACCTGGGCTACACAGGTAAGACAGCCCTTTTCAGGTGGGATTCCAGTAAGCATTGGCTGAGTTAAAGCTGTAAATTTAGCATCTTGTTTTTCCACTGCAGTATTCCATAAAAATATACAATGACATAAATTTCATGGGCTGCCAGCGAGAATCTTTTCATTTTGTTTAATAAAATTCAGCACAGGCAAAACAGAGCAGCTGAAGGCAGTGGACACTGGTGATATTTCTGGCAACCACAATCTTTGAACATCACCATCTGTATGAATGGGAAGGGACTAGCAATAAAAGAGAAAACAAAATAAAATGCTATAAACTAAAAAGTCTGCTTAAAAGCCTTTGGATCATCTTCAAAAGAATTGCTGCTGTTTTTGAGTCCCCTGGCCATCAGATGGCATGGGACCAGGAGGGAACATATGTTCTGACAGGCCCTTCTGCGGAAAATTCTGCTCACTTGTGGTTTCAGGGGCTTTTATGCTGAAATACAGAAAAAAAAAACCTCAACAAAACCCCAAAAAACCAGTTTAAAAAAACAGTGATTGACGCAACCAGTTGCACACTGTACTCTTTTCAACCCTCTATACCAACAAAGCAATAAACTAACATCTTTTCTTCAATTTGTTTTAAAATGAAATAAAAGGTGTTTTTCTGTTTATATAAAATGCCTTATCAACATAAAGTGTGGCTGCTTTTCACCTAGTGAAGTAAATGATCTTAGAGTTTAGAGGAAGAGGGCTTATTCTGCTTACAAAAATTTGTGAAGTGGGTTTAAAAAGGTACAATCCTATTGTCAGGGCATTTTCTTAGAAAAGCCTGGTACTTTCTCATATCTGGATGCAACAGAACCATCTGCCAACGTACTGCATCTGACCTTTACCCTCTTCAGCACAGTTTCACCAAAGCGTCTCCCGTATTTTCTTTTTTTTTCTTGAAGCATCGCATGGAACCTGTGTGTCTAACGTGCCTAATCACAGTGAGATGTTCGACAGGTTTGAGAGGAAGCTAAGCCCTCTCTGGTACAAGATAACAGGAGGTCAGGTTGGGACAGGCTGTGGAGTGCTCAGCGATGGAAGAGCTCTGTACTTCAATGGACCTGGCAAAAGGGAGGCAAGAACTGTTCCACTGGACACCACAAATATCAGGTGAATCCTCAGTGCTGCTCCCAACAATTCTCTGTGTATTCATGTTGTCTCCTCTTCACTATTACAAGTGTAGATGTGAGAAGATGGGAAATGTTTTTATGGTTTGCAACCTGTACAAGAAATCTTAAAGACAGAGAAATTACTTTTTTGTTCATTCTGGTGTACTATTACCTTTTTTTGAGAGAGAATACTTAGGTTAGAAACAGCTTAGGCTGGAATAGCGGCATAAAAAAAATGAACTCTTTATCATCTGAGAAGATGGTTTACATTATATTCTAGATGGATGGGCAGAAGGCAGTCTTAAGACTGCATAAGACCTATGACTGCCCACAGCTGGACAGAAAAACTCCCTGACTGTGTTGGATTGCAGGCATGGCAATGGCATAGCAGCGAGCTGTTGTTTACTTGCCAGATGTGAATTAGTCCAATTATCAGAAGTAACAAAAAGGAATGTGAATTGTTTCTGTGTAGCCAGGAGGTTAACAAGCCTTCACCTCTCTCCCTGCTACCACAGAATCCCGCTCCACTGGTAGCAATTACCCTTTTTCTCTCAAATTGTCTAATTGATTCATGTAATCAAGATAACCAAAGGGCTGTTAATTATAACCATTATTTAGCCTGCAGTTTGCTACTGCTTTGTCCAGTCTCATGAGGGATCATGCACCTGAAACCTTGCCCACCCTACAATTATATCAGTTAGCTTAATAAAAGATATTTCTCCTGACAGAGGCTGCTCCAAGAGTAATGCCATGATTTGCTGCATTACTTAATTTGTGGGATCACTCAGCAAAGATTGGCCAGAAGTTACTGCTACCCTTCTCCAGCTCTGGCAAGTGGTGCTCCTCAGGGCAGTGTGGGTGCTGTGGGTTTGGGGACATCCTCAGCTGCTCCCCATCACTGAGCGGCACAGCACCAGCTGCCTTTCCTCTGCCCCCTGCATCTCTGATAAATATGTTGATTAATTATATAGTCATGTAAACTACTTAATAATTAAATTCATTGTTTGACAAATACATTTTGGACAAGTACATGTGTGCACTGGAACTCTGGGAAGATCTGAGCACTTCTGTTCCACCATCTTTTAAAATCTTGTGTTATTAATCCTGTGAGGCATAATATGGGAAGTAACCACATGATCTAGGAGTCTATATTCAGAGTATTTTTGACCTATTCCTTCTTTCCTGGAGAAATCTTTTTATAAAAGAAAAGGATTTTCTTTAGCTTTCAGATTACCTTGAAACCACTTCTAATGCCAGATATTCATATTTATAGCTTTCTATTTTTATAGTGTTTGAGCCATTCTAAAAGGCAGGAAAAGTTTTAAAATACTGAGCAATGCTCTTTCTTGACTTTTTAAATCTATCACTGCTGCTGTTTTGCACAAGAACATGGTCATCTGGTGTCTTATGACTGCCCCAAGAATGTAAATGGCCAAAGGGACACCTGGCAAGAGCAACCAAGACCCCTCTCGCAAGCAAGTGCTCACTGTGCGAACTGCTCTCCTGCTGTGACTGATCATTTTGTCAAAACAATTCAGCATTAAAATATTTTTATAAGCATCACAGTGAGCAGTTTAACTTCCTTGAACAATTCAAGCTTGAAGCCACATCCCTGGGCTGTTTCCTAGAGAGAGCAAACACACTGGCCATCTCCACAAATAGGACTAACATAGATTTTTTGGTTTCTTGAGCCACATGTGTACTCAAGGTGTAGTATCCACCCCATGCCACTTGACCAGAACCTGGACACCTTAGACTACAGCAATTACCCCAGGCTGTTTTTATGTTCAAAAGAGAAAATAACTGCTTCAAAAGGGCAATGCAACTAACTCATCCTAAAATAGGGTCTAGCAAAGGCCAGTGCTTTGTCTTCTGGAAGTATGTATTTTTTTTCATTAATTATAAGACAATCTGAGTTGGCCATGTAAAACGTAAATATTCAGCTTTGGCCACCTTGCTTAGAACAGGTGCACCCCACTTCAGTGTTTGAGACCATCTGTAATATTAACTGAGTCTTTTTTTGCTAGAAGCAAAGGCAGACTAATTTTATGAGAGTGCAAGGGGTTAACTGAAAGACCCATACCCTAAATTGAAAATAATTCCTCAGCATAGAAATATTTTTTTGTTACTGGAGCTAAAATTGATGTCACTTGAAAGAGGAGATTAGACAGAAGCACTTTCCCATTTTGGTATTACTTTTTGCATTCACTAATGCCTTGCATAGAATTTGGTTATCTTATTAGGGGTCATCTTAGCCCCTGCAGAGTTATCTTTTATTTTGGGGGGTGGAAGGGTGGGGGATTTTGGTGACTGAGTAAACAGCAAGAAAATATGCCTTAAAAGACATACCATTAGATATGTGGATTGAGGGTTGTGAATAGGGAGGCTGAAACTCCTGCAGTAGATTTTTAAGCTTCTTATTTTTCAGGTTAATAATGTTTTCCCAGACCATTTTAGATCTTGTTTCATTAAATCAGGCATGAAGGAGCAAAAAATTGAAAAATATTGCAAGACATTACAGTTTTATTTTTATTCTGAATTCTTGCAGGTCTACCTATGCATATTCCCTATCACCTTGTTTCAGCTACAGATTTTGAATATAAAGTGTAAATTTTATGTGAGGAATATGAAGAATTTTTGGGTATTTTTGTAAGAAGTACAAAGACACTTTTCCCCTTCACCCATCTCTTCCCAGGGTCCATGGGGGCTCGGTGCTCCCAGTTCACTATGCTCCAAAGAGGTTGAGATTTGCCAGCCTGAGGTGCGTGGTGCCGCTCAGGGAAGCAGCCCAACAGGGCACCGGCAAACTCGGGTGTCATGCCAAGAGCATTTAAGACTAAAGCTTGCTATCTGAAGCCAATGTTCGTAAACAAGGACTTGATGATTAGTGTATACATTAAGTGCTACCATAATCTTAGATTTGTTTGTCCTGTGGTGTCCTTATTCATTTATATGGTTGACTACATTTTTTTCACAGACATTAGGAGCATGTCCCATAGCACTAAGAGAACTGTAAGTGTCAAAATTCACTTCAGCCAGACCATTTTTTGCCCTGCACTTCAGAAACCCCCTGGAGTCTCTCCATCCCTTCCCTTTTGCATGGCCCGATGTGCCAAAGGCACCATTTCACCAGCAATATTTCCATCCTTCTGACTGACAATAAGATACCTGGATGCATTTTGTTTACTGATGAGCTACTGCCTCCCGTTTTGATGGCCTGTCCCTTATGACACTCTTTACTATCTGTTCAGTGAGACCATTTGCACACAGTGCCTACCTGGCAGCTAGATAAAAACCAGGGAATATATGTATTTTTTTCCAAGTAGTGACATCTGGCTTGTTAGCTGACTTGGCTCCCATCTGTGTTACAGACTCCCTTGCTAATGACTGTGCAACCATCCCAGAGAGGTGTTCTGGGTCAAACACAGATCAGATGGGCTGATTCACCCTTCTGCAGAAAGGGAATATTTTTGTCTTTTGGTTTTGTTTTTTACTGGTCTTTACATTTGGCAAACATAAAACAGAATTTCATTGTAGGACTGTAAATCTTTCCACCTCTGAGACTGCTGTCTGGTGGTTTATTGCCTGAACTCAGACAACAGAGCTGCAGCAGTCCTATTGTTATAGGACCTACCTGGCTAAATAGTGTGATACTGTGAGCCTGTCTGCTCTTGAGCTATCCATGGGGTTATATTATGAATGAGACTCATAAGTATATTCTGGCTTGTCCTAATCCCTACGGATATACGAAACATCTCAGACAGGAGATACCAATTTTGGTAACAGAACTGAAGTGTGACTGGATTTAGAATCCGAAGAGGATCATGACATTATGTATGTAGTAGTGGGTGAAGGAAACTGGAGTCCTGTCTGCATCATACTGGCTCTGGCTGTAGTCCTGTGGCTAGTCTGTGATTTTATTGTCACTACAAATTAGGGCCAAATCCCTTAAAAGGAAAAGAGTTATCCTTGTGGGGAATTATTGGAGTGACAAATCAAGCTTTGATTCTTCACACAGACACAAATTCACCTCAAAATCAGTATTTAAAATAAAGAGGTTATCTACAAGAAATAGAATGAATGAAGCCTAGTTTCCTGTAGTTTTGTGTTCTTTTTTTTGCCCACAACACCTGTTTGGCAATAACCCCACCTCACCCTATGTGGTCCCTGAGGACACTGCCAGCACAAGGGACAAGCAAGTTGCTTCCCAAAAACATCACATCAGCAAGTACTCCAACAGTCGTAAGACAACAGGCAGGCATCATCCTAAGTCAAAAACGGGCTAGGAAACAAGAATGGCCTCACCAGTTTCCAGCATGTAAAAGCCCATCGTGGGGAGGAGTCCAGGTTCCCTGTCTGTTCAGGCACTGGTTTTGGTGTGCAATGCCAACAACCTGTGAAGAAGGCATAGATCAGGGCACAATGGCATTCTCCACCATCTCAATGCTCGTTACATTAGTTATGACCTGATAAGACTCAGATGAATGTCGGAGACGTGCAATGAAATTTGGTGAGTGAGCAGCAGGACATGAATTGAAATTAGTTGCTGTTTCATATAACACAGTAGTGCGCATCTAAGAGGAAGTGTAAGCTATTCTTAGTTTGACACCGCAGACACAGAGTCACAATTAAAAATATCTGTTCAGCAAGGATGCCAGGGCATCACTGCAGATTGGGGGAAAAAATGTTTTGGAGCACAAGGATGAGTTAATTACTAATTCAAATATAGCTAAATAGGGATTTTCCAGGGTAATCCAAAGTTCTGTCAATAAAATCAGCAACACTGTCTCAAAGGGATGTTGTGGCTTTAGAAGGGTTGCAAAAAATGGTTTTGGGAAAAATTGAGGACATGGGAAAACTCTCATGCAGAGAGACAGATGGAAATGTTGCTATGGCGTACAGTAGAAAAGAAGAGAAAGTAGGAAAGTGGTAAAAGCGCTGGCTACAGGAAATGTTGCAAGAAAGGCACATAAGGAACATTTTTTTCCCTGTCTTGTGACACAAGAACAAGAGGATATTCAAAGAGATCAAAATATATAAGTTAAAAATCAAAGGCTTTACTTCACAAAGTGTCCCATGAATGCTTTTCACCGAAAATTGTTTGCATCAAGAATTTAAGGACCAAAAAGGGATTGATTGGTCATTTATTGAGGATATAATCATTTTGTTAAAACTCCAATACAGTATTTTAAAGCTTAAACAAATTTCTAGTTACAAGAGGTCAAGGTAAGATCTGATGTAAGGAACAGAGTTGCCTGCTTTGGAGATTTTGCACCATTGTGTGAAAGAAGGAACTGCGAAATTCTGCTGCTCGGTCCAACAATACATTTATTAGGCAAAGGATCAATAAACCACATCATGTTCTTCTGTCTTGGGTCCTCCACAGTTTACTATGGCCATGCTTGATTTCACTGGGAACATTACCTGATCAATAAACCTGGAATAATGACCTAACTGAAAATGCCATATTAGTTAAGAGAGGAGAGTTATCCTGACTGATCTTGTGCTATCAGAAGATAATTACACTTCTCTTCTGTCCTGATTTTTTTAACAGGCTAGTTCAATTTTATGTACAAATTGGAAGCAAGGCTGTTGGTAATTCCTGCAACAGACCAAGAGCCAGGAATGAAGGTAAAGCCCCTTTTCTTTATAATAAGCTTTTTGTATTTTGGGTCTTCTACAGTGTTTTTACCTTTTACTGCCTTTACAAAATCCAAAAAAAATCTTCTATTTTTAATGTAAATCAATTACATCTTCACTTTTCACAAGTGGTGCAGGAAACTATTTACTTTTGTTCCCCATTTTCATTTATACTTATTTCCACCAAATGTAATGGTGATCTATCAGTAAGAGTAACTGCTGGAGATGTGAGGGTTTAAGAAAGACAACATTTACAAGATGAGGTGTAGTAGCTTTTATTATACTACTTGATAGTATTAGAAAGCAGCTAAATTTACAAGTACACAGGACTTTCTTCAGGTTTGAAATAAGAGGAATAAAATTCAAGTTCAGAATAAATTGGGCAACCTCCGTATCTGACCTGAAGAAGGGGTTTGTGCCTGAAAACTTGTTCAGCTTCTCAACTACACCAGTGGGTCTAATAAAAGATTGCCTTCCAACCCAAGTTCATGCATGGTTTACCTGAAATGCAAAATTATAAAGCTGCAGCTGCAAATGTATTTAGTCTAAAGACATTAATTTCTCCTGGCTGTCTCCTTTCTTATTTTACACACATGCTTCGAGTTATTGGGGGGCAAGGCGGGGGGCGGGGGGGGGGCTTGTATTTGTGTTTGGGAAGGATCAGCAGAGTTTTGGGAGCAGATTCCCCATGTAAAGTGATCTAGTTGCACGAAGACAGACCATTGGCATCTGGTAGATGAGAAGATAACCTTTTCCTCTCACTATGAATCATTTAACATCACTGGACTGTTTCCTGATGTATAGCATTTACATTGATACTGACTCACAACTGTCATCTTTCAGCACAGATTATACTGAAGGTTTGATTCTCCTTTCATTTGCACTAGTATAAAGATACAAGAAAATCCATTATCTTTGAATATAGTCCAGTGTAAATGAGTTTTAAGAGAAGAAATATATATAAGTAATTCTTTCTTATATTATCCCCTTTGATGAGCTTATAAGAGACTACACAAATCTGCTGTGTCCTAGTATTTGCCATACTGTGTGTTAGATACAAAGACTATCTTAAGTTATCTAAATATTATGAAAGTTAATTTTTAAGGATGCTGTGAGCTTGCATAGGTAGCATGAGCATTGTGAACTACCTATACTGTGAGCCCAACTATCAGAATTACAACTTAGTGTCCCACACAAACTGCAAGGATACCCGACAATACTGACTACATGAAGAAAGTCACATTATTCCTGTTGTTTCTGTGGTACAATCATTAGTTTCACGGAAGTTGTAAAAGATATGATCCTTTGAGTTTGCTGAAGACAGGCAAGATAACATGTGGCAGCTGGTGAGCCCACGTCACCTTTGCAGTAGGACTTTGTCCACAAAATGCTCCCATACCATGAGATGACAAATGGGCAGGGGAGATGCCAAAAGTGCCACATGTACTGGATGGGGGCTGGCAGCTCCTGACTACAGGCTAAAGAGTTGCCCCCTTTTGCTCTGTACAGTCTGACTAACTGTTTTTCTTAATTTTAAATCTAGGTCTTGTTGTTCAATACACAAATGACAACGGGATCACCTGGCATTTGCTGCGAGAGCTGGACTTCATGTCGTACCTGGAACCCCAGGTTGTTTCGATAGACTTACCTCGGGAGGCCAAAACCCCCGCCACCGCTTTCCGCTGGTGGCAGCCACAGCACGGTAAGCAACTCCATCCTAAAAAATTCACCAAGCAGCTTTACACAGCCCACATTTCAATGCTTCTCAGTATGGACATGTTCTGCAGAAACCTCAGCTTACCAAAAATACAGTACGGTGAACAGCTGGGTGCTGTAAGAGCGTATTTAGGCTCTCCTCAGTCACTGCAGATGTGATTTGCTTTTATAGCACCAAGTGGAATAGTGGGCTTAAGAGTAGAATTGTTTAAGAGCCAAGTTTAAACCAAAGATGCTGAGAGGGGAGGGGAAAAGAATATTACACAGTAAAGCCTAAATAAGATTAGAGGATTTACCTGAGTATAGAGTGACCTGGGATGTCAAATGGCTTACACATTCGATCTCATTTTTTCTCTGTTTTGGAAGAGGAGGTATAACTTGGCCTTGAATCTGCCTACCTGGTGGCTTCCATCTCACTATTTTGATATCTCCACACTCCAAAACAGGACCTCCATCCCCTGCCATTTCTGATGTCCCAGTGTCCTGCTCCCCTGCCTTCTGCTGCACCTGCAAAGCCCCTTCAGCCACTTCCCACTTCCTCAGCTGAAAGTAAAACCCTGACGCTGACTGATACCTAAAGCCGCTGTGAGAGCTCCCACCTTGCATGGGGGCACGTTACCACTATTAAAAATGTCCTGATTAAGTGTCTTGACTTTGTGCAAGGCAGCAGCTCCTGGATTCCTGCATGAAATATAAGGTGATATAGCAAATATAGCAAAGTACATTTTAACAGCAATTCCCTGGGTAGAAAAGCACACAGCTTACATTCAGATAATTACGGTATGCAGCATCTTTGATACCATTTATCATTTTGATGGCTGTTTCTTATTCGTACACTTTCTTACAATGTATATGCTGGAGTTAATTGTCCTCACTAAGCAAGAGAGTAGACAAAGCAAGAAGGATGTGATTTAGCTAAGATGCCAGCTCATTTGGGAAAACTGATGAGCAGCAGCTGCTGCACTACAGACCATCGTTCTGCCACAATCATCTGCACTGGTGAGTGGTGCAATACCAGACTGGTTGCTCCCTACCTGTGTCCTGCCCCATGGCCGCTTGCTCTTGGGGCACCTGGATGACCTCTGTCCCTGCTGAGAGTGTTCACTCTAAGACTACCCAATGGCAGTCCTGTGGCTCCCGGTAAGAGGGAGAGTTTATAACCGGAGGTTGAAATACCACTTTCCATACCAGCACCCGTAGGTGACAGCCACTCCTCATTACAGATATTAGCTCCTTCATAGATTGTTTTCATCTACCATAACTCAGTGCAGAGCGGCCCTATCAGCCATGACCCACATTCCTCATAGTAGCAAGACAAAAGCCCTGGGACATCACTATGAGCTCACAATTTATTGTCAAGACTTTACCTCTCCTGTGAGGGCAGTGACTACAGTATGATGGCATTTTCAGCATGCCAGTAGAAAGCTGAATTGAAATGAAGGAGAAATGTCTGAAGATGATATTGAACTGAGATGCCTGTAGGCTGGAAAGCAATACAAGAGAGTTTTACAGGAAGGAGAAGGTGAAGAGCACTTCTGTGATTATCATTATATCAACAGCCTTCAGCATTTCCCTTTGTCTACTATCCTCTTCCATACAAAAGGTACTTTGGGAACTAGAGAGATGTTTTTCTGATTTAGCTATGGGAAATGGCAGGAAGGTTGTAACCCATGAAATGAAAATCCCCAAACAGGGTCTCGGGGAGTATCTCATTCAAATACAGGGAGAGCATACTATGATGAAGGCACTGAAGCTTGAGAAACGAAAAAAATACCTGTGTTTATCTAAAGCAGAAACACACTCTAGAGTCCAGGTTCATCTTTGAGCAATGTTTTAGTCTTGTTCAACAGTGCTCATCTACATGACCGAGCACTGCTCACTGGGTGAACGCAGCGTACGGACATAAAAAATAACATACAAGGATTCCACTAAACTGTCCGTTCTGCTTTTTATAGGGAAGCATTCAGCTCAGTGGGCTTTGGACGATGTCCTAATAGGTATGAATGACAGCTCTCAGACTGGTTTCCAGGATAAATTTGATGGAACTGTGGATTTACAAGCAAGCTGGTACAGAATACAAGGAGGTCAAGTAGACATCGACTGCCTGTCTATGGATACAGCTCTGATGTTCAATGAAAACATTGGTATGTGTCACCAAACATTACTACATTTGTATGAGTCTTTTTTATAAATCAGTTATGGGTCAAGTTTTTACAAGATGGGAGGTATAGATAAATTCAGGTATATAGTAATATGCAGGGAAAAGAAGAAGGAAAAAAAGTTAAAATAAAGATAATTAATTTGAATGACAGTACTGAAAGCATAAGTGTAAGTTATACCTTTTTTTATTGATTTTCTCTCTTTTCTTAGGAAAACCTCGTTATGCTGAGACTTGGGACTTCCATGTATCAGCCTCTTCTTTCTTGCAGTTTGAGCTGAGCATGGGTTGCAGCAAGCCATACAGCAATTCCCATAGCATTCACTTGCAGTATTCTTTAAACAATGGGAGAGACTGGCACCTGGTGACAGAGGAGTGTGTCCCTCCAACCATCGGCTGTCAGCACTACACTGAGAGCTCCATCTACACTTCAGAAAGATTCCAAAACTGGAAGAGAATTACGGTCTATCTCCCACCCCCAACCAAGTGAGCACTGCTTTTCTGGCTGTTTAGCATGATAAAGATTTTGCTGATCTAATTTGAGCAAACATCTCTCAGCTTGGGAATTTTCTGCATGTCTTTTAAATTATTAAATGTGTGTTGTCACGCCATCAGAATTTTAAATTTCACTTCAAAACACTTCATCAGATATAATGTGAACTGCAGGAACTTAAGGAAGTAACAACTTTGAATGAGTGAATTCTTAAGTCTTGCCTATAATCTATGACAGCAAGAACAGGAACGCTAAACCAAGCTTTTCTAACATTTACCCAGTAAGAAGCAAAAATTAATGCCCTGACCCATCCTTTCATATAAAATTATTTTCTATGATTGCATCTAACTTGTCACCCAACATTTAGGCATGTTAGTCATGGCATTCAGCAAGTCAAAACACATGTTACTAGATGTGTCACCTCCACACTTTTGACCAGGAGGAGAGTTCTGCCTGCCTCATAGTGTTATCACATGGTTGTAAATGGATGTGGCAGATGTGCTGGCATCTGTTTCTGAATAAAACCATGCTCTAGTTTAGAAATAACAGAAGATTATGATATTGCTTACCATTATTCTGGATAGTTCTGTAATTCTTCAAAGCGCCCTACACATTACCTCTGTAAATTTCACCAGTCAGAAAATATGGTGGTAAAAATGGACACACAGTAGATGAACTGGGACAGGGGTTCACATCTTGGTTTCTAATTCCATAGTATCCTCCAGAGGACCATACATCTTATTCCAAAGAATCTTCCTCACAAATACAATTATATCCTGATCCTATCAAAGTCTGAGGGCAATCCTCTGTGTGTTGTCCACAACACATTTCCTGCCTGAACAAATGGAAGATGATCTAACCCACAGCATTGTGATAGATTTATTTTTTCCAGAATACTTTCCTCATCTGAGAATTACAAGGCAGTCAGCAAACACAGCAGTGTGTATGCATGTGCATGTTTGTACATATATATTCCTACATTGTTATGTGTGTATATGTAAACATATGTAATCATTGTTTTTTCTTTACACAACACTTAGTATAAATTAACTTTCCTTCTTACTTTATTGAAGCAATTATATTCTTTTAGCTCTTAGCAACACATGGAGCTGTCAAATGCTAATGTAGCCAATAGTTTCTGCTCAACCACTTTGTTGACTGGCAAGAGTTGCAGCAAAGTTCATTCTTGGTTTTCACTTTATGGCACCTTCCTTTAGAGTCTGCTGGAATTTTGCCTAAAAACTAACCTAAGAAATTGAAACTTCCAGTTTCAACTGGAATCTTTTCCAAATACTGGGAGTCATGCTTATTAATATGCTTTTCCTCTCCTGAAGTCTATGAGATTTTCTTTACTATTTAGCACTTTGTGGAGCAGACATTCTGGATCCTGAAATACATGCGCTCTTTTTTTTCTAGCTCCCCCAGAACACGGTTCAGATGGATTCAGTACAACTATGCTTCTGGTGTTGATTCTTGGGCTATTGATAATGTGGTCCTGGCTACAGGGTGCCCTTGGATGTGCTCAGGCCATGGCATCTGTGATGCAGGTCATTGTGTGTAAGTAGCAACCTGCTTAACCTGCTTCATAGAAAGTATGTTATGTTTTATTTAGGCCAGATGGATAACACCTTTTCCTTCCAATTTGTTGCTAGGTGTGACAGAGGCTTTGGTGGTCCATACTGTGTCCCTGTCATTCCTCTGCCGTCTGTACTGAAGGATGATTTCAATGGTAACTTGCATCCAGACCTTTGGCCTGAGGTCTATGGTGCTGAGAGGGGAAACCTGAATGGTGACACCATCAAGTCTGGAACAGCTCTCATTTTTAAAGGGGTCAGACATTATTTACATTGACAAAATGAATAAAACCCAGTAGAGTTAAGAACAGAAAGTAATTTTTTTGTTGTTTCCCCACATATGTTTATATCAGTCTTTAGGCTAGAATTTGAAATTTTCATTTTTCTTGTCTTTTCCTGCCCTGCTTATGCACCATGTTTGTCACAGTTGTTTTCTTATGAAAACATGGGTTTCATCTGTTTGTTGGCTATTGCTTTCATTTGTGGTATAAATTCCTCCTTAACCACCAAAGGAAAAGAAAGAAATTTTGTTGCTGAAATTCTTGAGGCCAGGTGAGTGATTTGGAAATATGATACACGTTACAATCAGTTGGGTTTACATCTTGAAATCCCCTATCTTTTGAATATTTTGAATAATGCAAATTAGTCGGCACTGTCGTCTATGTAATCAATGTTTATGTAGTTAGCCTGTGTTTTACTTAATTCTATTATTTTTGAAGTTTTCTAGCTCTTTAAGGATTTTTTTTGTTAATTACAGCTTTTAAAAGGCCAGGAAATATCCTATTTTCTGAACTTCTCAGTTCTTCAACAAAACACATAATAGAAATACTATTGTTCACATAAGCACACAAATTTTAAGCTCACACAGGAGTCTTCACTTGACACTGTGAATGCAGGTACCCCAAAAAAGCAAAGTTTAATAACGTTTGGTGTAGAAATCAATTCTTTGAATTCTTTAGAAATATTTCCTTGCAAAACCTTGACTCCAGTTCAACCTCTTCAAATCATTTAAATCACAAATTACAGGATGTGAATTGTCTGAAACTTGGATCGGTTGTTCCTGCATGTTGTTCCGCTGGGGGGAATGGGTCTGAGAAAGAGGGAAGCTCTGAGAGATGGTTTGCCAGATCTCTGTAGAATGGGTACTGGCTCTGGCCCCCAGTTCCACACAGCATTGATGTCCAAAGATGGACAGGACCTTAGGGGTCACTATGGAGTTTGCTCTCTGCTCCCTTTCCTTACTGCTTTAAGTCAAGAGGTTGCCCCAGAAGACTATTTTTGTATGAAATATTTTTTGAGGCACAGAAAAAAGCTCCTAGAGAGGAATCTTCCTGCCTGGAAATTAGGGTGCTTGGCTACTATACATTTTGCTAAAAAAAAATTAGTATACTAGCTTGGACTCAATGTCTGAGTAAGTCAGTGCTTGCAGATCAGATCGTATCTCTATGGTTCACAGCATGAACTGAATGAGCTGTATCTGTGGCTGTAACTGATCATGCAGCTGTGCCTGTGGCAGTGACACAAACCCATATCTAGCCCTTTCTATTGTCATGGCTCACTTTGCCAAGGCTATTGCTGTCCCCATTTTCTACATGGAAGAAGTTGTGGGACAGAGAACTACCTCTCTCACTGCCACTAGCAGTCAGTAACAGACCACATCCAGACAATACAAGCTGCAGAGCATCTTCAGTGGTGGGAACTGAGACTCACACTACCTATTCTGTATTTGCAGGAAGGACTGAGAATGCTTGTTTCGAGAGATCTAGATTGCACTAATACTGTGTACATCCAGTTTTCATTTAAATTCATTGCAAAAGGTAAGATCACTGTTGATTTCCTATTACTTCTCTAGCTTTATTCATACATAGTAGCATCATGGAAAAGAATACGGGTTTACATTTTCAGCTTCAGTGTACATGATCACTGGTTTATGGTAGATAATCCAGGAACTTGTTTGAGATTGTACATCATCCCTACCTTGCTACCAGCCTACGTGGCCGTCTGTGCCGTTCCTGAGAAAAACATAAACCAGTAATATAAAAACCAGCACAGCTAGTAAAGTCTTTGAGCAGAAAAGAAACAAAATAACTCAACATTTTTTGAGAGATTTTGCAGTATGTTGGGGAAAAATTGATTTATCCGGTTTTTAAGTCATAAAATTTTGTCTATAGTAGATCACTTAGGGAACTGATAAGGAACTACCAGGTTTTTCATTTTCAAGCTTCAGTCCACTGCATTAAAAGGTCTTACCATCTGACTTCCTTGTAGGTATCTTAGAGATGACTAAAACTTCGTAATTCTGTTCAATTGTATATGAAGAATAGTCAGACCTGCCAAGCCAAGTTTATACATTGGTGTAATAAGCTTGAGACAGTTTTTCTAATACAAGTATATTCAAGCCAATGATTCAGTCCTACCCTACTCCAAGCCCCTGCCATCCCTGGCTTTGCAAAATAATTTTATCCAAGTCAGGAGTAACATGGTGGAGAACAACTACCCTGGCTGAGGGCTTTCAGTTGTTTTTCCCAGTATTGCTTGTAGAACTGGCACTTCCAAGCTGAACTCTCAACATGCAAAAACTCCTCTCCCTTTGATGGAAGATGGAAGATGTTCATAGCTTCTGGGACTGGACCCTACCTGACTCACCATTTGCCAAAGGACAGCATGAAAAGAGTTTTGAACTGCCTCTTTCTTCCTAAGTAAATTTCTTAGCCAAATCACTGTATGGGCAAGTAAAAATGTAGCTCTTTCTGAATTAAGTTTGATTCACTTGAATAGACATTTAATCATATATATTTGGCTATTTATTACTATTAAGTACTTTATTGAAAAGAGATAAACCAATAACAGCCAAAACCATAACATAACATGCCCCAAAATAATGATGTGCCAAATACTTCTGTTTTAAAAGCAAAATCTTTCTGAAAACTTCTTTTACAAGACTCTGACTTGGAAATATTTCTACATATGATCCTTGCCAAAATATTTAAAAATACAATGAGTAAAAATATCATCCTGAAAGGGAGGAATAGCTGAAGGCTCAAGGCTGGATTTTGACACTTGACCCACAAGAGGTAAAGCAATGAAACTCCATGAGAAATCTTTTCTCATTAAATCCATATGGCTTGCTAGGCTTAGGCCTGGATCCAGGACTTAGTCCCAACAAACTCCCTAATGTTGAATGCAAATTAATATAGCTGGGCATATCTCTCAACTGTAAGAGTTAACAGCATGTGTTGTTTAGTGTTGATCACCACAGGTAAGGCAAAATCAGCTCCTGTCTCCTTCCTGCTCTGTTATACACATGGCCATTGAAGAGAGACTTTGCACTGAAGTAGAGTAGAGCAGGAGTGTGCACATCAGTCATTTTGGCTTCAGCAAATTTGGTTAATTTAAGAACAGAACATGGGAGAAACTTGCACAGTAATGCAGTGAGGCAGGGATGAAAAACCTGTTCCTTAGTCCTTTTCTGCTGCTAGTTCCTGTCCTTGGAATGAGTTTTTGGGGATGTGCCATCACTGTGCCACACTATGAAGGGAGTGGATAGTGTAAATTTGTCGAAGTGAGAACTCAGCTTGGAGATACTGTCGCTCAGATGTTGATGTTCTTGGTCAGCAAGTCAGGCGTGGGCCAAATAGACACTGAGGACTGAGCTTGTGCAGGATAACCACACCAAGTGCAAGTGCTGGGCTTTAATCAGCATATGTTAATAGCAAGGGCTGTAAAGAGTCTTTATTGACTCTAGAAAGCTTTAAGTAAAAAAGGAAGAACTGGTAGTCAGAAAATGCAAATTTTACTCTCACTTCCACCACTGATTTTTAGGCCTGCTTAAAGCACAGAATATTGCTGCTGTTGTTGTTAAAACATGCTAATAAAGATCCTCAGTGCTTTCCATCAATTATATGATTTCTGGGCACGAATATGCTCATATCAGTGCCTGCAGTCAGAGCCATGGACTATAAATTTGTGAGGATAAGGGCTGTGTCTTTATCTGTGGGTGCTACAGATGGTGATAATGTCTGGTACCTGGGAAAAACAAGCAAATAAATATTGAACTACTGAAAAATGTCTGTGGTAGAAGGAGCTGGTTTGTTCTAATCTAGAATATTATAATAGTGAGATAGCTTCTAATCTAAGTAATTAACTTGGACCATACATATAATGAACAGCAATGTAAATTTAGCCCCTAATTCATTAGCATTTTGCAGACAGGCAAGCAAGGGAAAGTGCAGGAAGACGTATGTGTACAATCCACCTATAACATCTCAATAGCTTAAGTTGTTGATAAAGGAAGTTGTTGAAGAAGTATTTTTGAGCTAGTGCTTTTAAAAACTGGATTATAATGAACATAAATGCATGTCCTCTGCTCCAGGCACGCCCGAGAGGTCTCATTCCATCCTGCTGCAATATTCTGTCAACGGTGGCATCACTTGGCACCTGATAGATGAGTTTTACTTCACACAGACTACAGACGTCCTCTTTATTAACGTTCCTCTGCCCTATGCAGCCCAAAGCAATGCAACACGGTTCAGGCTTTGGCAACCTTACAACAACGGTAAGGAAGAGACACCCACGGGACTCCAGGTCCACACTTGCACAGCTCAGCATCTGTAGGAGGGTAGATTTTTAAACTCAACAATAATAGAGACTCTTAAATCATGTTTTCTTATAATTTAACTCCTTCAATTAAAATTATCACAGAATCATGTTTACTGTTCTTATAAAGCTGCTGTATGCTTTAAAGTGAAAGTACCTTAACCTGATACTCATTGACTGTGTGCAGAAGGCTATTTGGTCCTGGGGGGATGGGGAGGTCAAGCAACACAGATAAAGTTAACTTCACTCAGGTTCTTATTATTTTTAATGGACCTGATTCTCATTTACACTGAGGGCCCATTAGAATGTTCCAATTATACAAAAACATCCCAAGTGCAAATGGGAGCTGGGCCTACCTTGCTCAGAATTAACTAGGCATTAAAAACCCATTTAGACAGAGTATGTAGTGAGCAGTTAATCTTTTGATTAAATTGTAAAGGACTGTAGAAAACCACAAGAGGAATGCAGCTCATTCTTCCTGATTGTAGGAGATGTGCCAGCTGAAGAAAGCTCTCCTCTGCTATCAGTTACTCTGAGCACATCTCTTAGCAGAAGCTGACATTAAGGGCTCTAAAGAATTCCAGCAATCGTTTAGACACAGTAATACAGCAACAATTTATTCCATGCAGGCAAATGCCTAGCACATCTCTAACAAAAAAAGCAAACTTAAATCTGGTCCTAAGAATCCAGTCCCACTTTATTCTTCTGGTGGGTTCTGCCTAAAACTAAGCTTTTCTTGCACACATTATCCTTAAGTACAAATCTTATTTAAAAGAAGCCTTTTAACTTCCTCTGATCAACACAAAGGCTTTTAGATAGATTAAAAAAAAAAACAAACAACAAAACAAAACAAAAAAAAAAAACAGTTGCACAAAAGATCTGGCAATCTAATCCTTCCTGTCCAGTTTGAAAGCGCTAATTTTACAACATATTTGAATTTATAATCCATTGGAGAGAAGTCAATCAGAATTTCCTTCTCTGTCAAAGAGCCCTTGCCAGGCAAACACAAGCTGCTGAGTCCAAGGAAAAAGGTGCAGAATGAAATCAGCCTTTCAGGCTGCTCGGGCTCTACAGCAACCACTCCTTTAGATGATTCTTAATCAAAAGGAAGATACTGATGCTAGTGTAGTATAATAGTGGTATTAGGTCTTAACAGGAATGTTCCCTTTTCTTTGTAGGCAAAAAAGAAGAAATCTGGATTATTGATGACTTAATTATAGATGGAAATAACTTAAAGAATCCCATGATCCTTTTGGATACATTTGATTTCGGTCCCAAAGAGGACAACTGGTTTTTCTACCCTGGAGGAAACATTGGGCTTTATTGCCCATATTCATCTAAAGGAGCTCCGTAAGCACCTCTCAGCAATAAATTAGAAAGAACTGTGGAATAAACTGAGTCTAAAGTGTTCCTTTCCTTTTTTTACAGGGAAGAAGATTCAGCTATGGTATTTGTTTCAAATGAAGTTGGAGAGCACTCCATTACAACAAGGGACCTGAGTGTAAATGAAAACACTATAATCCAGTTTGAGGTACTTGTCCTCAGAAAGTTATTTTGCCTTTTGCTTAGAGAGTTCTCTTCTTCCAGGTTCTGCTCTTTGGTGTATTTGCCCAGCTGTTATGATTGCCAAGTGCAGAAGCCTGTCTAATTTCTCCTGTAATTGCTTTGATATTACTTTCCCTCATGTGTGTATATCGTGACACTTTTAACACAGATAAGGGAAATTTCTGCCTCAAACTCTTCTAATTTTATGCCGAAGTTACTACTTTGTCCATGCCTGTATACTTGCACTGATAGCATTAAAGTCCATGACCCGGGGGTTGGAGAGTCACCACTGGCAGAGAAGATGATGAGCAAAATATAATGAGGGTCCAGATTACCACTTCACAGCCTGCTCAGGATAAGTGTGCAGCACTTCCATAAGGTGACCTGGTGGAGAGCTACAACTTCATCCGTGACACTAGAAATTAATTTTTCCTACCTGCTGGCTTAACTGCACTGTTGTACTTTCTCAGAGAGCCAAGGCTCTGCTTTCCTTTTGCTTCTGCCCATGCTTTCATAGACACTCTAGAAGAAGCTGTTTTTTGGCCATGATAGCCTGAATTCATCCCATCTTAGTGAGTTATCCAAAGCTCATGAATAAAGAGCATGGTTTTTTGGTTTTCATATAGTCAATGGAAACAGGTACCGCAATGACAACACGTAGTCTAAACTAAACTGTGTTTCTGGTTTATCCTAAAATCTAAATAGTGCACTGGCTAGGGCAGATACTGATGGGAGTAACCATTTAACCTAGTGTGTATTAGTTTAGAGGGGTTATTATATTGTCATTAAGAAATCATAAAATAATCTTTCATGTAAATTGCCATGTTACATTTACCAGGCTACTTTTAAGAAAGATGTAGTGTTAAACAGCAAATTATACTAGTTTATAAACAGTTAATAAAATGATACTAAAGGTTTTCCAAGAAAAGCAGGTTTAGCTGTGTACTCATGCATGCTTCAGTTTGTCATGCAACTAATTCATAAATTATTGAATGCAAACCATTTCCTGTTTTAAAATATAGATTATAGCCTGTAGAACAAAAATGTTTGAGGTCACTTTAAGGTATTCATAAGTCTTCAGAGCGTTAACCTCATAAAATCTACATGCTTACTTCCATATATGGTAAGAACATTGTTTTCAGCTCACGTTTTTGAGGATATTAGTATAAATGAAGAAGTTATGCATAATGCAGTAGAGTTTCTCCCAAGAGTTATAACCGATATTGGGTCAAGCACCTCTCTAAGATTCCGGATGAGTAGATAACCCTTCTAGTCGTATGTAGGTTGATGGGACTCATGTGCACTGAAGAGTGATGAAGGAAATTCAATGTCAGATACATTTTCAACATTCCTGCACAGTTCTAAGTATTATTGGGTTTTAGAAATAAAGAGATTTTCATTACAGAGCAGCATGTTATAAAGAAACTTACTTTCTGCTACAAAGATATGTAAAAACCTCAAAATGTTCCATAGTTTTAGTACAGGCTTTGTATTTCATTGGCAATGGGTTTTTATTTTTTATATGGTAAGTATAATACATCTTATTTTATATGACAGAGTCATCCTGTAAGGGAACTAATTCTTCTTTTATTTATTTTATTTCTTTTATTATGAGCAATTTGAAACTAAAAGAACATGCTAATATCAGTGTGAAAGAAAAGCAGACTACTTTGCACTAGGGGCATGCAGAAGATATGTCTTAAGATGTCTTATATTCTGTACAAAGCATCATTTTATATTTTTTTTCCAATAGTAGAACTGTGTTCGTGTAAGTTTTCTGCCTTTTCTACTGTTCTCTAAATCAAGAATCTTGTAAGAATACCCAGAGAAGTTTGACGCTACTAAAATATATTTTGGTGTGATATTGAATCTAAATCCAGTCCAGCTATGATACTTTTAACACTGTCTCCTAGGGCTTTGCTCCTATATATAAACAAAAGGGTAGTGAGTATGAAAGCTGAAGAACACATTGGAGTGATATAGCATACCCCCTGTGGCACAAGCTTTTTCATTTTTTTGGAAGTGTAACACAAGAAGGACCATAGTGCAGCTCAGCAATTTAACAAAAGGTTTATATTTGCACATTTTGTTTTAATATTTCTGGGTTTGAAAATGCACATTTTTTTGGTGCTGTCATTACTTAAGTACCTGCCAGAGGACTGCAAAAGCTGATGCATTTGCTCCAGCAACGTTAGCAGCTCTCCTTTGGGATTTTGTCTAATTATCTTTACAGTTTTCTCTTAATAGAAGTAGTTGGGGATTTCATATTACATTAATTTTATGATAAGCTAGAGTGCAATATGCCTATGGATAGGTAGGGCAATGTGCAAGAGTTCATGTTCACATGCATGTCTTGAGTAAATCATCCCAGTTGTTAAATGAGTTCCCAGATCCCTGTTTTCCTGGGCTAAATATATACCTTACCAAATGGGAGAGGCGAAGAGACAAAAGAGTGATCAGGAGTTCCACAACCTGCCCTATGTTATCTTCTGTATTTCATGTCTTGGCCTCCAGATCAATATCGGCTGCACCACTGATAGTTCCTCTGCTGACCCAGTAAAGCTGGAGTTCTCACGAGATCTGGGGGCGACGTGGCACCTGCTGCTCCCCTTGTGCTACAGCAGCAGCAGCCACCTCAGCTCCCTCTGCTCCACCGAGCATCACCCAAGCAGCACTTACTACGCAGGCACCACCCAGGGCTGGAGAAGGGAGGTCATTCACTTTGGAAAACTGCACCTCTGTGGGTAAGTGTCCAGCTCCTATTCCTGCCAAGCTACTTGTTGTTTGTTTTCATTTGTATTTTCCATCCAAAACGTTCTCCCAGCGGTGTGTAAGAATTGTTGCACTAGAGCAGAGCAGATGATCAGTTTTTCTCCAGTTTTTGTCCTGAATGTTAGTTAGTGTTCAGAAAATTCCCAAAAATACATTATGCCTAATGCTAATGTAGAATAACAACAGATGATTTCCTATTTATCCGGATATCTAATTGGTGACATCTTTATGGAAGTGGGTTGCGTGGTAAAATTAATGCAAAACTGACTGTCCTTATAGTGTTTTGAATGTTCTTTACTGCAGTGAATTCGCCATGTGAATTTATCAAAGATATTATTGCATAAAATTTGAAATTCACTAGAAAATGCAGTAAAATGTGAGCTAGCATAAACTTGATTTTACTTCATTGTAAGGAAATGGACTGATGTAAATACTTGAGATCTCTTGTAGCTATAAAATTCTGTCATTCTATGAAACTAACTGCTGCAGTCACTCAGAAACTTAAAGTTTGTGGAACAAGCCAGGTTGGGTGATAACAGATACACAGCATAGAAAAACGACATATGCTAGCAGGCATAACATTACGTAAATTTTCAAAGTATAAAACAGTGCTGGTTACTGTTTTCAGAGAAATCTGTCTTCTAGCATCAACTCAGTTTATGTAAAAGATCACATCATTAAGGATTAAACTGTAGCATGTATGAATGAAAACGAGCTATGCAACTATGAGACTTTATGAGTCTATGCAACCATGAGACTAAGTATTTATGAAACTACTGAATGCAGTGGGTCTTCTACTAAATAAACGGCCCTGTATGTGCCTTTGAAAGTATGAATAAACCTATGTAAGAGATGAGAACCAAATTTGGAAAACATGGATGTTTAATTTAAGAAAACATTTAAATTTTAAATTTTCATTTTGTGGTTTATGACTGTTACCTTTTCAAGTGTGGAATAGGTAACTACCTCTTGCAGCAGCTCATTTGTCCTTCTGCTTTTGCCCAAAAGAATTATTTGACTCTTTACCCAACTACGAATGCATCCTTCCAAGTGAAAATTTTGACTGTGCAGACTCCTAACTCATTTAAACCTTCCAGGTATTTTGATTTAGTTCTCTGTTCCTGAGTGTTTCTAGCGCATTTGCCTGCCTGCCTTCCTGTTCCTTCCCCAACGCAAAGGCCAGAAGCCAGTTGCTGACAGCCAGCCAAACCCAACAGCACAGAGCAGCTTCCATGGAGAGTTCGGTGCCACGAAATTCTAGGGCCAGAGGGCTGAAGGGGGATTTTCTTCACTAGAATCCCCTGGAATAACAAGAAAGAAACTCCAAACCTGACTCCTTGTGTAATTCATGCACAAAGTGTCAAGTGATTATATTTAAATGAAGATGAAGACATTTTCAGTTATTTCCACTGTGTATGTTAGTTTGGAAATTAATATACGTTCTCAGCAGACAGCTGTAACTAAGAATTAGTATTCTAATTGTGTCCTGAAGGAAAAGTCTGTGGCCTGTTGAGCCAGTGAAGAAACCCAACCCCCTTCAGGAAGACCGGTATTTCGCTCTGCTTCAGACACGCGTCATGGTTCACCCTCACCAGGAGGGAGCCTGAGAGAAGGAGCTGACATGCCTCAGGGGTGGCACAATTCCAGCTTGTGTGGCAGAGTTCTCTGAAGAGGAGCTTACGACACCTCCAGCCTCACACTTGTGTCCTTTACCTCAGGGTGCATTAAAATCAATGTTTTTGACTTCCAGCAGGACTCTGGCTCTTGGGTGTCTTTCTGGAAACTCTCAGTAGTGTCCCCACCCATCAGCTATCCTTTGTCACCTGAATCCCCTCATAAAAACTCTTTTTTAGCAAATCAAGACAAAAAAACTCATCAGCTACCCATGCTATTGATTCTCCTGCTGCATTTAGTTATCTCTAACAAGACACATTAAACATGCAAGGCAATTAAGTGCTTTTCCCTTCTCACTCTTCTGATTTCCTTCCTCCTTTAAAACATTTTCTCAATTGGGAATAAAATTAGTCTCTCAAGTGTTTTTCCCTCTCTCAATTTGTTTTCTCTTCTTCCCCAGTCAGTTGCTCTTTATATGCAGCATTGATGCGAGTAGCACTTAGGAGGTGAATTAAAAATGACAGGACAGCACCCAAAGGAGAATATAGTTTAAATTAACAACTTGCAATATCAGTCTGGTTTAAGATTAAGCCACCGAAAGCAAGCCAGTGACATGGCAGGTCATGTTTTCTTTCCATGTAACTGAGGATGAGATCCTAGCACCCCAGCTTCACAGGTGGACTCCCTGGGGGGAGAGTGGCAGCATGAAGTAGGGTTTCACTCTCCGGGAAGGAGTGAAAGTGGCCTGGTCTGACCCAGACACTGTAAGCCAAAGCAGAAGGAAATCCATCAGACCACAGCCATTCATCCTCCCCATGACGATGGAGAGAAGAGCGGTTAGATTTCAAATCCCATTTTCAAGTCCGTCATTCAGTTTTGGTATTATAAGTAATGAATAATGTTATTTTTATTTCTGTCAGTACTTGGGTTGAATGTCAACATAAAGATGCATGAGGTACTGAAGGAATTAGATAGAGCAGTCAGTTTCTAGAATTATGCTATTTATCAAGCCAGTTCCAACAGAAAGAATACTGTATATATTGCATAGTATTTTGTATATCTACAGAATACAAAAAAGATGGAATTATTATTTCAATTAAATACATTTTATGCCTTTTTCAGGTTGGCAAGGTTTAGATGGTACCAAGGATTTTACCCTGCTGGATCCCAGCCAGTGACTTGGGCCATTGACAATGTGTACATTGGCCCACAGTGCGAGGAGATGTGCAACGGGCACGGCAGCTGTATCAACGGCACAAAGTGCATCTGTGACCCTGGGTACTCTGGGCCAACCTGCAAAATAAGTACCAAGAACTCTGACTTCCTTAAGGATGATTTTGAAGGTATCTCTTTGTTTTTTGCAGGGGTACGAGTTCTGCCTGTCTGTCTTAGTGAAACCCTGAGCTCAAGGGATAAAACAGCAAAGTCTTCCTCACCTCTGCATGCTTCTGAATGTAATTTATGCTGGAGGGGGATTCCCGTGAACCAAGTAATTTAGATGTCATTCTCAGGCATGGTTTGTGAATGTTCAATGGCTATCAGTTGTCTAGTTTGGAGTGTCTGATTATTTGTGAAGATGTTAATGCTGGAATACAAAATCTTCACCGAAATAGAATTTCCTGAAACTTTATATGTAGAAAATAATTTTAGAAGAAAATGATGGTTTGATGGTAGTTTGACTTTAACACAGACAGAATGCGTGCAAGTGAGGCAAACAACAGCGGGCTTTAATGTTGTGCCGTTTCTCACTACAAGGGAAGCCTAAGTGGCCTTAATACAGCAAACATGGTTTCAGGGCGGACCCTGTGTCTCAGCGGTGAGGGCCACCACTCGGCAGGCACAGCTTGGGGTCTCCAAGCGAGCAATGGCAGGAGGGAACTCAAAGCCTCATGCAGGCCTGGGCACACACAGCAGTCACCTACACAACTCTAAAACCACCTTGAGGTTTCCCCCAGTAGCAAGCATGGCAAGAAGAGCCCGTTTTGAGTAAAGCAGCACCTGTGAACCAAACTCATTCCTTCATACGTGCTGCTGTTCACTTTGAATTTTGCAAGCCTTTGCTTGCCCGCTACCACATGATACCCAAAGATTCTTTATAGCCCTGAGTACTTTCTCATTATTTTAAGAAAAATGTAGAAAAGTGGCAAATCTTGTGAATAACTAGAGAGTAAGATCGCAGATTTCATACTTCTGAGGGTTTTTTGTTTATTTTGTCTTGATTCATGGCAGTTTTCTAGAATGCATTGCATTGGAAACATCGAATATTTCTTCACTCTGCATGTGATGTTTAATTTAGCTCTCTTCCCCTGGAAACAGTACTCTTGCAGTAGGAGCACTTTGGACTAAATCATAAATATGTGTTCACTGTGTATTCAGGTCAGCTGGAGTCAGACAGATTCCTGCTTGTGAGTGGTGGAAAGCCATCAAGGAAATGTGGCATCATGTCTGGAGGAAACAACCTTTTCTTTAACGAAGAAGGCTTACGTATGTTGATGACTCGAGACCTAGATTTGTCACAAGCCAGGTAACACAATTTCAAAGTTCTTTCAGGATTTCACTATAGAAATAACATACTGAAAAATAATATATATGCAACACTTCTGTGGTAAAGGCAAGCTGATATATTCTGTGGTCCTTACGGTAGTGAATATTCCATTTTGACCATTGTTACCATTTTAAATTAAATTTAATTTGAACTTTAATGGATCATTTAAATTTTTGTGGGTTTTTTTTACCTTAATAAGAACTCCAGGATCTGGTGCCACACCTTCAGTAGTTTATGCAAGTTTTTATTTTTTAAATGCATAACATGAGAAATCAATTGCGTATCACACGCTCTGCTTGTCTTACAGTTTGGTGTATTATGAGCCATTGCTGAAACAGGAGTATCTGCTGCCAAGGAGTAACTTTTACATTCATCATCTCATAATTCTTTCATTTTTGAAGCTTACTTTCTTCGTATTGTGCACATAATTCACTGAGAATTTCCCATCAAGCTGTCACCAGCTACAGTGAGCACAGCAACTGAAAAACAAATATTTTTAAGTGTATTTAGAGATTATGTTGTGTCATTACAGCCCACAGAGGAGGTATTTGATAAGTGAGACATGCTAAGCAAGCCACATTAAAAAAACGTACACTAAAATTTAAACCACATCCTAATTGTGTGCATGCTAACAAATAGGCATTGTTTTCTAATTATTTCCATATTTTAGCTTATATCCTTACCTTACTACTTCGGAAAGATGGCATTTTGTCTGAGACTTTTTTCTACTGATCTCTTGTAACCACCCTACTTCTCTCTAATGTTCTTTGGGGAACACTCTAACAGGTGCTTTATTTCTTTTTGACTTGTCTTCATTAGCATTGAAGCTTTAAATAATCATTTAATTGCAGAACCTCATGGTCAATAAAGATGCCTAATTTCTAACCATTATATTTTTTAGATCAGCAGTTAGCTAACCCTCAGTGAGGTGCAATATTAAAGATCCCTGTATTGAATTTGTAAGATTCCTTACAGCAAACTTTTTTCAGAACTTGGTAAATACAAACATAAATACTCTGCACTGATTTTATTTCCTAGACCATTCTGAAATTAAAAGATTGTTTAACAAAAGAAACAAAAGATCTTGTAAGTTGCTCCATTACACTAAATGACATGTTTTCCTTATTACTCGTGTTCAAAGAGCCATCATTTATCTCCTCTTCGTGACAGTCTGTGGCTGGATTTGCATATATTGACCTCAAGGTGTTACATGGAGATAAATGACTTCTGTCTTAGTAAAAGGAAAACAAAACAGCACGTTTAATTTCATGTATATGCTGATGAAAAATAACAGTTATCAACAAATAACTGTATGTTGTCTTCTGAACAGCAAGGCAGACTGCAGCGGCATTGCTGGGGGCTGCTCTTTAGCAACCTGAAGTAATTGCAGTAGGGTTTTCTTAATTTTCAGGCTGACTCTATCAGCCACCTGCAAAGCACAACAGATCTGGCTGTGACACAGATGTACCAAATTCTGCACAGGATGTGGGAAGAGGTTTCAGTTTATGCCAGGAATGAGGAGAAGCAGCACTTCTAATAAATATCTTTAAGGGTACTTAGACTCAGTAGTCACATCAAAACTTCCCCTTTTCTTACGAGGAGATGTCTTGAAGTACGCAGGTGGGCAGTGGTGTCTATCAGTGCTGCAGGCCACGCTCAGCACCTGGGGATTGAAATGAAGTGGACTTTGCAATCCATTATCCATTGCCATCACATTTATATTTTAAAGAATGTAACACAGGGGACAGTATGTCACCATCATGGTGATACCAGTAGCTGAAACTGTACAGCATGAAATATCAGTGGGGACAGAATATTTGAGGTGTCATAACTAACCAAATCCCTTTCAATTCTGAATTACTAGAATATCCACACATTTTAGTGTTACTAGACCTACAAGAAAACTTTGCTTTTCCATTTCAAAATAGGCAGAGCCTTTGCAAAATATCTGTGAGATGAGAAGAGAGATATTTAAAATTACTTTTTTATCTGCTAGACATCGTTACCTATTTTTGAGTGGGTTATTATGATATTAGTAAAAATTCAGATAAAAGAACAGCAATCCGCAGAGACCAGATTCAACAGAGACAAGGTCACCTGGGTTTATTTCCTTTGAATTATGTGGTGAATGTCAGAGTAAATCTGAGGAGGCACAAAGACTTGCCAGTAGTGAATCCAATCCATTACAGTTGATACGTTGATCCATGAGGGTCCCCAGTGCTCCTTTACAGCACAAGCAATAAGTTATGTCTGGGACATGGAGGTGGATATAATCTATAGCGAAAGAAGTTATATATATAGTAGGAAGAGAAACCGTGAGTCACAGAGAGGACTAGAATTAATTGACTTGCAGGTCTGGTGTTTTATTGAAGCTTTGTCTGCCCAGCACCTCTGCAGCCTCCGCTCCCAGTGGATCTACCTGCATATCAAACCAGAGCAAGACTTTTGAAACAGAACTTCTTCTGCACCATTTCATTTAACCGTGATCCAGGCAGCACTAATGCAATAATAATTAGAACAGATACAACACTCTAAAGCTGTGTGAAAGCTGTGCAAACATGAATTAATACTTGTAATATCGCAGCAAGTCTGATAGGTAAATATCATTACAGCAGCGGTTCCCTCTACTCCAAGCGCATAGTAGAGCTATTTAAGAGCATCGGCTAACCAGAAGAATTTCACAGTTTGATACAAGTCTATTGTGCTGCTTTGGAGAAGCCAATTAAATAGGGGATGAAAGTGCTGGTTTCCCTGGGTGGCTTGGGCTGGCTTCAGGGGAACCAGCACATTTAAGCGGTGTGATTTAGACAAATTTCCCAGGCTGACTAAATGGACCAAATGATCCCTGAAAGTGAAACGTGCTTTGTTCTCCTGTCCGGATTTTCTCTAGTTTATGCCAACGGGAAACCAAGATGCTTATTTTGAATTCAAGCATTTCAGCAAATTCATAGCAAATTATGATCTACTTAGGGTACCATTGCTTTTCTGTCACTAATATCTGTACTCATGGGCTACAGGGATAAAAAATTTCACCCAGGATTATGTTTCTGATATTTGCAACACCATCTGCTATGCAGACAAAAGCTCAAAACGTAAATGACTGGCTTTGTTCAGCCTCTTCTGCCTGGCAAACGACCACACAGGCAAAATGAATTTTTGTCACCCCACCTGTCTGTCTACTTATATTATGGAGGCTTTGAAAAGGAAATCATAAGACCTCCCTAAAGCTGACTCCTATAGCAAGAAACCACAGGGCTAGTCAATAGACAAACTCAAAGTCTTTCTAGTTGGTTGTGTAGGATGTTGCAGAAAAGAAATCTTCCCAGTAATTGCTCCCCCTGTTAGATTTGTGCAGTTCTTCATGAGACTGGGATGCGGCAAGGGGGTGCCAGACCCCAGAAGCCAGCCTGTGCTGCTGCAGTACTCGCTCAATGGGGGCCTCACATGGAACCTTCTCCAGGAGTTCCTCTTCAGTAACTCCAGCAATGTGGGACGATACATTGCCCTGGAAATTCCCTTGAAGGCTCGCTCCAGCTCCACTCAGCTTCGCTGGTGGCAACCATCCGAGAATGGACATTTCTACAGTCCCTGGGTAATCGACCAGGTAAGGAATCCTGTGGACTGTTTGTTGATAATACAGCTGTAGACTGTTTTCAGTCTTAATGTTTCCCTTTTGTTGGCATACGTCATTTCAGCAGGTCAAGCAAAAATGCTTTGTATAAAGATATTCCAGAATTATAATAATTAGCAAAATAATAGATTTTATCTTAAAAATATTTTAAATTTAAAAATTAAAATAAAAATAAACAATTACTCTTTGCTAAGCTTGTGTTTTTAACACACAGTTTCCATGCAGGGTACTGAACGCCCATTTTGGAGCTAGGAAAGTCCTTCGTACATGAGTAGAGCCTCAGGTTCACACTGCAGAAGCCCTTACCATGCAACATGCAAGTCTGAGTTTTAAACTTTAAAATCCTTCATTTAAACTCTGTCCAAATATGTAACTGGCTTGGTAGAATGTAATAGAAAAAAAATGCTGAAAAATGTCAGTCTATAATCAGTCTTCTAATTTTGAAAACAAAGTTGTTTCCTATTTGAGAATTGCTTCTATAAAGATTATTATGTTTCTTTTTATTACTTGGTAGAAACCTCAAGAAACCTCACTAAAGTGATTGCTCTCTAAGTAGTGTTATTGGGCTGTCCAAGTTAAACTTGCTTAAACATATGAATGATTTTTTAAAGGAGTTAGTTCAGGTCCTTAGGAGGAATCCAGAAACTGAACTCCTAGCCACATTTAATGATGTGGTTACAAAATTTTACTTCCCATCCCTCCATTTAAAAATGAAAAAGTCCTCATTCTTTCATTCCTGTAACTTCATTGAATTTGGTTAATTTTAGTTCAGAACAATCAAAACCCAAATTCAGATAGCAAATGAAAATTAATTCTACCTTGCTTGCTGTTGAGTGGTAAAATGCTGACATCTTACAGTCAATGGCAAAAGAGACTTTTTGCCCAATTCTATCAGCCCATGCAATCTCGTAGGAGTGCACCAGATTACAGCAGAGCTGAGCAGTCAGTAGGAAAAATGACAGTGTAATAACTTTGCTCATACCAACATTTATTTTTGTGAGCAGTTTTAATTCACCCAGGATGGAGTTCACTTCCCTGAACTTCAGCTTTGTATAGCTGAACGGATCTCTTTAGGACTCCTTTGTAGGAAAAAGATATTCCCCTTCCTCATAACCTAAACTCTTTACAAACTAAATTTGTGTATTTTGGGCCAGCAGACTATATATGCGTCAATCAGTAAATCTCTTCCTCCTCCAGGATGCTATGTCACATGTATGTTTGTGAAGACTTCTAGACATTTTTTCTTTTCAATAACAATTTCCTTTCCTAATGTTTCAGATTCTTATTGGAGGAAACATCTCTGGCAATACAGTATTAGAAGATGATTTCACCACACTGGATAGCAGAAAGTGGCTGCTCCATCCTGGTGGAACAAAGATGCCAGTCTGTGGCTCTACTGGGGATGCTCTAGTGTTCATTGAGAAAGCCAGCACCCGCTACGTTGTCACCACTGACATCATTGTCAATGAAGACTCTTTCTTGCAAATAGATTTTGCAGCATCCTGCTCTGTCACAGACTCCTGTTATGGTAATGACCTCTTAGTAATTCCTGCCCTTCCTCTTCCTCTCCTGTACAGCACACTACACTTGCTTTCTGGTTCTATTTTTCATCGTAACGAGAACTGAGAAACAAAAGATAGTTGCATGTTTCTGTTAGGAATTGTAGTATCAGCTTTTTTATTCTAGGTGTCTGAAGCATAAGGTAAACTAAAGTATATTATTCCCTCCGAGCACTTAACAGTTCAATTCATGTGAGAAAAAAACTAACAGCTTCTTACTCAAATCCATTTAGCAGTTTATGGTATCCACAGCTTGGGGTTATCTTATGCTTCTAATAATAAGCAGCTGGGTGTTCCCAGCATATATTTCTTGCTTTGTGGTCTTGCATTTTCAGTGAAGTCTCGGTTCAGATCTCACTTGCACCGGTATAATTAAGAGATGATTTATATCAGCATACATCTGACACCAGCTAAGTCAGCATCAACTGCAAAAAATTTGTATTGTCCACATGAAATAATAAACATGTATATATATATATGTGTATGTAGGAATGTATGCATAGATACATGCACATATATGTGTATATATACACAATGATGCAATTTTTAATTACCTAACTTCTTTTTTTCCATATGATGTGTATTCAGTGCAGAGCATGTTTTTGTATGTGTGTATGTATACGTACACACATACACATATAAATAAAAACATGCTCTACACTCAATACACATCACATGGAAATTAAGAATTGGTGCATTATGTGAATTCTAAGATGTACAAGAAACAAGTCTTCCTAGCTTTTGAATGCTTGATTGTACATCTTAAATTACATTATATTAGCATAGGGGTTTGGGGTATAGATTTTTTTTATGAGTAGAATATAATATGTTGCAGCATGTAGCATGAGTTAATTCACCAGGTTGTGACTATTCCTCTAGAATTCTGCACAAAAACTGGAAAAAGACTTTACATGAAGTCCCAGGGGTGGCTTCTCTGATTTTGCTGTTCTAAAGTCAATGGAAGTAACATATTTTACTCAAATGCTTAACAAATTTTATTTTTTTTATTTTATTTTATTTTATTAAAAAGACTGTGGCATCCTAAGATCACCTCTGCTAAGTTTAAAAGTGTTTTGGCAGTTTAGCTGTATACTGGCAAAGAAGCAGTTCCTTCTTTTTTTGTTTCTTTGTCCACTACATGTACCATTATCTTAACTTAGTATTAAATTAGGCAGGACACTACCTAATCATGCTTCCAGTCATGATGAGCAAAGCATTTCATTTTGGTGATGGAGATTTAACACTAAAAACTCACTTACCCTTGTTTGTATCCACTTGCCCTTGTATTTCTATGGCACTGTCTTCTGTGCTTAGACATCGAGTAGGACTGATTGGGTGATTAAGGGTCATTCTCTGTGCATGAGGATAGAAGAAATGGGTCTGTAGTAATTAAAAAAGATCACAGATTTATCACTCCTGTCACTGCAAACATGCTCCATGTTTTACACAGCCAGAATGCCTGGCAGCTGGAACATATACTTCGAGTTACAGTTCTGTGCCTGTTATTATTTACTTTTTAATGGCTGCATAAAAGTTTAACTTGAATTATTTAGTAAGCTTGACTAACCTTTATTTTTCATAATAAAAGTTTATAAGCCATAAGCATCAAAACAATGAAATTGCTGATTTTTTGCCTAGAAATGAATACATTACTTCAATGTGGCTAGACCGTGTTTGAATGAAAACAAGCTCAATGACTAACAAACTCAATTTAAAATTGTTTATGATGGATAAATACATGTGCTGGTCTGGAGGGGTTGGAAGGGTGACTTAATCATCCTGTGACAGAGCCAAAAGTTTGAATGTAAGTGTTGCTCTGGCTAACACAGTGATCTGAATCTCATCCTTCAGCCTGAAAAACAAAAACAGGTGCTGGTCATGATGCTGCCACATCACTTTCTTGCACACTGCAACCACAGGCCTGACTTAATCCTGGAGACTTAAAGACTTTATCTTTGCACTTGTGGTCCCTTGAGTAAGGTGATGGATGCAGAGGTGTATTGCAATCTTCTCCTAAGCTATATGTGCCCAGCAACATGTAAAGGTTGGGTAGCTTTGTGCTTCTGTCGCAAGAGTTTGAAAAGTTTTGAGTGGTTATTTTGTCAGCATAAATTTGTGACTAATGCTCTCTGGGGTTACCAGTTTATTGCAGGCCTATGGATGTAAGGCTCTAAATTAAGTAACTAACCATCTTTCCACCATTAGCTATTGAACTGGAATATTCAGTGGACCTTGGTCTGACCTGGCACCCCATTTTGAGAGACTGTCTTCCCACTAACGTGGAATGCAACAAGTACCATCTCCAGAGGATTCTCATTTCGGACACTTTCAACAAGTGGACCCGGGTTACTCTGCCTCTGCCTCCGTATACTAGGTATCTCCCTCTGGTTTTCTGTAGAATAAATCTAAATGTGTAACTGTGTCTTAAGGCATCATATGTTATAGCGTTAAAATAATTGTACCTTGCCATTTTTGTTTGGTCCATATATATAGCAACAAATAAATATAAGTAAATGAAGCCCCATTCTGCTTTGCATAAAAAATTGCAAAGCTCCTATGTGCATTTACTTTTCTTAGCTATTTAAAGATAGGAAATTCTTGTTCTGTCTTGTCCTGGGGAGGGACAGAGGGAACTTTTTCAAGAATCTCATGTTATCCTCAGTCTCACTGAATTCTGGTTGTTTTAGTGTCTAATTGGACTGGCTGAATCCCTGCTGCACCCTGTGCTTGCTGTTGTTGACTATGAGCTGTCGATTTAAATGTAGCACTTTTCAGGCTTCTTGTTTTTCTGTGCATTCTTTGTGTCTTTTGTGTCTCTCTCACCTTTGATGTTCTCATCATTGTTTTACTCATGCCCCATTTTCACCTCTTCTTCCTTTTCCTATGTTCTTTTGTCTTTGAGGGAAGAAAAATTGTGGGATTGGTTGGGAGGGTGCAGTGAAAGGAGCTGTTGGGACTGACAGGGCTATTGGGAGTGCTGCCATACTGTTCCCTACGATGCTCTGAAAACTCCTGGATTTTTATTTTGTTTGTCAAAAAGATCCATCTAGGGACAACTGGGTAGTTCAGCCTTCCAGTTTGCATCCTTCTTGATGTGCTTGTTTTGCAGGAATAGCTGTGACTGTTCCCCGCGCAGTCATACCTGATGAAGCTGGCGTAGAGCTAGCCCAAAGTAAAGCCCTGCAAACACAGGTAGCATGGACATCAGGCTCTCTGCACAACCTGGCTCCACAGCTTTGCTCCTGTTGCTGAACCCAGCCTCCTCACATACACATAGGCTGAACTAACTGCGGGCACAGAAGTACCACAGCACCAGCAGAGCCTATGCCTGTTTAAGAAAGGTTGTTGTGAAAGATGCCAGCTAATGCCCATACGAGTTTGGAAATCGAGACCTTTATCTTTTAGCAATTGTACTGAGAGTGCTTATACACTTGCCACACATTTGGAAACTAGTAGTGGAAAAGTCCATGTTCTGTTACTGATCATGTAAGGCACCTAGATTCTTCCCTATCTTCAGTGCAGTGCTTCACGTCAAGTAACAGTATTTTTTTCGGACTTGTTCCCAGCATCGTTCTCCTCTTCTTCCTCTTTTGTACTGCTTCACTACACACTGTCTGCAAATTCCATTACCCCAACACTTCTTGTATAAAGTCTGTAAACCTGTGTTCAGGGGGGGCTTTCTGAGGCTAAATAGGATAAATCAGGACTGGAGCTGATGTTTCAGACCAATTGAATTTGGACCTGAAAGGTACCTACCACCCAAGATAAATTTAGGTTTATAAATAACTTTGATTTTAAGACTGAAAAGTTTTTTGAGCAGTATACAACAAAAGAAGTCTGATGTCCTACAGAGGCAAAGTTCGCTTTTGTGTCCAATCCAATAACTATATTCGTTGGCTCAGGTAATAAGATTTCCCAAAGCTATTAAGATAGGAATTGCATGAGAGAGGTGCAGCTAATAGGCCTTTTAGTCTAGATGCAATATAATTTTTATGCTGCTTTATTTTCAAGCTGTGTAACAGCAGGTGTGTGTCTCTAATTGTTTGTGCCTGTGTGTTTTGGGGATATGCAGGCTACATAGTCAATAGCTTGGCCTATTGCACAGCACCCATCCTTACGTAGCCTTTTAGGGCTTGTGTAGCCCAGGGTGCTATCTAACCTCTGGCCTGTGGAAGGCAACGAACACTCAGTTTTGATCAGACTCAGAGCTGATTTTAAAATGCAAATGCAAATGCAAAGCTTCTCTGGGGAGCATCAGCTCCATAAATTGTTAGTGAAGCACTAAACCTAAAGCAAGCAGTGTAAGATATAGGGCTTGTCTTTATTCCTAAAGGACCTCCTCACAATTTATGCATTTCTTTTAAAAATGCTATTTGGTGAGCAGCTAGACAGCACAGTAGTAGATTTCTCTTTGGATAAACTTGTTATTCATTCACCTCACGCAACATGTTTATAAAGAAATAATTCATAGGATAACACTGACCTTACCATAAAAGGTCTATATTTACACTGAATAAATTTGGGGGATTTTGCTGTTTATTTGTTTTGGTGTTTACAATAATTGTAATTTCGCTTTGAGTTTCAAAAGAAAACAGACTGCACAAAGTTCAATGCTGCCATCTAGTGCTATACAGCAAAACATGGACTAGCTTGAATTTAAAATGGTATTTTTGATAAGGTACAGAAATTCATCTACTCACAGCTATCGGAATATAGGTGTCCACTGCTGCGTGACCTGAATAGCTATTAGGTATCCCCTGACTGTTTCATCTAGGTTTTTGTCCTCTATCTTGGGAGCTGAGACACTTAATTCACATATAACTACATCAAAGCAAGGTGTTAGAATAGGGAGCTAAGCCCTCTTTAATGAAAAAAACGAAAATGATTTACTGGAAGGAGCCAGGATCATGCCAAAGACTATTTTTTAACATTTCCAGCCTAGCCCTGGATGGAGGGGAGGGAGGAAACTGCAAAACCAGGGTCATGCTGCACATATGCATGCTCTCATCTGTCCCCTGTAGGTTTATAAATGGCAGCAGCCAACTCACTCCTTAGAGTTGCTCTTACTTAAGTGTAGTTGGGAGAATTCATAGAGAAAAAGTTGGGTTAGTTTGTTGACTTGGACAGAAGCAATAGCACTCAGGCTCAGGGTGAAACTTGGAGGATTTGGGTGATTCTGGTTTGATCCAGCTCCCAGCTGTCCCTCAAGTTTGGATTTGTGCTTGTACGTGGTTATGACTGGTCTGAGCTTCCCTTTGGGCATATCACCTTCTTCCTACCCTCTTCTCCACTGCACCAACCACAGCCCACTGCCTTTGCTCTCACTGGTGAGCGCTTTCCCACCTCTCACGCTCTCAGCATGCTACCAAGCACCCATGCTTTGTCCTGCTCTCCAAATGTGGGCACCCTGCTCTTGGCTTTTCAGAGACCTTGTCGTTATGAAGAATCAGCCCTGGGTTGTGCTGGTATCAAATGAATCTTCCAGGAGCAGTCTAGCCTTAAGACTGGCATTTCTTTTCAGTCAAAATAAAGATTAGCTTAGCTAGAATTATTACCTTTCTGTTTTTCTTTCTCTCCCAAAGGTCTCAAGCCACTCGTTTCCGCTGGCACCAGCCTGCTCCTTTCGATAAGCAGCAAACATGGGCAATCGATAACGTCTACATTGGGGATGGCTGCATAGACATGTGCAGCGGCCATGGGAAGTGCACACAAGACAACTGTGTGTAAGTGCCATTAGTGCCCTGTCCTGCCCCATGCTGTAGCGTTTTGCTCCTCCTCTGTCATTTCAATGAACTTGCAGGAAAGGCTTTGATACAATTATTAAAAGGAAGGTGGATCTTGCTGTTAAAGCAGGGCACTGGGACTACTTGGGAACAGAAATAACAAGAGGAAGGGGTAAGTGTGGGGGTTAGCTCTGCCAGACCTCTGCCTGTTTGTGTGTCAAATGTGTGGGCCGTGCTGCCAGTCCTTTCCTCAGCGGCAGTGTATCACCTCTGCTGCTGCCTATGCTGTATCTTGGCTCCCCTCCCACTAGGTAGTGAGCAAGGACCCCTTGAGTTTGCATACCCTTTTAGGAACGCACAGCCCTGGAGCTTCCCAGAAGATGTCACCCTTATTCCCAAGGGGTTTCACGCCATGTCCCCCTGCCCTAATCCTGGCCCTGGGTGCAGAAGACCTGGGCTGGAGGTAAGACACGTCCACTAAGCAGAATACACACCAGTTCTTCACAAGGCCAGATTTTGCCTTGGGGCTGGTGTTGGCTTGATGGCCTAATGCAGTGCCTCTGCTCCATGGTAGGGTTTGCCAGTGGAGCAAACCGGCTTGATCCTCAGACTGTTTAACAGCCCACACAGAGCCCTGCAAAGCTAACAAACAACAACCAGTTCCCCCCAGATTTATCTGTCTGGCAACAGAGAAATACCTTCCAGATGGATGTATTGCTTTTTTCCAGCCACAAATGGCAACAGAAATGGGAGAATTGTTGTACAATTGTGCTGTGACTGTGTTTGCTAGAAATACATTCCGCTGCAGAATAGACATATTATTGTGTTGTCCTCTATCCTGACAGCACTGAAGTACCAAGGCTTAATCTCCCTGGTGAAATCTGCATAGTAGCAGAACACATTTCCATGCTGTTATCCAATCTTTGACACATAATTATAAGAAGGTTTTCCAGAGAAAAAAAAGGGGGACTATATAATGAAATAACAGGAAAGTACCCATCCACTAACAGTTTAAAGAAACTTAAAATCTAACATGAGCAGGACATTCTCAGGCTTTGCACATTCTCTTAGGTTTATCTCTCCAAGTACAATGTATTTGACTGATTTTCCTCTGTGCCGGAGTGTAGTCTGTATTAGCAGCTAGAATGATACATAATACTAGCCTTCCTAAAGGCATTTTTTTCATGTTAACTACAAAAAGTGGCAGATGTTTGAAACCCCCATACACCAGTTGTGTGCTAGCAAATGATGCAGACAGCCTCTACGCGGAATGAGATGGCACCTTAATGTGGAATAACACGGCACTGATTAAACCTCTGTGCAGAGCTTTTGCCAGCTGAATTTTGCATTTGCTTTCCTCTGCAGCTGCGATGAGCACTGGGGTGGGCTGTACTGTGACGAGCCAGAGACCCCCCTTCCGACACAACTGAAAGATAACTTCAACCGCTCGCCGTCTAACCAGAACTGGCTGACAGTGAATGGGGGCAAACTGAGCACGGTCTGCGGCGCTGTAGCCTCTGGGATGGCTCTTCACTTCAGCGGGGTGTGTGTTCAGCACAGGGGCCAGCTGGCTCCATTCGACAGTATAAATGGGACTGATTTAAAAAGTTAAATAAATAGGAAGGTGTTAAAAAATATCAGCATAACATATTAAACACATAACATACAAAAAAACCCTTATATTCTTTTCCCAGCTTAAGGTCAAAGTCAGACAGGTCCTACAGACTAGGGCCAGCCAGAAACACTCCAGGAAAGCAGATACCATGTTCCTGCTGCAGCCAGGAAAATGAGATATAGCATGTGCGCCGCCTCAAAAGAGCTGTGGAGGGGCCTTTGGAGGTGGAGCTGATAGACTAAAGCACAGTCCAAATATGTAGACACTCAATTCCACTCACTCATAATAGGCTCCTGATAGCATTTAGAACTTCCAGAGACAAGACTTTGGTGCAGCTTCTAATCAGACCACAGAGGTAAATTAATAACTAACTATTTGCATGTGTATAACTTGCATTGGTCATTGAAAATACATCCCTGTGTAGCCTCATTCTTCAGATACTTCATTGTTGGGGGTTTTTTCCCAGAAAAGTAAGCTGAGTAAGCTCAGAGTAAAATTTCCTGGTTTAGCTGCATACATAGGTATTTAACCCAGACTGCTGCTGAACCGCAGTTTGCTTACAGATAACCTTGTGACTATAAAAATGACAGAATAGTATTTTATAAACATGCAAAACATATCCTTGTAGATCACCTCCATGCAAATATATTACTAGGTTCAAACTGATGCAAGTTTTCAAAATAAACTGACAGAAGTATTACGTTTCCACTTCCTTCCAGTAGGACTAAGTAGGTACCACTAACTAATAGACTAAGCAACATGAAATATGTAAGGGATTATGGAAAACCAAATTATTAAAACTGCTGTGCCATTTGATGCTTTGCATAAATTGAGTCATTAGCACATAATCAGTGATTCATTAATTCTGCCTGGAAAACCTTGTATTTTACACCAGGGGCATGGATTTTTATAACTCTTGTATTCAGAAGAAAGGTGAATACCGTTCTTGATACTGAATGTTGTAAAGCTGTAGGTACAAGTAGCAACATGTATGAATACACAACAGGAATTTTTAAATTGCAACGCAACTGAAAGTATGTCCTCAGGGAAGAACATTTATTGTTCTGTTGTAGCTTTACCTTTTTTATAATTAGTATAATTTTGTACAATTTTGAAAGTTCTACAATGTGAAGTTAAATTAACAGTGACTGCATAGTCTAATACTTTGTTGTGTTTGTAAGTTTTGCCAGCCAACGTATTTTTTCATCACTTTTAAGGGCTGCAGCCGTATGTTAGTTACAGTGGATTTGAACCTCACCAGTGCCGAATTCATCCAGTTTTATTTCATGTATGGATGTCTGATAACTCCTAATAACCGCAACCAAGGAGTGCTGCTGGAGTATTCTGTGAATGGTGGAATCACCTGGAGCCTCTTAATGGAAATTTTCTATGATCAATTCAGCAAGCCTGGGTTTGTAGATACCTTCTTCTGGCTATAACATTTCCTGTACTAAAGTAAGGTGGTCTGAAATGTTTCTTAAGAACCTGTGGGACATATTACTGCTGTCGTTTGGATGTCATATCTTTTAAGAATTTAGCCTGCCCAGTCCTGCAAGCGTTTGTGAATGGCCTTAGCACATGTGCTTAAGCATCATCAGCATTTGTGCAGCTGCTAGGCCAGAAATACAAGGGTAGTAAGGAGTCTGTAGTAGTCTAGTAGATTCGTAAAGGGTTGCAGGAAGATAAATTAATAGCTACTGTAATAATACCCATGCTGTTCTTTAAGATACTTTCATTTACAATCTAGTTTCTTACTGACAAGAGCAGAAATTCATTGCTTGAACTAGTTAGAAAATGGTGTGGAGAGGAGAAAATTAATTCCTGCAGATATCCATCAAAAGGACGGATACACTGAAGATCTATTTTCAGATATTCATGAGATTCAGATCATGCATACGTATGGGTGGACCTTTTCCTCACTGACTAATCTAATAGACTCATAGAAAATGGGGCTGGGAGGGACCTCTTATTTGTTATTTCATTTGGACACACCAATAAATCACTAGCACTTTAACTGGACAAGAGATTTAAGTGTACTATCATCTACCGTTGGAATGGAAATAAGAAAATGGTACTCAAACAGCAGATAGCTGAATGGCTCCAGGTTGAAAATAGCAATCTTAATTTTACTTCAGCATTCTCCTTCTTAACATTTCCCTTAAGACCTTATGGTCATACCCCACTTGCTAGTCTAGACCATTGCATTTGGTCCCATAAGCAGAGTTGGAGCACACGACATTGCTCAAACCATGTCACAGTGGCTGCTGACCCTTCCCACCTCACTCTGAGACCCTGTCCCAGGGATGACATTGGGAGTAATCGGGAAGGTTTTTGTTTCAGCCATCTCCTGTAGGGGAACATAGGCTAGATCACCCAGTCTTTTCCTTCTTTCCCAGCTTCCACATAGTCTAGGAAACAATGGGAGTGGACCTGGTCAAAGCACCCAGCACAGAGCACTGGGAAGTGTCTTCCTCCTGTGGCTTTCTTACAACTAAATTCCAGTTTTTATTTCAGCTTTGTGAACATCCTCCTTCCCTACGATGCCAAAACCATTGGGACACGCTTCCGCTGGTGGCAGCCTAAACACGATGGCCTGGACCAGAACGACTGGGCTATTGACAACGTGTTGATCTCCGGCTCAGCTGACCAGAGGACGGTGATGCTTGACACCTTCAGCAGTGCTCCCCTGCCACAGCATGAGCGCTCCCCTGCCGATGCAGGGCCCACTGGGAGGATCGCCTTCGACATCTTCATGGAAGACAAAACCACAGGTAAAGATTTTACATGGATCTGAATTAAAAAGCAAGAAGTCAGTCCAGCGATTTCCAAATCTTGCTGAGCCTCTGAATCTTTGTCTTACTGACACAGATACCACAGACAATTCCATCGCTTATAGGCATCTCGTAATTTGTTTCTAGTTCACAAAATGCAAAATTAAAAGATGTAATTAACTCTTCTTTTTTTACTGCATGGATTTATTTAGAAATTAATTTATTTTCAAAAAAAGAAAAAAGGATTTTAAGGTGCCAGGTTATGCTAAGCAAGTTCCTTAACCTGAATATCTGTTTTCTATTTCCTAACTTTTTAAACATTCTTTGGGGAAGTTACATTTTAAAACTAAATTTTGTAGAGCATGTATTTCTGGATGTTTACAAGGCTTAACAGCTAACAGTGGTGGGGTACCATTTGTGCAGACATATAGGCAACACCCATTAAGAAGTTCTCCCATGATGTCCAATGTAACAGAAGTTTATGTTTTGAGTAAGTCTTAGATCCTTGCTTCTTGAACTTTAAAAAATAATGCTATAATTCTTATGTAAGAGAGTAGTAAGAGGTGCTTTGAGTAATAAATGTGATAAATGTAATAAATATGCACATGGGAAAGATGGAGTACCGACATTCTCAGGAGTAATATTAAATAATTTTCATGTAGGCTGAAAAATAAAGCTATGAATCACCGTTAGTGGTTAACACTACTTTCTGTTCTCTTTAATTTATATCGTCATTGTATATTACTGACACTGCCATTTATTTTCAAGTGAATGAACACTGGTTATTCCATGATGATTGCTCAATTGAAAGATTTTGCGATTCTCCTGATGGTGTCATGATCTGTGGGAGCCACGATGGCAGAGAGGTCTATGCAGTCACCCATGACCTGACACCTACAGAAGGCTGGATTATGCAGTTCAAGGTAAAAGCTCTGTCTGCAATATCATTGTTCAAAAATACATTTTGCTCCAGGTCTAAGAAGATTTTGCAGGCTGTAGGATGATGCATAAGCCTATGCACGAGCCATTCTCTGCAGGGAAATTGTTAGGCCACCCTCATTTTTCTCACCTGCTCTGCGTTGGTCAGCTTTAATACCACAGGCTGTCCTCAGAGGTGACGCACACAGCAGTTGTGTGGAAATCATGTAATAAGAATATTACATGTATACAAGGCGCCTGTTTTGTAACAGCTGCTTGGTAAAGGAAAAGCAGCTCCAAAGTAGCCCACACCGCTCCTATGCTGTCATGCATTCACATCAAACCTGCACCCAAATTGCCCTTCATGCACTGCTTTACCTACATTAAAGTAATGACCCCGCAATATATGGAAGATCCCTTTCCACATCTCTCCCATAAAGACAATCCCCCTAACATAACCAAGCTGACTGGCCTCCTGTGGAATATTCAAATCTTACGTTGCGTGGGAAGGGAGATTAACTTTATTAGTTAAGGGTACTGGGGTATAAGCCACAAGTGTCAAAACCTGGAAATCCAGAAATGTGAGCTAACTAGAAGAAAATGAAACTCAGAATATGGTGCCTATTCTCAGTCTTGGGAATATTGATGAGATCTGCAGATGACTGGTACCATATCAGCACTGCTACTGCCATCACTTCAGGCAAAATTCTGCACTCAGTTTTCAGGTTCAGATATCTTTCTAAACTCTAGCCACCACCACAATTAATTCTATTTTGCTTACACTGTCTTTTTTATTAGGTTTCTGTTGGATGTAAAACCTCAGAAAAACTTGCACAAAATCAGGTCCATGTGCAGTATTCCACTGACTTTGGTGTTAGCTGGAGTTACTTGGTACCTCAGTGTTTACCAGCTGACCCAAAATGTTCTGGGAGCGTTTCACAGCCATCTGTCTTCTTTCCCACAAAAGGATGGAAAAGAGTAACGTACGCACTGCCTGAAAACCTTGTCGGGAAGTAAGTATGAATTCGCTACCCATTTTGTCTTAGATTCAGTACCTTCTGAAAAACACAACGGGATACATCTGCCTATTCATTCTCTTGCAAGGAAGGTGCAGACTGGTGGCGTTCACGCTCATTATGGATGCTGCATAATTTTATTTCCTATCAATCAGGATTGACCACGACTCTTGGTCTGAACAACCGGCAAAGTTATCCTTGCTTCTTTGTAGCTTGCTCTGGTACAGCCTGTTATGTTTTGTTCAGGCAGCTGCAGTCAATTAGAGAGCAGATCTATGACCTTACTGAGTAGAAAAGTTAGTAGTAGCTAGTAGTTAGCAGTTAGCAGTGGCTCACACACATGCAAACCATTTGTCTTCTTCTGCAAAATTAAAATCTCTTATATTCTTTAAATAATCTGTTCAGGAAGTGTAACCAAAATTGAAATTCTCTGGCAAGAAACCAGAATAGCTTTTTCCAGCTTCAGCAGTGTTTGGAATCCATCCATGTAGCATAGGTAGTACATGTGTGAAGAAAAATATATGGATATGTATAAAATCAGTTTCAACAGACACTGCCAGATATTACTTGTGGAACTTTGGAGGATAGTACAGTCATAAGTATATTGTGTTTCATCCACCTTTTCTTCAATTGAGCCGAGTTGTTTTATACACATGTCTGTTCTTCTTCATTCCATATATCCAGTCCTGTGAGGTTTCGGTTCTACCAGAAATACTCAGATATGCAGTGGGCCATCGATAACTTCTATCTGGGCCCTGGTTGTCTGGAAAACTGCAGAGGTCATGGGGACTGCCTGAATGAGCAATGCATCTGCGACCCTGGGTATTCAGGTCCAAACTGCTATCTGACCCAAACATTGAAGGTAATTTTACCGCGTATTTTAAAGAGTGAATTTTGCCGTGTGTTTGGCTGAGAGAGAGAAGAGAGAGGTCAATCCCACTGGAAACTGAGCTTTGATTCCTGTCAGCCTGAAGATACTGAAATCCATTTTCAATGCTTTTATTGTTTTTTAACAAAACTTATCACTGCAGTATCTAAGAATGGGTTTGTTCCTTTGCAAATAACACTGCCCAAAAAAAGCTGTGATTAAGTTCACTGTTCAACCTTAGATCATCATTATACGATCTAAATCACCCTTGCATATATGATTATATTTGATCAAGACCTGTAGAAGGATTTTCTTTATCATGAAAGAGCTTACTGAAGTAGAGGATACGAGAAAATAGCATGAAATTACATAAAATTAATTCACCTACCTGTTAGTGTTACCCTGAAACAAGTGAGTGAAATTTAGTTAGATGTTGCTAATTTAAAAGTTAACCTATTTTTAAAATTTAACATATTTAGAAAACAATATGAAGGAACCGCAAGTAAGTTTAAAATGCAATGTTTACCATCTCATTTTTTCTACATCAGGTAAGAACAGCACAGGTACGTGCTCCACAGAAACAACAGGTTAAGCAGCATTCTGTCTAAAGAGAATATAACTGTTTAACTTTTCAGTTATGTCATTTGAATTGTTGTGACATTCTGTTTTTCATTTGAGATACTAATCACATGAACAAATATCATCATCTGTTCGCAACTTTTAATTAGTAATGTATTCTTCGCATTAAGGACATTTGGGATAAAATCCTAGCAAATTTAGGGGCGTTTTACTACTGTCTCCTTAAGGCCAGGATTTCACTCATGGCATTGCTTTTACTGCACACCTGGAGGTAAGTGGAAATCACAGATATATCCTACATAGCTTTCACTGCAAATATTTGTGCAGACAGTTGCGTAAATGCATATTCGCTACAATAACCCTAAAATTTCATTGTGGTACTGGTTTTGCTGGGGAAAAATATAGAACAGCAATTTCTCCCATACATACTAGATATATACTGGAGTGGCGTTACTTAGTCTGAAATAACTACAGTTACGAATTAGACCCATTGTGGTGGGTTGGCCCTGTCTGGGTGCCCAGCGCCCACCACAGCCGCTGTCACTGCCCTCCCTAGCCGGGCTACCAAAGCCTTGCCATGCAAACCCAATACGCCCATTCATTTGCACATGCAAATTTTAGTGTGCTGGATTACCTCCCAAGTATGTTAAAATCTTGCCCTAACATATTCTCACATTGAGCCAATTCAGTTCAAGTGGCTAAATGTTCAGCCAAAAGGGATTATGTTCAGTCACCTGTAAAAAAATTTTTACAGCGTTAAAACACGCTTAAGTTCAAACATGTTTAAGTCAGTTCCAGTTGTGGTCACCACAAAGGGTTAAGATCATAATTTCCTGTGCTTTACTTACAGACTTTCCTGAAAGAGCGCTTTGACAATGAAGAAATCAAGCCAGATTTATGGATGTCCTTAGAGGGAGGAAATACCTGTACCGAGTGTGGGATCCTCGCAGAAGACACAACCCTGTATTTTGGAGGTGCAACTGTGAGGCAGGCTGTCACTCAAGATCTGGACCTGCGGGGGGCAAAGTAGGTCTCATTTCCCTGTCATTTTGATGTAGAACTCTGTTAAACGCTGACAGAGCAGCAGATGACATAGCTTGTGGCTCAGGGAATTCCGAGGCCACCACAAGCATAGCACTATCTCAGACAGGCGCTAATGAGATTGTGATTCTCGAGGCACTAACACTTTCAGCTGAGTCACGGAGAGCGCAGCTCACCCTAGCACAGTGGAAAGAGTCTGTCATGTCCAGGTGAAGCAGCAGGTCCCCTTCCCCAGGAATATCCTTGAGTCAGCAACGCCTGTCTTGCAAAGAGGCAAGATAGCACAGTTCCCTGAGCATTACTGCCTCTACCCCGGGAGGCACCAGCCGTGTCTCCCGTTTTGTTCAAAACATAACCTCTGCTGGTTTTCTTCTCTTGGGTGCCCGTACGAGACCCACTCCATTCACCTGCTGTGGAAAAGGATGGCTTAACTGGAGAGCAATGGAATTATGTCAGTTTAGATAAGCTAAGGACGTGGCATAGAAGACAAATTCAGCATCATTTCCCTTGACTGTATGGCTTTAATGAGGACACATACTCTCACTTCCATAATTCAGCAAGAATTCAGAGTCACACAACCTTTCAGGAAGGAAGGGGCCTCAGGGAGTCCCTAGACCAGCCTCATGTTCAAAGCCAGGTCAACACTGAATTTGGAACAGGTTGCTCAGGGCTTTGTCCTGTTTGGTCTTGAGAAACCTCCAAGGACAGAGATCCCACAGTCTCTCTGGACAGCTTGTTCCAGTGTTGAGTTACCTCACAGTGATTTATTTATTTTTCCCCCTGTTATATCCAGTCAAAACCTCCCCTTTTTTGATATATGACCACTGCCTCCCAGTCCCAGCCATCTTCTCCAGGCTGAACCAGCCATGGTCCCTCAGCCTCTCCTAACAGGGCACTTGCTCCAGCCCCAACTATTTCAGTGGCCTCCACTGACCTTGCCTTAATTTATCAGCTTCTTTTCTGTCCTTCACTGATACAAGGGCACCTTGTTAACTCATGCTGAGCTCCCTTTCCACTTGGAGTCCCAGGAACTGTTAGCCAGGTGGCTCCCAGCCAGTCGGTCCCCAGCCTGCTGCAAGGGGTTAGTCCCTCCCAGGGGCAGGACTTTGCTGAATTTCATGAGGTTCCCATGAGAATTACTAGGCAATTCTTTTGAAAACCTCTGTTCTCCTTGTACATCGAAAAATGCTTAAAAATGCTGGCGTTTTGATCGTTTTCAGCACATCTGCTAATAGAAAGCAAACTCCTCAATTTGTGCAGATCTCACAAATGTAAATTTACACATTTACTCTTAGGTTTCTACAGTACTGGGGGAGAATTGGGAGTGAAAACAACATGACAACATGTCACAGACCAACTTGCAGAAAGGAGGGAGTGCTGCTAGACTATTCCATTGATGGAGGCAAGTACATCCTGCAGTTTCAGCTAAGCTACAGCCTTGTTCTTTTCAGCTAACCTGCAGCACCATGAGTATCTGAGAAGTTGTCAGAGAGATCCAAAATACTAAGATAATTTTTCATTGTAAAGTTATTTTGTCCTTGTAAAGTTTTTTCCCCCATCTACAATTTCCATCTATTGTTCAAGAGTTTTCCATGAAAACCTATTGCCTGATTTCAGTCATTAGTGGCTCCAGCCAATTTGATTCCTTTATACGATTACAAGATTTCTCTTGCAATGGATAACAGTTGCCAAATACCCTTGGAAGTTAAGACTTGTCTATTAGAAGACTATCGCTATCACTTTTTACTTCCTATTATCTTCCTTTAATCTTATAGAAGAGTCTACCCCGCACTTGTTTTTATTACTAAACCTGCATCTTTCATTCTAGGGATATCCTGGACTTTGCTTCACGAGATGGATTACCAAAAATACATCTCAGTCAGGCACGATTACATCCTTCTCCCTGAACATGCCTTGACCAATACAACCCGCTTGCGCTGGTGGCAGCCTTTTACCATCAGCAATGGGATCGTGGTTTCAGGCCCTGACCGGGCACAGTGGGCGCTGGATAACATCCTGATCGGAGGAGCAGAGATCAACCCTAGCCAGCTGGTAGATACATTTGATGACGGTAAGACAGGCTGTGACAGCTAATCTGTTGTCTGGCATTATCTTATCTGAAATTAGCCCTGTGAGCTTGCAAGCAGACTTTTTAACTCTGCAAATTTTTTATTTTGTAGACTAATGCTGTTTATATGCTATTCTTCATGCTAGTAATACAGGCGTATAAATATATATATACATGTATACTCAGATATGTACGTGTGTAAATATATATATATGTATATACCTATAAGAAAGGCAAAATTTTTTATTCCAACCCATTTCATTTAAATTCCTAACAGTAAACTTTTATTTAATCTTATTTTTTAAAAGTGCCATTATTTAAACATTTTAATTACCTTACTGTGTGTCACGACAGATAGCATACATTTAGTGTTTATATCACTGAAGTACTCTATCTAGTGATTTTTTTGGTTCATTACTAAGCCTTGGTGTTTACCGAGACAATGCAGTAATTGTATTTAATTCATCTGAACAGAAGGCAGCTCGCATGAAGAAAACTGGAGTTTTTACCCTAACGCAGTCAGGACTGCAGGGTTCTGTGGAAATCCATCATTTCATCTCTACTGGCCAAATAAGAAAAAGGACAAAACGCACAACATCCTGTCCTCCAGGGAGCTCATTATACAGCCAGGATACATGATGCAGTTTAAAGTAAGAAATGTTCTCTCTCTCTCCAAAGTGAAGTAGGCAATGAAAAATCATCTAATGTGTCTCCAGAAATCATTCTTCTTCCAATAGGATGCCAAATTGGATGAATAATTAATAATGACTTTTTACTAGAATTTAAAGGAACTTCTGAAGTGTAGGTAATGGGAACCAGAAAGGTTGCATGTATGTTAAATGTCAAATTATTCTGAATGTCTGTATGCTTTGGGGGTTACTAAAAGCAATTGGAAGTCTAATCCCTTTTTCCTGGAATTACTGTATCATCAGATACAGTAGGAACTATTTTCTAAGGTGAGAACACACGGCATGCAGAATACGCCATTTTCCCCTCACTCGTGAATAACCAGAAAAGGTGAGGTAGACACAGGCTGGAGAAGAGTGGTATATGGAAAATGCAAAAGTGCTGGAGTAGAAGCACCCCTTCTACTTATTTGTGTCATGGCAAATGACCTAAATAATCAGAGAAAAATTTCTGAATATTTTGTTTTAAGGTAAAAATCTGCACAGGGCCAAAGGCAACACATGGTTGTTGTTCAGAAATGTTCTAGGCCCTTCCCCAAACACCATGTTTTAAATAAACGAGCAACTAATATGAAAAAAGGGTTATCAAAATAGTCATCCATTTTCTTGTTATGTTTTTTTTTCTTCTTGCTTTTCTGTTTGACAAGACAGTTCCAGAATTTTCCGTCTTCCACTAATCAATATTTTCACCTTTTCTCAACATCATTGCCTGTTTTATATTGACTGTCCAGTCCCACTAAGGCACTGCTTCCCCCACTCACACAGCATGCCTGCTTCAAAGAAATTATATAAAAGAGGAGCCTGACATGCTTTCTACTACTAAATGCCAAGACCCCCTGAGGGTGCTTGTTTTACCCAGCCTATCATCTTTTTCCTGTTTTAAGACCAAAATTATGTTAAACCATCAGCACTTAATAGTTCATACTACTAAACCCTTGTTGCAAAGTTTTCATCTCCTTACTCTCTCCTCTTTTTCCTCACCAGTCACAGCAAAGATTTTCTTTCTAAACTAAGAACTCAGCTCCGGTGCATGGCTGACATTTGGTTTTGAAGCTCTAAAAATTTAGCTTTTTGTTATCCATTCAGTACTATACATTGGGTATTGGAATCTTTCCACCCTAATATGACACAAATACGTTTATTGTTTTAAATATTCAGAGTAATTCGGTTCTTAAATTGGATTGACTTGAAGTTTATATCCACATGTTTATCATAATGAATTATAAATCTCTCAGGTAATTCATGTTTATCATAATGAATTATAAATCTCACAGGTAATTAATACAAAGTTAGATACTTCACCTTCTGAAATGCCAAGGAGCTACCATATCTTTGTGGTTCCAACACAATGTTTGTTTAGATATTTAATTTGAACTTTAGGAACATAGTGTTAGGATTCTGCAGCAATGAAGCAAAATTAAATCAGTAAAAGCAGTATCTGAAGTACTGTGTCTTTTGTTTTCCATCCACTTTTGATGGATTGTGTCTAAGATCTAAGTTGGCAATCTTTTTTCTACACCCCATAAAGAAAAAAAGGAGAACAAGACTTCATTATATATCACATGAAATGTCTACCAGACTTGTTATAGCAGCCAATTTCATTTGTGCTATAGATCGTGGTTGGCTGTGAGGCAACTTCTTGTGGGGACCTCCACTCTGTGATGCTGGAGTATACAAAGGATGCCAGGTAAATGACAGCAGAACACATAGATGTAAAAAAAAAAAATAAATAATCATATGATATTAAAACCCTAGAGAGCTTTTCTTTATTAAAGCAATTACTTTGCTGTTCATCTGGTAACAGGATCTGGAAAAAGCTTGTGTGTAAGCACTGGGATTTGTCTACATAACTCCCATAAATTCTCTTTATTATTTATCCCACATGTTGACAGATTCATGACATCAAGCTTGCAGTTACAGTTGTGAGCGTGCTCCAATTAAAAATGTGCTTGCAGAAAACCACATTCACAGGAAACTGTTGTTTTAGTATGATACAGGACTATATATTTAGGACCAAGCTGTAATGAAGGGGGAGTTACTTAACTCCAAATCAGTCTTTAACTAGCAAACAATTAATAACACTGTCTCCTATGCTGTAGTATATTAGTGCATTATAATTTGTAAAAGCAACAGTATATTCTGTGCTCAAGTGACTGTGGGTGAACATGGAGCAAAATCTGTCAGGACTCTTCTGAACACTTAAGAGACAGACTAAGGAGCAAACTCCTAAATAAATTATTCCGTCATGCCTGCCCAGAGGAGCTCTGGGTTAGACTCTGCTGTATCTACCACCCCCAAGGGTTTCACAGCACCCAAACGTGGTCCTGGAAAGTCCACCCTGGCTGCACCAGTGCTTCAGCCTCTCACCTCCTGTCTATTTGTGGCTACATAGCATGGAAACTATTGGCGACAATCTCTTGGGCTAGTTTAGTAACGCAGGCAGTGCCATGATCCTTGGAAATCACCTGTTTCCCTTTCATTTTCCTTTCAGTTGTTCTAAAACATTTTTTTCTGTTTCTTACAGGACAGACTCATGGCAGCTTGTCCAGACACACTGTCTTCCTTCCTCATCTAACAGCATTGGCTGCTCCCCATTTCAATTCCATGAAGCTACCATCTATAACTCTGTCAACAGCTCCGTGTGGAGAAGAATAACGATCCAGCTGCCTGATCATGTCTCATCCAGGTAGGTTTCTGAAAGGTCAGTTCACTGTGGACCTATAAAATGTCAGCTTTCTTGCTGGCACTGTTCACTTCGAACAACTGGTGAATTAAAAACGCTCCTTTATTGCTGGTTTTAGAGCTGATACATAATGAATGTTTTTCAGGAATCTTCTTATTAATACAAATGGCTACTGCCAGTGATGAATCAGCCATTCAGAGTGGGTCTTTGCAGTTACTGAAAACATAGCCCCTTCATACGACATTTTTCATTACATCTGCTGCTGGCGTATTTGAACATCACTGTACAGATGTGTTTAATTGCTAGGTATCATAATACGATGTTCGGATTTTTATATTTGCAGTGCAACACAGTTCAGGTGGATTCAGAAGGGAGAAGAACTAGAGAAACAAAGCTGGGCAATTGACCATGTGTACATTGGAGAAGCGTGCCCTAAGCTCTGCAGTGGCCACGGATATTGCACAACTGGAGCCATTTGCATTTGTGATGAAGGATACCAAGGTTTAATTTCTTCGATTTATTTCTTACACATCTGCTACAGTCTAATCTAGCTCAAAATTAAAGAAAGAGTGATGTATCATGTCTAAATTCATCACTGGAATGCTTGAGTAACAAATTCTAAATTAATAATTTGACAGAGCTGCAAATAACAGCGCATCTCTCCCTTTACTCCTGGACCGAGTTTGTAGTCTCTCCTTTCTGGCACTGTACGTAAAGGCCATTCAGCCTTCACTGAAGGCAGAACACAGCTACCTGCTCAGTCAGAAATGGCTTCCACCCCTTCCAAGGGTGGAAATGGCACTCCTTCCAAGGGTGCACCCGCTCTCAGGGGATGTGTACATGGGATCCAGGTGCTAGTGACTGCCACCTGTAAGGGACCCTGTTGCGTGCCCACCAGGACAGAGTGTTCTGCTGTAATCCTTCAACGCAGCTAAGCACATGCCTAATGGTACCTGAGTGCCCTTGATAAATTGTAAGTGCTAAGTGGGAGTGAAGCCAGTGTTTAATGTCTTCCAGGGGAGAGTCTCACAGCTTTATAAGATTGGATCCCTGCCCTGTTTTAGATGCATTTCCCTTCAACTGGCAGTTTGAGGTTTCTCATATTACCATCAGTGTAAAAACGGAGAAAGTGTATTGCAGTTCTTGAAGTTATACAGCTGTAAAAAATAAGACTCACAGCCTCCATTTTCTAAAATGAAGCTGCGCAGCAATGTGCACAATATTAATGGATCTGCTAAAATATATTCAGCCTGTAGTCACACTGTATATTGGGCCACAAACTTGAATGGAATTACAATGAACTGTAACTCAATTTTCTCAATTCTTTCAGTTTTTGTGTGTTTTATAACATCCCTGTGTCGTTTCTAGGTGACGACTGCTCTGTTTTTAGCCATGATCTCCCCAGTTACATTAAAGATAATTTTGAATCTGAAAGAGTCACTGAAATAAACTGGGAAACCATTCAGGGGGGAGTGATAGGGAATGGATGTGGACAGCTGGCACCCTATGCCCACGGAGATTCGCTCTATTTTAATGGATGTCAAATACGACAAGCTGTGACGAAGCCTCTGGATCTCACCCGAGCAAGGTAATACTTTGAGCCTAAAATGCTCTTTTAGCAGCTCATGAGAAAGGAAACTGTTCATATGTATGCACAGCCATGTGGACCAGTACTGGTGAGGATGGACTGACCTGGCTGTACCATGCAGTCAGATGTGGCTGGCAGATAGACGTTAGGGTTGGCAAAACACTTTGTGACTTCCATTTGGGAGATGGAGAGTGAGGAGGATGCCCAACAGAACACCATCTAGTAAGCCAGCGCTGACAATGAAGCCATTGGCAAAGACTGGACACCGAACTGTCTGGAACGGTGCCTCATCTGATGAGACAAATCCCATGTTTGTACGTGCCTCCGCGACCGTTATGACTAAAGATGCTATTAGCAATTACGGACTCATTTTCCTGTTTCAGTTGTCAAACAGAATTATATTCACCTGGCAATGAACAGGAGTATCTTTTTCATCTGTTGAGGCTCTTTGTCCATGGATAAACAAACACAGCTAGGCTGTGCTGGCTCTTAACAGAGTAACAGCTTTCTGGACTGGTTTGTATTTTAGTTGTCTAAAGCAAGATTAGAAACAGGAGGAATTGGCAAATGGGTGAGATGTAAATTAGGCTCTTCCTTTCTTATTTGAACACCTAGGTAGAGTATGATAAATCTTTTAAGCACTTTATTACATTCAACCTTTATTTGCCCTTTTTTGGCTTTTCATACACTCATTTGCATGTTTATATTGTTTATGTATCTCATTTTTGTGCAGATACGTAGTAAAATTGAATCTATTGCCTCCAACTATACAGCAATATGTTATACATAGTAAACTATTACTTTGAAAGGGGAATTGTGTTTTAGAGATGTGAGAACAGTTTATTTTGCATTTTAAAAGTAATGATTCTTGAGTATGCTCAAAGTTTTAATAAGGTAACAGCAATAAAGCTGGAAATGCTGTTGTTCCTCTTTGAATATTTTTTGCATATTGAAAATACCTTTTTTCTCTGTTTTACAGCAAAATCATGTTTGTTTTGCAAATTGGAAGTATTTCACAAACAGACAGTTGCAATACCAATCTGAGTGATCCTAACACTGTAGACAAGGCAGTGCTCCTCCAATACAGTGTAAATAATGGAATTACATGGCAAGTAATTGCACAGCATCAGCCAAAGGACTTTATACAAGCCCAAAGAGTGTCTTATAATGTTCCCCTGTGAGTACTCAGTCACATTTCATTACCTCTAAGTGCATGAGATATATTTCTGCTAAGAAAGACTCTATCTTTGCATCCCTGTGCAAGAAAAAAAGGTTGATGAGAGGATAAACAAAGAAGAAAACTTAAGGGAACGCCTATTAAGAAATTCCAGTCTAGGGTTTATTAATATACTTGAAAGAAAAACCAAATACTTCTTCTAAAGATAAGGGGGGTGGGTGGAATTCTTCCTTATCTTGTGCTTTTTTCACCATTAAATGTTTTGCACGTAGGATGTCTTGATGTTCAGGGATGTAGAAATAACATTTTGACTTTGCTCTCTGTTCCTGTTGGGAGGGTAGATAGGGATGTGCAAAACACCAATTGTCTGGAGCTCTCACAGGGTGTTCCTTTTCTGATGACAGGGAGGCACGCATGAAAGGAGTCTTACTGCGCTGGTGGCAGCCCCGTCACAATGGAACAGGTCATGATCAGTGGGCTTTGGACCACGTAGAAGTCGTCCTGTGAGTATCAGCTTCACCTCATCCCACCCCATCTCAGAAAGCACTGAAATTCCTCCAGCATGGCACGAATGTTAAGCTCAGTAAGAACCATTGTGGCACAGGAAAGCCTTTGAGAACCAGTCTTTGCTAATGTTCTGCCCTGACTACAACTGTCAGCGGTTAAGACTGCCACGAAATAAATGGCACAGCAGGGGTATGTGTTGTGCATCGTGGAAAAACACAGGAGGGAGAGAGTGGGGCTTTATTACCACCAAGTATTGGTGTAGTCCTGTAATGCAGCAATGGCCATGAAAAAAATATTGTGCTGGGACACAAAATAGGACATTCTTGTTCAATGCTGTGCTGCCATGTAAGGCTGATTTATATCCTTTTGAAGATACAAAAAAGTCTGCTGTATTGCTCTTTGCACAAAGTGATGTTGTTGTGCCTCTGAAAAATTTGTGTTAGCAACTAATGCCTTATTCATTTCCTTTTTTTAGTAAGAAGGATACTGTTCAGAAACAGGGTTCACTATATCAGGTTCCTATGGTCCGAGCTCTATATTCATCCCCTTGTCAAGATCTTATCAAGTACAGTGTCTGCACCCTCCTGATTCTCCCATTCTTGAGATGGGTTTCACTGACAGCTAACCCGTTTTTCCTGTGTTACATCATGAAGAGATGACCTGCTTTTTCTCTAACAATTTAGTTCCAGTAGAAGTGAAATGCTAGTGGCTTCCCGGGCGGGAACTCATCGCTGGCAGTGGTTGGCAGAGAGAGGCGTGCCTGCTCCATAGATAGGTTCAAACATTCCTTTTATTGAACAATTTAAAAACCAGCAATAAAGAAATTAGGCTTGGATAACCTCCAGATTGTGTAATTGTAACCATGAGGTTTTTGAATTAGCAGAGACACTGCAAGTAATGTTTTGTAACAGTAGCAAAGTGAATTATCTGATTGCTAGTTAGCCCTGTTCTTCTTTCCACCGAGAAGCACCAGCTTGCATGGCACTCATACCAACCTCAAACCAAACTGGTCCCAACACTGAGTAACTGTACACGCTCTGCTGCTTTTACACACCTTGCTGAGCTCTGCTTCCATAACATTCAGCTTAAAACTTGAAGGAACAAAGGGACGGATGTGATTCCTGGCTCAGTTAATCAACAGCTGTACAATGCTGCATCAGGAAAGATATGGAAGAGTATGAACCTGCAGGAGGTCCACAGTGTTTAGGAAACCATGGAAAAGGGAACTGGTAGCTCTGAAACATTCCCAGGTCTTTCTACCTTGCAATTAATAAAAACAAACCAACAAACAAACAAACAAACAAAGGAAAACAAAAAAAAAAGAGAAAAAAATCTGGTCAGAAAAAAAAGTTGAGCATAGTATTACCCATCAATCCAAGCACTGAATTAGGGAGTATAAGTAGGAACTGGACTGATCTTCAAAAAGTGATTCTTAGGTGGGAATATGGAGAATTTCCTTGACAGTGAGATTTGCCAGGTTGTAGACTAGACATACAAGCTGAGTGGTGACAAGTCAGTCGTATGAGATATGTTACACTAGTATGGAAACAGCAATAGAAATGCCATAGCAAGTAACCACACCTTGCCTAGAGAAGGAACCAAATGGGCAGACGATGCCTCCTCCCTTCTCTTCGTTTTTCTCCTGTTAAAGAGCATTTCTGAATATTGGCCAAAATGTCAGGCTAGAGGGAGTTTCCACCCTGTTCAAGGGACACCTGATACAACCACAGAAGAAGCCAGACCAAACCAGACAGAGTTCTCCCTTACAAGTACTGTGAAATGCAGTGCCATGACAGCGTATTTCCCAAAGACCAGATATGGAGTCCCAGTCCCGGCAAACTACAACACGTGAGATGTGTTGCTCTCAGGAAGGGCAGGACTACATGCTGTGGTGCATCTGGTTTACATACTGATACGTGCTCAGACCTGACAGGTGGCTTCGACCCCTCTCTTGTGCTTAAGTTCTATCTGCACCTTCGAATTCACCAAAATACTCTGTAGGCCTCTTAAATTTTATTTGCAAGTAACCCACCAAGGGTTTTCTAAAGTCTTTGGAAGGCTTTCTGAAAGGAGGTGCACTGTTCTTGTCAGTACTCTCACCTGTGTTTACCTTTAGCTCTGCTGTTTCATTCCACCACCTCACGCTGGTCACTTTACCCCCAGCACTTCAGTTTTTTCTATGATTCTATAATTCTTCACCTGTAAAATGATGAAGACACTCGGTCACCTCCATGGAGCACTACCAGGCATACAGAAGGGAGCCTGGATCGATGTCCGTCAGCACTAACCCTAGATGTTCTTGCACACACTAGGGCTATCGGCATTCACAGCGTGAATACTAAGGATAGGACTTAGCTTTAATTCTTAATATTCCTCCAGTTTCCAGTGAAGAGCACAGTAATCCTGCCTGCCCCTGCGGAGGGCAAGCCCCCTACCCTCTCCAGCGAGAGGCAAGGGGGCAGTGTCCGAGTGCTCTGCCCTCCCACTGAGATTGCCAGAGGAGAGCTCTGCGGGTGATGGCCACCCCAGGGCTCTCTGACATGGAAGCATGGCCTGAACTCAAACCATTCACCAGGGTGCAGTAATTACCTCTTCCCATTAATTCTATAGTGAGCCACTGGAAAGTCAGTAGGCTTCTGCCTGGCTTGTTCATCCCAAAGCTGGGATACCTTAGGAAACATCCGTGCCTCCAAAATCGGGAGTAATTCCTGTTGGCACTCTGACCTTGTCTCAGAAAGCTGTGAACGTCCCTGGCTACAGGACCTGTTGATGGTCTGTGTCTAACACAGTCTGTGCTCGGTCCTCTTATAACCCTGCACTCCATCACCCACCTGAACGAGACTCCACGCACCTCTCTGGGCACCATCAGAGTTAGTCTCATGGCCCTGGTTCAGGTCCTAGATTTTCATGTTTGTTTGTGATCTGTGTACCCATGTTGATGGCAGCAGGCAGATCTCTAGCCTGTGAGGTGTTACAGCAAGAAGCCGACCTATACGAGGAGGTGTGGTCTGGGACATACAGAAATTCCTGGCTTTCCACACATCTCGTCTTGTGTGTCCTCCACTCCCCTGTGGGCTGACAAAGAGGTCTGATTTTCCCAAGTGCGCTAGGGTGCTGGCTTGGCTGCCTGCACCCCCAGATGCACACCTAGGTGCTGTGCCAGCTTTTCCTCAGCCCACTGGCAAGTGAGCTGTGCTCTCCTTGGGCGGGCTAAGGGCTGGAGTAAGAGGGCAAGCAGGGAAAGCACCTGCCAGCAGGGAGAGCTGGTCTGTGGGGATGTACCATTACCAAGGATTTTCTTGAACCTTATTTCCCATCCAACATGGGCGATGTCCCTGCTCCCTCTCACAGTGCTCACCCCAGGAACAAATCTATGAATACCTGCTTTCATGGCTCAACTTTTCTCAGCAATCCAGAGATTTGAAATTAATTCTGTCACAGGCCCAGCTGCCAAGTCATAGTGCAGATACTACTTAGGGCTGATGCACAGCCAGGGTCATGGCACTCTGTTCAGTTCAACTGAGTCAAGGGCCATTATCCTCTCACCAGCAAACACGTTTTCAGGGTACGACTTCTTTGTTTCCTTTTTTGCTCCGAAGTTAGTTTGGTGGTGGGAAAAAAATTAATGCAGATTATACGTGCATGCAAAATACCTAGCAGTGATAAGAAAGGCCAAAGCTGGATGCTTTTGTATGTTGCTTAAAATCACTCCGCTTTTGGATGTATTATTTGAATCACTCATTAAAAGGTGGTGTCATTAAGATGGTGATGCAGCTGCAAATTGTGCTGAAACTGACCACCTCTTTCAAACAGGTGAAACACAATACCTGTTATATATTAAATTGATCTTGCCATCTGACCGCTCGCCAACTTACTTTAACAACAGTTGATGTCCATCCTGTGGTGGGGAGAGGATACTAGTTGTCAAGTTGTCCAGTCCCTTTTAAAGCTAGTGCTGATTATTCATTGTTAGTGCAGCATTTTTTCTCTCCATTTGTAAAGAAAATTTTGGACACAACTCTCACATGTTCCATGTGGCTCTTCTTAGGATAAAAAGGTATTTTACTGTAGACTTAAGAAGGAGTGTTTTTCTGTGCCCCTGTACTTCTGCCCTAAGAAGAGCCCAATATTCAACGCTGCATTTCATTTGCATATTGTTTTTCTCTGGAAGCACAGCTCTCACCCTGTCTGCTGCACAGACACCACACACTTTTTTGCATGTGCATTTGGAACTGCCATTTCTTTGTGTACAGGGCAGGCCCTTACCAACATCTCACAAACTCAATGCTGGTCAAAGGTATTGAGAACTAAAGGGTAATGATAACCTGAATGCTAAGGGTCTGATGTTGCTTTCTTTGCACCCCAAAACTCGTTATATGATCCAAAGGAATTTGACTTGTGCAAGGAATGCAAGAAATATTATTCCCACCTAGTATTTTATGGTTACCTGTTGGATAACAGAATGAATCCCTCCATAGCCATCACTCCATGCTCTTCATTGTCAAGATGTTCTCACATTTTTGGCACAAATGATTTAGCGAGAACTTCCGTTGCATTTGGTGCAAAGAATGTTTATCTTTATTTTACAACATTAAAATACAAATGATATATCCTAGCTCTAACAACGAGTGCTCATGTGGAAAAGCATTTTCATCTGCTTAATTTTTTTAGTAAAAAGCAATTATTTGAAAAATGCATTTAAATTAAAGTATCAACATATTTATTATAAAGAACTGAAATAGTTCAAACATTAGGTAATTATCTGAATATTCACAACATTTATGCCAAATTTAATATGATGCGGTTTGTGCTTTTATGACATTTTTACTATGTTTCTAAAAAGTGCATGCTGAATTTTATAGAAAATAGAAGTATAAACATTGATTTGAAATATCAGGAAATAATTTGTTCAATTTTTATTTTCAAAAGAGATGAAAAGTCCTATATTGCCTCTAAACCTCATCAGGGTTTTATGACTAATCACAGTGCTGCATGCATTGAAAGGCATTTTCTAACTTGTGTTGTATTTCATTGTTTGCTGTCATTGGTTTTACACTAGAATAAGGTAAGTACCTTCCCTGAATCAGTATCAAATGTATGTTTCTGTTATAGCTACAGCTCTTTCACAAAGTTTTGTCAGTGATGGGTTGGTGGAAAATCATTTGTACTCTGAGATGTGCCACATAGCTCTTGAGGGTCCTGATCATCCAGCTCTTCCCCAGGGAGCATTGGGGGAAGTTAAACCTAGCAGAAAGTGTTCAGCAGCTCACCCTGTACACAGCAGGAATTTCAGAGGCTGCGGTGAGAAGCCTCACTGCAGTGCAATGAGACCCACCAACAGCAGTCACCCAGTGTGTTGCATGGGCAACCTCTCAGCTCCAAGGGGGAATTCCCACTTTTCTCCATAATTAACGACCACAGAACTGAAGCTACAGCCAGGTAGTGTGCGTCAGTGAATCTGCATGGTGGCATAGCCACGCATGCCCTTAGACACACAGCAGGTGCCTCCTAGGTTGTGCTTTTGTTTTGTGTCTCTCTGCTGCTTGTTTCTTCTACCAGCTGTGTCATTGCAGTTAATAGATACCACAAACCAACATAGTTACTTAGCTCTGGGTTCAAATCTTTACCTCACTGGAGCCAAAAAACATTAGTCGTTGATATGAGCCATCGGGACTTCAGTCTAAGCACATCACTTTTCTCATGATAGTACAAAGCATTTGTAATTCAGCCTCAAAATTTACCCCAAGCCTAGTCCTGAGAGGCATGTGTTTGCTGTTTTTGGAGGTTTTGTTCATGCTTCATTTTGTTATCCAAATTTTTTTGTTTCTATTTGGTTCCTATTGTGCCCTGTCAACTAAAAATAAAACCACAGAAATAATGAATGATGTTAGTATATACTGGCTTTTTCACCACATATTTTTAATTCCATTTGACAGTGTTCTATTTTCAAAAATTTTAAATTGCAGACTTGTAGTTCAATCTGTGCTTTAGGAAACATGCAATAGCCAGAATGCTCTATTAGTGACTAAAGACCCATCGTGACTTCTCGCAAATTGCTTTACTGTAGGTAGTTATTGAATATGCCCTAGACAGAATTTTGTTCTATATTGGCTGCATATTGTTTTCATCTAACCAGTATAATTCCAGTGATTTCACTGGTATGTTATTTAGGGTTTCCTACATACATTGGAGCAGTATTATCTTCTATTTATTTTTTAATAATGCACTCAAAACTGTCGAACAGATTATGCAGTAGTTGCTCCTATTAATTGCTCTTTCACTGTTTGCTCCATCAGCAATGCACAGATAACTGTTTTGGATCTGTACTTCTCCAATTCCCTGGTGGTTCGGTGAATGCACAGAAAAGGCAGAAGGCTCAGCAGATGCTGACCTGTCCATTACACACTCGCAAAGCAGCCTTCAGGTTGCCACTGGTATTCAACAAAAAGCTCCCTCCACACCCTCTTCTGTTATGGAAGGTGGGATCTATTCCTAATACAGCTTTATGCTGCCCGGCACATATTGGGTGCTCCGAACAAGAAAACAACAGGAAAAGTATGGTAAAGCCTTTTATCAGTCTGTGAAAATACTAATTACATTTGTTATTAATAGTACTGAAAACATTCTTAAATCCACCAAATGCAAGAAATGCGTAAGTACTCCTGCAATCTATATTGTATAATTCTTACCATGATCTTATAAAGCACTATCAATCTCTCTTACACAGTGCTTGCCTCCTACCAATATACAAAATGAATTCAGAAAAATAAATATAGACCTACTCTCATTTTGTGGATACCAGACTATACACGCTATACAACATAACATGATACTAGAATACATAGGGTATATATATTTACCTATAGCAAGAGTGAAAATCATGCCATTTTCTATAGCAGGCATGAAGTCTTTATGTGGCATCCAACCAGTAGTTGGAACACCTGTCTCAGATCTTAGTGAGGACAAGTCTGAGCCATGTCAGTGTAAGGAAAAAAAATAAGTATTTCATTCTTGAGAATTTAGATTTCTCTTATTTTTCACACACTGCACTGCTCTGGTGTTCAGTGTAAGACATAAATGTCTGCTTCTTTGTAACTTCTTGATCATCTTATGACAAGACAGAATGATACACATAAAAGATAAGTAAATCTCTTTTAAGTTATTATGTAACCCTTTCTTTGTTCCTTTTTTCAATTCTTTCTTTTCCTTTCTTGTTGTTTTTTTTGTTTGTTTTTTGTTTTTTCTTTGTTCATTGTTTTAAACACCTTCATCATAACTTTAAGGCCAGATACAAAATGGTATCATTTGAAGTGAAATAGAGACTAGGTGCACCTAGCAGTGTCCAGAATGAGTCCTGAAAATCTCTGCTGAGCTGATGCTGAATGTGAGCAGACCAAAGGCAGGAGGGAGATGGGGGAACGCAAAGGCCCCTGGGCCAAGAACTATATGTTCCCTGGCTGTCCAAGTCTTGCCCAAGCTGAGGCTCTCGCAGCCAAGCTTAATCCTAAATTTAACCAGGTCCAGAAATGGCAATTTTGTCAGCAAAACACATTGACAGGCTCTGTTTGGTCCCATGTACCTAAAGTAAGGCCACTCATAGTTGGGCTGTGCTTTCTCCCAGGCTCCTGTATTTTGGCTGCAGAGCAGCCTTCTCCCAACAGATAGGTGCTCCATCCTCACTTCACGGTTCTAATGCTCTCCTCAGAGGTGAGATGTCACCTTGAGGGCCCAGTGTCTAAGGAACCACCCACTTCCCAGGCAATGGGAATGAAAGGGAAGGCAAGATTAAGACCTCCTCCAAGCCACTTTCCAGAGTGGGTTCAGGGTTATGATTTCCCTCCTGCCTTCCTCAGTGAGGCATTTGGCATTGCAGTGAGGGTAATGTTCTGCTGAGATGACTACAGGATCAAAATAAAGACTGATCTTCAAGGCTGCTTTGCATTTGAGCTACCAAGTGGCATTAAAACTATACAAAGTCACTGCAGTCACTCTTTTACACAAAACTCTTGCAATTCAGCACAGACCTTTCCATTTCAGATGAAGAAGTCAGGTGAAAGTCAGGACTAGTCAACCTCAAACATTAACCCCTCTCTTAACTGCCAGTTGCTCTAGAGCTCTGCCTTACTGTGAGGGTGCCAAAAGTTGTGCCGAGTGTAGATCTGTTTGCTTTCATTGTCACCAGGAGCTGGGCTGAATTTCATTCTTGTATGTACATTCTAGTGGAGAAAAAAATATAACAATTTGCAAAGCCTTGGAAAACTAGTTCATAAGTGACTTGGACTTGCTTAGGGGTTTATAACCTAGATTTTGACACAACTGCTTTTATTCAGTTTAGTCAATCGTGTTCTAGATTAGCTGTTGAAAAGGGTGTAATTTTATTATACAGCTTTTTTTTGGATGAAATTAGCATACTACAGCAAAAGCTATCTTTGCCTCTGAAGGATGATAAGTATTTTGTAAAGTAGGTAATTATTCCTTTTTCCTAAGGGCCATATTCACTAAAGTAAGCTTATGCACTACAGAGGAGCGTATGTCTGATTACAGTATAAGTATTTACTTCTTACAAAGAAAGCTCGCAAGTGAAAACCTGCCTTGCACCCACAAATGGGAGACTTGTTGACTGTAATGTCTACTGCAGGCCTTTACTTCACAGATCACCTTTAAAATCTGATGGGCTTCTTGGTTTGGAGGGTCCTAGTAACACCCAGTCACTTGCAGCAGAGATGCTTAGGCCAGGCATCCTTCTCCCACTGCAAGACAAAGCTAGAAAGCACAAGGTCCTAAGCAGGCAGGGAGGATTAGGAGGGGGAGTCAGAAGTTATCCTGAGACTGCACAGATTCACTACACCTTCGTAGCTCCTTTCCTCTGGAAACCGAAAGAAAACTGGGCCATGCAGTCATCAGCAGTTCTCCTTGGTGAAGCTCCTTCCACCTGTTGGAGTTGTCCTTGGGGCCTGCATGGTTAACACAGTGCTCCAATCTCTTAAGGAAACTGCCTCCTCTGACTGCATCTATGGGAGCATCTTGCATGCCATTTTTCCATGTGGAGAAAGGGGGTCAGGTAGCTCTAAAACCGAGAGTCTGGCAGCGGTATGTGACACTTTTAATTTTTTTAAGTAGTCCTCTGATCGAAAGGTCTTTCCCATACCCTGGGACTCTACAGTGCAGAGCTCAAGTCACAGTCTCTCTTACAGCAATGTCTCACCTGCTTTGTATGTCTGGCCAAGTGCATTGCAAGTGGTAGGTCTGAGAGGAGACGTCCTTTATCAGAACTTCAGAATACACAAACCTTTTCATTCTCATGTAATTCTGAATGCAGTTTGGCTGTAGATCTATGTAGGCCCGTTATTTGTGTGCATGCGCTGGGGGTTTGGGTATGTGTGTAAAAACACCAAGAAAAGGCACAGCCAGACGAAGCTCTGTGGCTGTTCTGCCGTCCCCTGCCACAGCAGAGGCAGTAGGGTCTGTGGTGCTGTATGTGCAGTTCTGTCCAAGGTGTAGGCCATAAGCAGACTCATAAGGATGCACCATAGATTTTAACGGCTCCATTTACAAAGCTGCTAAAATTTGGAAACTGAAGCTGGGTTCCAGCCCTTAGGAGTCAGATGGGTTTCAGGTGCCAGAGTCCTAGACAGCTGTCTTGTCCACTGCTGCCTTCTCATGGTTCTTTCTGCCCTCAATGGAAGAGGTAGAAACCTACATTAAGTTGGGGTGGGTCTTGTCCTCAAGGTACCTCTTCCAAACAAGTGAAGTGCCGCTTCTTCAAGTACGCTGCAGTCAGGCTGCCTCTTGCCTGGTCTCCTGCCAGACGTGATGATGCTTATTTCTCAGATCTTCCTTTAATTTTGGATGGAGGTGTACAGGGGAGGGAAAATTTAAGTCTGGATAGAAGTGTTGTGCTCTACTTCCTTTATGGTAAAAGTGGAAGATAATGAAGTTGAGTAAAGCTTTTCTTCTGTTCTCAAGATAAAGCAGTTAATTGTAAAAGACAGAAGGATATCTGGAGTATAAAACGACTGTAAAGAGATGCCCTGTATTGAAAGGATATGAAGTGCATACAGCTTTAGTGAATCTGGCCCTAGGCAGCACAAGTTTTCATTAGCTGAAAGCTCTTAACATTTCCCTAAGATAATGAGTTAAAAATAAAAGCGAAGTGGGACAGATTCTCAATTGCCTTGTACCTTGCTGTTGTACAAAGGGCGCACTTCACACCACTTTACACAGGCTTGAAAGGTCATGCAAGGACAAAGAAGAATCTGTCCCACTAGCTCACTGCTTCGAAATAATTTAAAGTACATATAAAAGAAACTGACACTCTTCTCTTCCTCCGTCCTTTGATTTTAACAGCACTCGCAAACAAAATTACATGATGAATTTTTCACGGCAACATGGGCTCAGGCATTTCTACAACAGAAGACGAAGGTCACTTAGACGATATCCATGAAGAAATGAGAAATTTATTTTTTTCCTCCCAACATGTGATGTGTTGCTTTCCATTCTTTAAATCTAGCACTGCGTCTGGTATCAGGACTTTTTTGCAACTGGCTTGATGAATAACTGAAAGCCTTTCTCAAGACAGAGTGTACACCACTTTTTCGCACTGTGAACTAATGAGAAGTGACTTATTTTCTCATAGGTAAATGTTTTAATGTTGATGTGTCTGTGAAAATTGTGATCTGTTGTAATATCAGTTACAGTGGCAGTATTGGAAGTAAGCAATTAATTCTGTTTAACAGGAAAAAAAAATTAAGCACAAAGACTTTTCAGATTTTATGTTTAAAAAAACCTACATACTAAGTACAGAATTTAACATTCTTTGTCACGTAGGTATTTAAGTGCACTGTATTTCAGCTCTGTGTCATTTTATATGATTAAGTTATCATTGTTTGTCCTCTTTGTATTCTCTACTACAACATGACACACTGGCACTGTATTTACTTGTTTTGTTGTTGTAATATTTTTGCTGCTGATTTTTCAGCTATTTACCTTTTGACAAAATGTATTAAAAAAAAAAAAGTACCTAATCAAGAAGATAATTGCAAAAGTAGTTGTAAAGGCGTTGATATCCTTCAGTCTTATTCTTTGATATGTCTGTTGGTTAGCATTGTTTTGTGGATAAAAAAAGAATGCTTGGCATTAAACTTTTTTCTACTAAGGAGTTGTGGGTGAAGCCCCAGACAGAAGTTCCCAATTCCCTGTCTAAATGTAGTCAGTTCTTTGCAACTGATTTACTTACAGTAACTGCCATTTGGTGTCTGTAGTAATGAAGTGATTTGTAAACAGTGAACATTTCATCGTGTTCTCTTTGGTGTTTGTTTCTATTGCGGGTCATGTTTGTATCTTCTGATGAAGTTGTATCTACACCAGCAACGTTATAATGCCCCTATAGCCCTAAACTGTCTATTATCATAAATAAAATGCTTCACTTTATGGTGAAACAAGCTAAAGATCCATGCTTCAATAAAAATAATGTCAACAAAGAATTCTGACGTTAGACTTTTCAAACCATGCAGGCTTTATATGAAATCACAAACCAACTTCTTTTACTAAATACCTAGATTCTAATGCAGACATCAATGGCATGTTTTAATATTTAGTACATCGCACTTAACAGCACTTTGCAAATAACACAAACCAAGAATTTTTCCCAGTCCCACCTGTGGGCATAACATGTTCGTTGGAGCAGGTCCTGGCGCAAGGAAGAAAACGGGACCACAGACCAGTACACACTCTCTCTTGTCTTTATCTGCGAACCCAATCTGCAAAATGGTGTTTCCAGGCTCTGAGAACTACAGTGCAGCACATAAGCAACCTGGTTCAAAACAGGCAAAGCTGCTAATTTTTAGAATTACTTAGGCTGGAAAAGACCTTTGAGATGATCAAGTCAATCATAAACCTACCGCTAAGTCCACCTCTAAGCCATGTCCCTAAACACCACATCTACAACTCTTAAGCACCTCCAGGGATGGTGACTGCACCACATCCCTGGGCAGCCTCTTCCAAGGCCTGACCACTCTTTCAGAGAAGAATTTTTCTTAATATCCGATCTAAACCTCCCCTGGCACAACCTGAGGCCATTTCTTCTTGTCCTATCACTTGTTATCTGGGAGAAGAGACCAACACACACACACACCCTGCCGCCTACAGCCTCCTGTCAGGGAGCTGCAGAGAGCAGTAAGGTCCCCCCCGAGCCTCCTCCTCTCCAGGCTCAACAGCCCCAGGTCCCTCAGCCGCTCCTCATTAGAGAGGAGGACCATATACACCTGCTGTGCTCTTATGTCACGTGCACCTGCTTTGGGGACCATATGGGTCTGAACCAGAATGATGTTTGTTACACACCCATGCTCAGCCACTTAAAATGTGTTTAATTCTAAGAGGTTTTTGATCAAAGGTATGTTAGTAGTGCAGGAAACAAGGAGGTCATTCAGTGACCAGCTAGTCAATACCTTGGCTTGGTCAAAATTATGCAACAGACCTTTGACAGACCTGGAAATGTACTGCAACAGCCCAGCCCCCCGCAGCTGCAAACCCGCTGTACTGTACTGAAGAACCATGTGGGTGCTTTCAATCCTTGAAACAAGATAAAGGATCTATTCAGAGAAAAAGCAGGAATGAAAGAAAAAAAAGAGGTTATTAATATAATAGCTTAATGTTTGGGCAAGAGATTTTAAAATATTGTAATAAAGGTTTCGCCCATTGAACAAACAAAAATGCAGGACATATGCTCCTATTTTTTAAGATAATTTTATTTGCCCTTATATGTCAATAGAAGGGTGATATTTCAATCTAAAATGCATGTGCAGCTAGGGTGTTGCTAGGGAATTAATTTATTTTAAAGACCTTAGATACAATGAGGCACTTAATCTGATTTCTCTTTCCAGGTAAGAGAGCAGCATAATCAGAGAAGCTGCTTTTCACAGTTGTATTTATTTCTTTTGAATAATATATGTAATCATGACTACTGAGAGAGACATTTCACTAGAACTCACTACAAACTGCGCACAGGCTTTTCTCAAGAAAATCAACCCTGATGGTCAGCTCCCAAGTGATATTGTCATTTGCCCTTTCCAGATTCCAGGAAATTCTTCCTTACATTTTTTTTCCATTCCTAGAGCACACGAGGTCCCACGCACATATGGCATGCTCAATGTATGTGCTGGTTTATTTTTCCTCCCATCTGACTGAAAGCCATGAGTCACCTGATATTAAATAGTTGTTAAAATAACTACAGTGACATACCACATCAACAATGGCAATAAAAGTGATACTGCTGTAAAATGCGCTAATAAGCTTATCTACTGGTATAAAACCTGCAGGCGTAACTATGAAAATTGATATTTTTAGTATGCCTTATAGTCTTCCTCCTTTCTCCCATCAGCTTCCTAACCCATGTTCAAGTACAATAAGGAGAACCTATGAGAAATGAAATAAAAATACAGGAAGGTGAAGCGCTGACCTGCTGAACTTCCTGGGACAACCAAAACCTGAAGTCATATTTTTGCCTAAATGTTCTTCTCTTGAGCTTGCTTCATCCAAAGGTGGTAGTATTACCTTAATGGGAGGAAATGCGTGGAGCACAAGTACTTTGAAGGATCAAATTAGGCTTTGTATGAACTTGACAATTTAGAGAAACGGGTAGAAATGAAATAACACAGCAAATGCACTCAAGGACAAGACACTATCAAAGAGCAAGGCACCAGCATGCAAAATGGGAAGATATCTAGCTAGGCAGCAGAACTACAGGAAGAGAATCAACAGCATAGAGCAGTTTAAAAATAAGTCATTTTGCATTGTATCAATAGAAGTGTTTATGGTAAAACACATTAAATATATATAGACAGCAGTTGTCAGCTGTTGAGCCCTTCACTTAAATACAGATGTAAACAAGTGGAGAGATTGCAGAGTACAGCAACAGAAACAAGAGCCTTGAAACCACGAGCTTCCAATTAGAAAGAGTTGGTTTGTTTAGTCTAGAAAGGAAAACGCTTGGAAAGAGACATGACAACAGCCATAAACATGGATCTATGTTTTATTTACTTCCTAATCCTTCCGGGCAAATATCACTGGGTGGAAATGCTGTCACAGCATCACCTCATCATTTATCCATCAGTGGGGAATGGGGTTTGGTTACTATCCAAGCAGGAAGCCGCAAGGCTCTGTAAGCCCTGTGGAGGGATGCAGAAAGGTCCATGCGCAAGCAGCAAAGCACAGCAGATGAACCCCACTCAGCTCAGCTCTGTAGCGAGGCTTAACTAAACACAGCCCAACACTGGCATAGCAGGAACAAGCTACCTGCAGAGGGGAGCTACCTTAATCCTGAGCTGGTAAGGGAGCCTCGCGCCAACTGCGGAACACCAAAAGGGCTTGCCTAGCTTAAGCAGGGCCCTGAAGAGCTCTTCAAGGGTTACTAGCAACCTGGAGCAGCTGAGACCACACACCCGCTTGCAGCACATCTCCTGTGAAGGAGCAGACAAAGCCCCCACAGATGCTGGATCTGCTGCCAAAAGAAACCACCATAAGGTATGAGGCTGCACAAGTCATAGGGGTCGCATATGGACGAGCTGCCTAGTGTTCTCCTGCGTTACTGATATTTTATGACTGTTGCTTTTTTTCCCCCCCGTGTTCTTCTTGGCTCAGCTGAAGGGACCAACCTGGCAGCAAGCCTAAGGACTTAGGCCTGGGCACGGCTAATTACCACAGAGCCTGATGGGGAGAGTCTGAGCCAGCACCCAGCAAGGAGGGGCCCAGTAACAATGGTATTGCAGGGATGGAGGAATACCATACTGACAAATGCCGAGTTTGTAGTTTGAATCTGTATTTCTTTTGAATGAAAACAAGATTGTTCAGCTGCTTTGGGAGGGGATGGGGTGGAAGAGGATGTGGTTGTGCTTTTGAGCTGTGTCACTTTTTGAGCTGTGTAACTACAGGAGATCTGTGAAAAAGTCAGTGGCAAAGAAGCTATTTCAGAGGGCTCGGCTGCTTCCCTGATTGCCTCTGGGCCAAAGGCGGGACTCTGGGAGGTTCTGGGCACTCACAGGTTTCAGGGCCACAGCCGCATTGGGATGCTTTTGCTGATACCACAGGAGCTCCTTCCCTGCACACCGACTGTCCATATGCTCGCCAGCCTTCTGCTGAGACCATGTTGCTCCAAGTGGCTTAGAAAGGGCACACACAAAGCCATTCAGCTGGTTTATATTCATGACTGGACACCCAGCATAGCTCATTTAAAAACACGCCCTTCTTAAGCATTTTAAAAGCATTTGAGTTCAGCCACTTTCAAGGAACTTCAGGTGGTAAAAAGCAAAATGTCCTAATGTTTGGACCTCTGCTAGAATAATTGTCTTATTATGGACAATATCAAAGCTTGACTTGACTAATCTGTATAGGATGTAGGTAGTAACTAATTAACAGGAGCATTTCGAGAACCAAGCCACTGAAATCAGTGGGAAAATCCCCATAAATCTAAATGCGTTCCACTTCAATCTGGAAATGTCCACCTCGACTTCACCAATTCAGCTGGTTTGACCTGTCCTAGGACTTACGACACCTCCATGGTCAAATATTACTGGGGGGCTTTCACCTTAGAAAGCTGTCAAATTATTAGAAGAACTCTGAGTGTAGTTAGGGACTGGCTGGGAGTGACCCCATCAATGGAGCCCATCTAATACCATTTGCTAACCTCAGATGTCCATGCCAATGAGACACGCAGAAGTGTCAGAAGTCTCCACACTCCCCAGCCCCTCAGCTAGCCCCTGTGCCCATGCTCACTATCCGTGGTTGTTTGAGGAAACTGAGAACTAAACAGCCCAACAACTGTAGCTCTAAGCAGCCGTAAGCACCGGATCTGGCCTTTGCCAGTGCCTCGCAGCTTTCCTTAGGCTGCTGGAGAGCAGCGGCTCCCGCTGCTCCATCCCCTGTGAGCCAGATGAGCCCTCAAAGCTCACACTGGGTGCTCTGTCATCACACAGCTTCAGTGGCGTGTGTCCCATTAACTAATTTCCCCCAATTATGCTCCACAGGGGATTTTTTAGTCTCTTCAACTGTCCCTATTGTTTATTCTACACTGACTTCCCCTCCCTTTTCTTGTTTTGACCAAAAATACTCTTTTCATCTTGTCCCTACTGAGTTTAGCACTATATTAATCCCTGCCCTTCTCTCAGAGCTGAAGAACTGAAGCATCTTTTACCATTTTAGACAATGCTGGAAAGAAGCAATAAAAAGAACTATTAACCTTCCCAGTGCTTCATGCCAAAATGTGCACAAGAAATTAAAACCAGCCTGTATTTAAAGGCAACCATTGACACAATTAGTGTAACATAATCCACAGTGTGGACTACTGTAACTGTCAAAATGATTTATACCTTTGTGGGTTTTTCTAGCAGGACATCTGCTACTCCCATGTTTGTTTCAGGCTTTCTCCCCTCCTTCCTATTTGTGCGGGGTGTGTAAGTACAGGTCTGTCTGTGATATGTTACTGCAATATATGCTTTACCGGTAATAAAGCATTTCACAATTGCAGTACATTAGTGGTGACGCCACACCTTTATAAGGTAATTACACCTGCATTCTAACCTGCCCAAGTTCAGGAAAAAGTAGCTTTCTGGATAAATAAATATGAATCAAACAGATGTCTTTCCAAAGTACCTCCATTTACCCAGCTCTGTATAACCATGGCATCCAGCACCATTCCACATAATGTCCGATGTATGTGGTGTATCGTATATATCACTCTGTTCATCAAAATGCCTTTTTGTTACAGCTTATTTTTGGATAAAACTGGTTTAACAAACTCCTTATTTAAAATGCAACTTCTGAAATGTTTTGACCTTGAAATTTCTGTTTGACAATACTGAAATTTAAAGTACCATATTTCAGCTTGAATTACTTTAAATTTTATTGAAGTTACTCTTAAACTCTTAACAAGGGCTAACACATCAAGGAATAGTTTTAAGGTTTTCAAAATTATACATTCCTGTAGACACCAGTTTTATAATTTTTGCCACGGTCTCAGTGCGTAAAAAATTTAAAATGTTTTTTTCCTACCAGTTCTATAAACAAAACCAAATCTCTAGGAAACTGAGCAGCAGGTAAACATTTTCACCTGGGTGGGACAGCAAGCAAGCCATCATTACATTGGAAAACATTTATAAATTGGAGACTGAAAGATGAGATCTGTAAAGATATTTCACAACTAATTCCTGTGTATTCACAAAGAAATTGATAACTATATATCCTTTGTACCCCTAAAGAAATAAAAAGCCACACCAGTCACTTAGGAGGCTGGCCACCCCGAGGCCCAGGCTGAGTGTGTTTTTTCACCCAGCGGAGCTAGCAAAAATAAGCTCCTCATTAAAAAATAAGAAAAATAATCATCAAGTCTCCTGAAGCGTTCAGTCAACATGAAGTCCTTCAGCACGTTCTACTTTGACGATCATTTACACGACTAGCACGCGTCCCTGTTGGATGCCTGGGGCGTACCCCACATTTCTTATTAGTCAGAGCATTGTCGTCTACGTTTCCAAATCGGACAATGAATCCCGAGGCAGCTCCTCTGGACTTTGGGGACAACCCAACAGGTGTATTCCAGGACCACCACAGCGCGCCTCAGCCCAACAGCAGCCCCCAGGCCGCACCTGTGCGGGGTGTCACCGCTACCAGCGCCCACCCCGCGCTCCCCGGTCACGGTTTGGTATTTCAACCTGAAATACACTTTACTATATTTAGCAAATGTAGCAGGGAAGAAGGGCCGTCGGCCGCAGCCGGGCACCGCTGCGCGAAGGGCGCTGCCGGGCGGGCGCGCGCAGCCCCCCCAGACGCGCGCCGCGCGGGCGGCCCCGAGGCATCCTGGGACTTGTAGGCGGCGGCGGGCGCGCGCCCGGCGGGGGCTGAGGGGGGACTACGAGTCCCAGCCGCGCCCGCGCTGCTGGCGGCCGGCAAGGGGAGGAGGCGGGGGCTGGCGGCCCGGCGCCGCCCGCCCCGCACCCCCGGCGCTCACCTTGGGCGCGGAGGGGAGCGGGTGAGCGGCCGCTGTCGCGGGTGACTCACCGGCGGGCTGGACGGAGGCAGCGCCTGGAGGTGAGCGGAGCGCGGCCGCGCCGTGCGTGGGCCGGCGGTGGAGGGGCTCCCTCCCGAGGGGCGCGCCTCGCCCTGAGGAGCGCCCGGGTCGGGGTCGCGCTCCCCCGGTGCCCGCGGCTCCGGCTTAGTCATCCCGGGCGGGGGGCTGGCCTGGGAGGCGGAGGGGTCTCGCACGGTGCTGCCGCCTACTCGCCGTGCCGTCCCCCGCTGCCTTGGCCCGCGCCCCGCGCCCGCCGGCGGGGCTGCCGAGGCTACGTGGGCGCCGGGAGCGGTGCGAAAGGCACTTACCGGGAGCGCGGCCGGGCCGGGCGGGCCGCCTGCCCAGCGCCGGCACCAACGCGCGGGGCGGCGAGCGGCGCCCACGCTGCGCCTAACGGCGAGGGACACGCGAAACACCCGGGCTAGCTCGCAAAAAGAAGAAAGAAAGAAGAGGGGGAAACTACAGAGATCAGTCATTTCCTCTTCTGGTAACTGCAGCCCGTTGACTTTAAGCTGCGGGTTGTCGGTTTAGGTCAGAGTGGCTGTCTGCTGTCCACGAGGACTTGTAATAACAAGAAATAACGTGCTTTGCTACTAGCTTCCACCCAAAAATCTTCAAAACCCTGATTGAGCTGTCCCTCCACCCTCACCTCCCCCAGTTCTCTGGCAAAGAGTAAGATTGTGAGTTTCCCTGTGTCGGTGTTTTTCAACTTCTGGTCTGCAAGCTGTGGGAACGTTTTGAACCCCTTAGAAGGGATAGGTGAAAGCGACCAGGAAAAGCCAGCTAGAAAAGTAAGGTGGCTTAAATTTGCTGTGCTGTTACTGCAAAACTTTTAATTGTCTGAACGTTGAAATATGATTGAAAGCTGTTTCCAGGATGCTTCAACATTTCAGATAACCCAGATGGCTGTTGCAGCAGGCATTTAGAGATAGCCCAGTAGTAAGAAAAATAACTTTACAATTTCTGCCATTATTTCTGCTGATGATTCAGCAGAATGTGCATGCATAATTTTTTTGTCCAAAGATTTCACAGAGATTAAAATTTTCACGTAGACTTTTAAAATGTCTTCTACTAGATGTGCAGTAGAATGTATTCTGTGTTAACAGGTGTCTTGATTTATATTACAGAATTTTCATAAGTAACAAGCTACTTTACTAGCTGCTGTAGAAATGGAAAAACTAAGGTAATTAACTGTGCAGTTTCAGAAGCAAGCACGTGTAGATGACTTGCACTGTATTAACTCTGTGGGGATCAACTCTCACACTGGCCTTTCTCACGTGGTAGTAATTAAATTCTGAAATACTTGATTTATGGCAATTCTAAGCCTTCTCACAAAACACGATAGGTGTTCCGGTTCTGCATTTAGCAGTATTCCTGAAGTGTTTTACATTGTCTTGCAACGTATTGTGAAATGTCTCTGAAATGGGGTGGGGAAAGAGTATAGGTAGAGAATGGAGTGTCACCTATGCAAAGCTCCTGTTGGTAGATGATAAAGCATATTTATTTGCAATACCATTTACCCCCTTGTGTAGATTTGAGGGCCTTAAATTCAGCAGCGCTGTGCTAAAAGCTTAAAATGCTTAAAGGTATATTGGGTTATAACCAGAATCAAGTTTCAGTAAAGGAAAACTCTTAAGTCCAGTAAGAAAAAAACCCTAACCTGCTGCTACTTCCAAGCTTAGGTTCTGATTACTGAACCATATTTCCTCTGCCAAAGTGATCTGTCCAGAGCTGATGTGGTTTTTTGACTGTACTGTATGAACTCTCTGTAGGGCAACAGTTTGCTTAAAGGCTGTCACACAATTAAAAAAAGTTAAGATGGCTAAGCATGATCCTGGGGGAAAGGGCCTAGGAAGTGGCAAAGTCTTTAGCCTCTGCCACAAACTGAGCCCAGTTTTCTGAGCTGGGTTCTTACTGTAGTGCTCTTTGGGTTCAGCCATCAGATCTTAAGACTTGGGGCACTAAACAGCCATAAAGTTTGGAGTCTCTGATCCATTACTGTGGTTCAAATCATATGTTTGGCACACAGTTCTTCATAGGTATTGTAGTCTGTGCCCAAGGATGCAATGTTTTTAGAACTTAAATACTCCAAAACCACATGGAAAGTTGGCTGTTATTTACCACAACACTAAAATCATGCAATACTGAGGCACAGATCTAGCACATGGCTGCCACACTGTTGTTCTTTTGCTAATAACTCAAGAAAGAGTAACTGAATATGGATTCATCTGCTTTGACTATTATTATAGTATAGACAGACCACTGTTGTCTTAAACTGTTATTTGGACTGTAGCTGTAGCCTCTGTGAATGTGACCAAGACTTCTGTGCAGCACATGAGTTGCCTAGGGAAGCACAGAGACGTTCAAGCTCTTCTGCCTCTCTTGATCTGGCGGATCGTCTGCTAAAGTCAACCCTGCTGGAGAGCTACAAAGGAATCTGTAACTCTGGAGCCTGCTGCTTTTTTTTGTGTTTTGAGGAAGTTTTCCCCTGGAGAAGACAAGCCTCTGCTCTACGATTTGGTGGTGGTGATGGGGGGTGTTCCATGTTTTCTTGGCATAAGACCTGCCCTGTGCAGACTGTCCTATCCATGCTGGCTTACTCAGCTTTAACTGGTTATGCCAGTTGTTACCAAGCTAGAGGTCAGTGTGGTAGCAGGTACAAGTAATGTAAGCTTGACAGGATTGGGCTGGAACCAGAAATAATTAGGCCCAAACCATGTCTGATTTAATAGGCAGCGAGCAAGTCTTAATATATCATTGTCCTCTAGTTCCCAGTTTGAATGCACAGTGACTGAAGCATTTACATTATGGTCACTTTCCTAGCAACTTCCTAAAGGTATCCAGACCGTTTCTCAAATCATTGTCCTACGTGGTAGCATCAGGCCTTTAACTGATTAATGGAAGGACAGTGGATCTCAAAGAATAATGGAATTACAATGATACTGTATCTGTGCATGTACATTGGATTTCAATTTGATGATTAAATCAGAATATGCAAAAATTCTTAAGAAGGGATTTTGTTACTTCAGCCGTCCATTCTTCCCATGCTAACATTGGCACATGGGGAGAAAGCCAGAAAGCCTTTTATTCTTGTCTATTAATTATGCCAGCTTCTCTCCAACATTAAAAAGGTTGCTTTAATTCACAACTCAAGATTCAATAGCTTTCATGGGTTCCCTCATTTCTTCATACCAGTCACTTTTCTTCTGAATGGCTTTACATGAGAGTCTTCTGGCATCTCTCGTGCATTTCCCCATGATCCAGCATTTACTTCCTTCTGAATCTGAAGAAGATGAACTACTGACTGCTGTTTTTTCTTTTATTTCATTGCTGGTATAATTTTTCTGTAAGAACTGGTTTTCTAAAGCTTGTGTTTTTCTGTCTGATGATTTGTTAGATCTGTAACTTTCAGCACAAGAAGATCATGCTGAAGCTAAAATTCTCAAGCTCAAATTAGCCTATTCCCAGTTAAGTTTAAGGAATTAAATACCTTCCTTATCCTGATGTGTTTCCCTCCCTAAATCTGTTAGCCAGCACACTATTGTCCCGCTAGATAGTATTTCTTGATAGTGTTTGTTAATATGGTTACAAGACCTGCCATTGCTATTATTTTATAGCTTGTTATCTATAGCTTTTTGCTCTTCAAAATTATAAGCAGCAGTGGAATCCAGTCTTGTACTTATTTTCTACATGCCTAGGTAATGAGGAAGCTATAGACAAACAGTGTCAAGTATTTCCATGGGTATGAAGATACGGCTGTAAGTTTGTGCAGGCAGTTGAATGGGTTTGCAAGTCAGTTGCGTTGATAAGATGTAGATTTTATTAATGATCAAAGTGCGGGGAACTTGGATTATTTTTCTCCAAGACTAGCATTAACTGTGTTTCTTTTGTTTTGTGCACTAGCAAGCTGGGAAGACCTATGTAACAAGCACTGGTGTGATTGCCTTCTTGGGAGCTTTTTGACAATGAATCTGTATTTCACTGCCTGGGTGGTGCCTCTCTTTCTCCAGGCTTCACGGAAGAATTCTTACCACTCTTGCACAGGCAGTGGATCAAGTTTTACTGCTGTACTTTGACTGTTGCCTACTACCATTTTATACATTCCATTTTATTTGCATTCTTGTATTGCTGTGGGTTGTTTGGGGTTGTGTGTGTGGGGGGGGTTTAGCTAATTAATGTATTTTAATCTATTAGTTGAAACCCTGATACTCTGGCATCTACACTGGGCTAGAGCTAAGGTCAATTTGTTCATTTTCATTTATTTTATGGAAATTGCGTTCTGGGGAAGGGCTAGGACTTTTGAAAACTCCTCAGAAAACCTCTCATAATTAAAGCATGGACAGAATTTTCCAACCTAAATTGATGATTGCAGTGTCTGTCATTTGAAGCATCCTTGTTAGAGTTCTGTGTGGTAGGGCCAGATCAAATTAAGGATTGAGCTGATGAGGTGTTGCAAAATTTCAATTTTGGGCACCTGGTTTTCATGGAGCAGAATTCAAAACTCTGTATACCATCCAGGAGACACCTTGGATTGTTACTCAGAGGTATCCACAGGAAACTGCCTGTTCCTGTTCTTGGGGAGCCTTGCTAAGCTCAAGTATGTCTGAAGAGTCATGTAAGGAGCAAAAGTACAGATCTGTTGTAGATACAGACATCTGTAATATCCTTTCTAAATACTGAAGTTTTGCTTCTGCTATCATAACTTCATGGCATAACATGGTTAAAGTCCTTTCCCAGAGGAAGCTAGACCTGAGTTCAGTTACCACTTCAGCGTATTGGGATTTAACCCTGCATCTCCTGCTTTACTAGGATAGTGCCATAGCTATGCAGCTTTGACATAATACTGGTTTTGAAGCTGTCCCTGTTTCTTTATCTTCTGTCTCTGGACCATTTCATTATTCAGTTTGGAATTTTGCACTATACTTCATGTTTCCTTGTTTTCAGTTCTGTATCATGTGTTTCTGGTTTTATTTCTTTGCCAGTTTCATGTTTAAAAGTCAATGCTTATGATCTTTTTTTCATTATGGCATTGCAATGCTATAGATGGTGCTGTATTTGCATCCATATAGTTGAACAGATGACCTGAGTCTTTAACTTACTACAGATGTAGTGAGTCTGGTTTTCTTTTTCCCTACTTTCTGGTGACATTTTTCTTTTGCATATGTGTTTCTGAGGAAGGAAGGTTCTTGCAAGAAATCACCAGAAAATTACTCAATGAAGCTTTCTTCATTCCATTTGATGATCCTCATCCAGACACCCATGTTGCTCTTCCGGTTCCTTCATTCTGGCACCCTGTTTTAGTGTTAGCTGTTGCAGGAATTCATTCATAGTGGGTTGTTCTGCCAAACATGCTTGAAAATCAGTTGGAGAACTCTTGGCCCCTAGAGACCTGTTTGAACTAAACTCTGGGACTGACATCTTTACAAAACTGATATAGAGAGTGTTTTGGTAGGTAGATTCTTAGCTTTACTGCATGCTTGGATAATGAACGCCGCTACTGTCTTAGAACTCTTCACAGGATACACGTATCTTCAGTTCTACCTAATAAATGCCACTGATTCATGAAGACCTCACAGACATATCTGAAAGTCCTGTGCTTCAATAGCCTAGTAAAAGTAAAGTATAACTGAACAGATAGGAGTGTGGTAGGTTGTTCTATCATTCCTATACTCTGTAGCATAGAACCTTTGACGTATGAACATGTTCAGCGCCAACTAGTAGTAACTAGCATTGGTCCAAAGCAATTTCTGTATATTGTCCATCTTATTTGATTGCTCTGTTTGAGATTGTGGAGTCATTTCTTTAGCTGTATGAAGGTTAGTCTTTTTACTTGTGTAGTTAAGAACAGACACAAGGCTGTCTGACATTTAAAATGTGGGATTTGTCGTCAGCCAGAGAAGAAATGCAAAGGTGAGTCTGCAAATAAATAAAGCAGGGGGTTGCTGTGAGATACTTATCAGAGCAACTTATCTGTATGTTCATTTTGCTTACTATGAACTTTAAATATTTCAGGAGAAAGCAGTATTGGCCTGTGTTTGCTGTGCATTCATGGCCTTAATGTGTAAGCTCAGCATCAAGATGTTGAGGAAGGTCATTCCCACTGACTGGTAATTGCCTTTAGAACATGAAGCAACACCCTTAAGTACATAGGAGATAGGAAAACAGTTGGATAATACAATCTTAAACAAACAGCAGTTGTATATTTGGGGACAGGATCTGTCACAAGTCATGTCCTACTCACTGCTCCTGTAGGATTTGGTTTGATACCTAGTGCACAAAAGATACATGCAGAAAATGTGTATTGTAAAGTAGCTGCCAAGAATGAAATGTTTCTTCCAAATGCAGATCCTGATATGGATAGGGAAGTTGAACTTCTCTTGTAGCTTCGATAAGTAGTTACTGCTACTACTTTCCCAGATAGTGTCTGCGCTATGCTGAAGTTCTTTTTGACTTTGTCAGAAGCAACAGTTCTTCAGGATTTTCTTCAGGTACTGTTCTACAGGGGGGCAAATCCTTTCAGAAACTGTTAGGAAGAAAGGCTTGTAGTGGATCCTTGGAGACATTTCAGACCATCATATTAGTTAAGTAAGGTAGGTACTTCATGCCTTGTTTTCAGCAGTGAAACTGGAATGTAAATTTATAGATCCATCCTAAATGCCCTCTTCTCCCCTCCCCCACCTCAGTCATTTCTTCCTGTGTTGACACTGTGTTTTACTATCCTTCAGCTTCCCCTGTGGCTTGAGAGGTTTGCACTGTAAACATGATGACTGAAATGATTCTGGTCATAAATAACAACCTTCTGTCTCTTTTGTGTGTGGGGTTTTTTTGTTTATTTTTAGCTTGATGGAGTACTTGACAGGCTAGTGATGTATGTAAACAGGGTTGATGAAGCAGATACAGAGGGGGAGTATTCTTTTGGTGGTTTCTCTGCTGAAGGAACTGTATCATGTAACTTCTTCCTTCTGCACAGACATTTGTTTGATGTCTGCTACTTGTTCCACTTTGCCAGAAAAGATCAACCAGCTGCTGGAGGTCATTGGTGCACTGAGGTCACATGAACTATAGAAATTATTCTGGGTTAGCTTGCTGTATATGCATGATCTTGATTTTATGTTCTCTCCTGTGATTATCAGCTGGAGCTTTACAATGAAGACTGCTCCAGCAAAGTTTCTGGCAGTGGATTGCCTCTGGGAAAATGAAGATAGCTAATGATTACCTGTCTCTGAGGGGGTGTATGTCCTTATCAGTTGGCTTAAGCATGACAAGGGGGTCATCAGCCTTGGTGCCATTCTGATTCACTTACCCGATTCCACTATCACTAGCTACTGCTTTTGGATTTCAGAAAGGGGAGGATGCCAGATTCAGACCCAAGGTCACTGAAGCTACAAAAAGCAGGAATAGGTATGATCATATTTGCAGGGTTCTCATGGTTGTCAACATGTTTGCACTGGAAACAGAAGCTATCTCTTATCTATATCTGAGAGGGAAGGAGACCAGTATTCTGCTGCTCAAAGTGCTCCATGTGTTTGTCTTATGTGGAATTAATTAAACAGTTCAATCATCATAATAGGTTCCCAAAACATCCTCTTGTTGAAAACAAACATGAGATTGCTGGTTGATAAGAGATACCAATAAGATACTAATAAATTCATTCATCCATGAAGCAAATCTTTGCAGGCTAAAGTATTTTTTGGCATGGAACATGAGATATAAAATGCTCTTATCAGTTACATAATCTTTTTTTATATATACATAGGTGTAATTTGTACACATAGGTGTAATTTGTTACTGTTTCCTGAGACAAGGATCTCTGTGCCTCACATGCTGTTTTCTGCTCTTTTCAGTGGACAGGATCAGTTTATTAGAGGAAAATATGTCATACTGAGTCCAACAGCCTGAGGAAGGTGAGGCTGCTGCTGTTCCATACCCCCAGGTCCAACCACTATCAAGGCTGAGGATGCATTCCCGGCAGGCACAAGCACACAGAACACATATACAGAACATATTTACATATATATATGGCAAGTTGCACAGATTAGACAGGCAACACCAACAGCTTCATCCTCCTTCCCTCTCTGGCTAAGCAGGATGGAGGTCCAGTAGTGAGAATATGTACACATATATAGAGATACATACACACACATGTATGTACAAGGTGGGTCCCTCCAGCAACTGCACTCAGACACTCAGTCTGCCCAGTAGCTACCTCTTGCACCCCAGTCTCCCCAGTTGCTGGTAGCTGGGCATATGAGCCCTCAAGTTCATAGCCCCAGTCCATTTGCTGGTACAGATCATCACATGCACGCATGTGTGGCTGGACTTCACTTCCCAGGTCCCAGTAGTGGCCTCCCCACCCCTTGTGCTCTTACTGTGGGATACACAGATGCTTTCACACCCAGACTGGCAGGGACCCCCATGGTCCTATAGCTGACCCTCCTGTGCTGCTCTGGACCAGTGGAGGTGAGCCTTTGGTGGTCTGGTGGACCTGGGAGTAGCCCAGCAGGGTATTACCCAGGCTGTTTGTCCTGCCATTGTCCCTCTGAGTAACTCTGTGGACATGTAGAGGAGCTTTTTATCACACAACCCAGCACGGGCTATGTAGCCATCTCACCTTTCTATGTGCAACAGAGTGGAAATTTTGCCTGTCTAAAAGCTATATAGGAATTCAAGGTCCTGATTTTTTATTATCATTCCCCCCACGCCAAAGGTTCACTCCTAGAGTGCGTTTATTATCTTAGGACTTACACAAGGAAAATGTTATTTGCTTCACAAGTTATTTCTGAATTTGTGAAACTTTACATGAAGGCTACAGGTCTAAAGAATCTATTCATTCGTGGATTTAGTGAGAGTGGTGGAGGAGGAATGAGGATGACAAGCACAGGCCAAGGAAACTAGGAGAGCACATTCCTTGTGACCCCACCCAGTCATTTTACACCTTTGTGCTTGTTTTAAAAAAAATACTTCTATTCCAGCTTGGTCTAATTTTACACACATCACTGAAGGTGATAGGATAAGTGGAAGGGCATAGGGCACACTGGGGAATGAGGCCAGAGAGGAAAGAAATAAATGAGAGAACATGTGGTTCCTGAAATTGTCTCAGGTTTTTTGTCTAGCCTCTTAAGACAGTAGAACAGACCTTGCAGTAATGCTGCTTTTCAGTGTACGTTTGGGAGAACATGTTTTACATAGAGTGGTAGCATTTCCACTAGCCCTTTGGCTGATGATGATCACCTGTACTTTTAAAGACAAAATACTTCATAGACTTTGCAGTTTGTGAGCAAACTTGGAATTCCCCAACAGATGCATTTTTCTGCTATAACCCTGTACTAGTGCTTTTCCACTATTTAAAGCAGCTCGGTGCTTAGCTACCAGAAGAAAGGTTTTCTGCACTTTTAAAACAGGCAAGTCAGTGGATCTGCTGCTGACTCCCCCCTGTTGCATTAGGTAGTTCATATACATTTAGGTTAGATACACAAGGTTAGGAGCCCCATTTTGTAATTATAAGCCTATTAAAGCTGCAGTAGTCACACAGTACACTATTCTTAATGTCTCTTCTTTTTTTTCTTTTTTCCCTCCTCTCCATAGTCACATTTTGAATCTAAGGAACAGCAGCCATATCATGGTCCTTATCAATTTTCTGGCTGCAGTCTAATTCATGTGGACTGGATCAAAAATTATTGTCCTCTGTAAGAATCAGTGTAGGTGGCTTGACAGCCCTGCTTTATTGTCCAAGATTGGGAAAAGAAAGTACTTTGTTATTAGTAATAGTGTTATAAATTAATGTTTGCTTCACTTTTTTAACACCTTCAATTTGATAACAGCAGTAAAGACATAGGACAGGCCTTTATCAAGTCAGATAAAGAATCACCAACTCTTAAGTCTTTTGCATACAGCTTTTAACTACTTCAGCTCAACTCTTATCTGGCTGATAAGATTAATGGCAGTGTTTCTTATAGCTCTTTAGTTTTATTCTTGCCACGAAGTTCAAAGGTTGAGAGCAGTATTCCACTACTAATTAAGACTCAAATGCCCAGACATAGCCTTTCTCTTCCTTTTGATAAAGCTCTGGGAGTTTTCAAAAATCATAGCAGTAAACTTTGTTTTAATGAAAATGGCAGTACCTGCTTTTGCTGTTCCTTGAGCATGCTAGAAGTGAAGAGCAAGGCTGAACTTCCAAGCCTTGGATATCTCTGCTGGCAGATTGTCATACTGCTATTCAGCAAACACGTGGAGAGACGCTTCAACCAGTCACAAAATGCTGCGATTTTGCTTCTCTATGGACAACGCATATCATCTGTTGTAAAGACAAGCATCTCAATCCTTGCTCTGTGTGGGCTTTTGCAAAAGAGATGGGTGGTATTAAAGACTTTCATCTTCTACAGCTTAGTATTCAAAATGATCATCAGAGAACATGGTTATATAGGGCTTTAAGATGAAGTTGGTGACATGACATGGAATACCAAAAATTATGCATCCAGCTATAGTTCTGGGGTAGATTAGGACCTGTTTTAATGGCATGTGATTTCTTGTGTATGTTCTGGTATCTACTGTGAACCATAGCTAAACACAAGATCCTATCATATCCTCCCTCACGTTTCCTTTGTGTTAGGTGGGTCTCATGATTCAGTACAGTATAACTTCCTTGTTCAAACAATCAGAAATGCTCAATCTGCGGTTTAAAAACCTTCAGACCGAGTGATGGTGAAACTTGGGTTGTGACCTCTGGTAGTATTTCAGACAAACACTCGCCATCATCTGGATAACTGATTTGGAGTTGAACCCTGTTCGGTTAGTCAAATACATCTGTATCATTTATTTTACCATGACAAACACAGGCAGGACTGAACTTCTGTTGTTCTGTATATCCTTGTAGTACCTGGAATAGTCTGGGCACATGTACAGAAACGAGAAAGGAACTGGAGATAGAGATCTTAACACCTCTCCAGATCTAGATTTACATTACAAACTTGTGTGGCTCTTCCAAACATTAACCAATCTATCTGAAGCTTAACAAACTTGAATGTGGAAAGTACATATCCCAATCAGAACCTGAATTGTTTTGGGGTTAGAAGGGGGCTGTTTTGTTGCTACATCTTTCCCATACTTCATCAGCTTGTCTTTGAGAATGCGCTGGGAGGCACAGCCTTACAAAGCCTTGAAAAATACAAGATAAAGAATATCACTGATGTTCCCTTTTCTACCAAACCAGTCATCTTAGCATAAAAGGCTATCAAGTCAATGAGTCAGGTTCCATGGACTTGTGTATGTCCAACTTGTTTAAATATTCCCTTACCTGATCCTTTTCCATTTATTTAAGTTTTCCTAGCTCCAGGCTTTCCCACTGGTCTCAGGGGCTGCTGAAAGCTGATCTTACCAGTAGACTGAGGCAAAGCTCGTCTTTCACCATGTCCTTTATCACCTTTTCAGTAGAAGGCCCACATTTTTTGTAGTCTTCCTCTTGCCGATACACCTTCTTGTTGCCTTTCATGTCCTTCTCCAAATTGAGCTCCTGGTAGACTTTGACGTTCCTAACCCTGTCCCTGCATGCTCAAAGTGTAGCTCTGTGTTCCTCCTGTGTCATCTGTCCTTGCTGCCACCCCTCACATGCTTTTTTTTCATGTATGAGTTTTGTCAGGAGCTCCTTGTTAATCTATGTGAACCTCCTACCACTCTTGCTTGAATTCCTGTTACTCAGGATGGACCATTCTTGAGTCTGGAGAAGGTAATCCTGGAAAATCAGCCAGCTCTCCTGGACACTTCTCTTCAGACCACATCCCATGGGATTCTTCTGAGCAGATCCCTGAACAGGCCAAAGCCTGCTCTCCTGAAGTCTGCGGTTGTAAGCCTACTATATGTCTTGTTTCTCTCAGGATGCTGAGCTCCACTATCTCATGGTCCCTGCAGCCAAGGCTGCCCCCAGGCTTCATATTCCTGACCAGTTCTTCCTTGTTTATAAGTATCAGGTCTGGCAGAGTGTGTCCCCTTGTCAGCTCCTCCATCACCTGTGCCATCACTGCACCTCAAAAGGCTCCTGGATTGCTTGTGCCCTGCTGCGTTGCCCTTCCAGCAGATACTAGGGTGATTAAAGTTTCAGTTTCACTGGGCAGAAGTTCATACGCTAGGATTCCTGGGTAGCTCACTGTTTGTGATGGGGCAAGGTGTGAAGTAGAAAGTGGCATTTGTGGATAGGTCGATACTGACATGGAAAAAAAAGCACTACAGATGTCGGTGGCCAAACATACATCTTAGTATGGATGGCATTGCTGTAAATATGAAGTAAGATACATGTGATAATATGGAGGTGGGAAAAAAGCCAGAGGGCTGCTCAGATGGGAATTGCTGGTAGAACAATCCTATTCTAATGTCGACTGGATCAAAATCTGGAGGTAGGGGGGGAAAATTATTCATCTGTGGAGAGTTACAATTTTCTAAACAATAACACAAGGAAACACTTCACAAAATGTCATTCAGGCTCCCCAGTGAATGGAAACTATAGGAAGATGTAAAAGAAACTTCAGATGTGTTTCAGGGATGCAAAGGTAACAAGTTCTGACAGTACCTTTGATATGACACTGTTCTTACCAACAAGGTTTAAGTATCTTATTTCACATGATAAAGATGAAGTAAATTTTGAATATGGTTTAAATTAAAAAATATATAATTTTGGTAAAAATATCCTTTTGTGACTATGTAGGGAAAATATTGCTTATGAAATAATGAGAACTGAAGACATGCTAGGCTATGTCTGCTCTGTGGGATAGAGAACAGCAAACCCCGCATGGAAAATTCCAGCACCTTTATCAAACTGAAGGCTTAGGTAGCGATATTGGTATTTTGCTGCCAGGCAGACTGTATTTGCTGAATCAGAATGTTGGACCAATCATGATTATCTTTGAGTGTTTAGGTAGCAATTTGTTTAATTTCTGCGCGGCAACTCTTTTCTAGGAAAGTATTGATGTACAGCTAAAAATTAAACACCTCTGGGTTAGCTGCCTTGGTTGAAGGCAAACACATGCTTAAGTGACTTGCTGGACTCGAGCCCAAGGGCCTTGTTCACAATTATGGCTCTGTTTCCCATTGCACTCACGTTCTGTCATCAAATGTAGCGTTAGCCAGCATCTCTGCTTAACGATATAGCAGTCCTGTCATTTTGCTCATAATTTGGAGTTGTTTCTTGCTCCAGATTTCTAGAAGCAGGCAACACGGGGCAAAGGAATTATCAGAGTATCTCCTAAACATGTTAAGATGTTTATGACGCTGAATCAGACAGATGAATAGATGTTTACAAATCTTCTGGCTAGTTTTAAAATTGTGTGCATCTCCTGACTCCTGTTTTAGTGGGTGCAGGACTGAGAATAACAGAAATGACACAACCATTGAAAGAATAACTTTTTGAAAGTAGTCAGTTGTGCATCCTTGAGATGCTGTCTGGAAGAAGAAGCCTCTGAAAAGTAGGAGAAGGCAGGCAGATAAACGGACTAGCTATCTGGAAGAAAGAAGTGGCTTTCTCAGTGTTAAAACTGGAGTTCTGTCTTTTGGAGGTGGACGTGACAGTTTGTGAGTAAGCAGGAAGTAACTCAGCAATAAAGTAATCTCCCTTCGACACTGACTTTTTCTTTAAAAACTTGGAGGGGGGAAATCCAGATAAGCATGAATATAACCTTTCAATTTTGTTTGTGCAATTATTTACAAAGTAATTAATGAAAAAGCTTTCTTTACCTAAGAGAAGCATAAATTAATGGCTTCCATTATAGTAAAGACATGAGTGTGGGTTTTTTACTTACTGCTGTTACAGACAGTCTAATTAGTGCTTTTAAACTGCATTCACAGTTCTTGTCTCTGGCTTGTCAAAATACATTCTTTGAAAGGAAATTCCCAATCTGAGGTTAAAAATGTAACCAAAATTCTTTTTGGTGCAACAGGTTTTTCAGTGTAGGCTGTGGAACTGTTCTTCCTTGGCTCCTGCTCCATGACATCAACTATGGAACATGCTCAAGAAAAGGAAGCATGTCTTGAGCAAACCCAGAGGTATTGTGTGGAGAGACCAATATATAACCAAAAGCTCTTGCAAGGACAGCTACACAGACGAGAAAGAACACCTCAGACTTTAAGGCAGAAGATTGCACATTCTTGTCGGTAGGGTTTTTGTCTTATCTTTATTTTATTGGTTAGAAGTATTCTAATTCTTAATTGATTCATGCACACAGCTGGTAATCTCTTCAAAGAAACCTAAAAGATAAAAGCACTAGTTCTACTTTGATTATTCAGAAAGACTGTGATGAAATTGTGTATGTGGTTTTATATGTTAATATATAACTGTATTACAAAATGTTGGATAAATTAGTTTAACTGCCTTCATCAAAATGCAAAGGAAAAATATTCAGTGTAGGAATGTGAAGTCTTAGTCAAATCATGTGATGTGAATTCATAATATCTGTCCTTTTTACATGGAAATACTTACAGCCAGATTTGTGATTCACATGATCCTTTAATGTAACAGGAGTGGAGACGTATGACAGCTGCATAGAAATCTAAATTATTAGTCTAATAAGGACTTAATAGAGGCATTCTGTGGATTTTAACTAACTGCCTTGGAATCCAAGTATCATCTGGTTAGACAGGAATTGTCTTTAACTGTGCAACTCTTGCTCTGTGGTACCAGAGGATAGCAAGGAGAAACTTATTCTAGTTAAGTTCTCATTAGCTTTACATTTATCCATGCTTCATTTGCAGAGCTGATTCTGTTTCTTGCTAGAACCTTGTTCTGCAAGACAACAAATGATTTCTGCCCAACTGCTTGTCTGTAAAATATTCCTGTTCACGTGATTTGACATTTGGAAATCTGTTTTGGTTAACGGAATAACTGTTCTAATGGTAATGGCACCTAATTCCACCTCAAAAAACTTACCTGTCCTGAGTAAAAGATGTGGATCTATATCCTCCTGAGCTATGACTACTTGTGATTTAATCTGCTTAAACATGGAGAAATGTGGATAACTAGTTCTGCTCTCACTTGTAGCAGTAAGCTTCTCACCATGCACTTTAGTCCCGTAAGAATTCAGAAATGTTAACAAATCTCTGCAGTTCTCTTGCAGTTCTACACAGAAAAGCATATCTATGATCTCAGTGTTATATTTTTACCCAAGGTTAAACTTTCTTACCACTGTACAATCCAAGGATGGTGCGTGGCAGTACTGGATAGAGATATTTATTTCCTGGCTCTATTCATTTGTCATGAGTCAGGGTTTCAAAAGGTTAATAACTCTGCTAAGAGGCACAAGGATCAGTGTTGTTGACTTTGGTGCCTTTCCTTTCAGGGTAAAGAAAGGTTATGTTCTCAAATAGCCTTAACATTAGCCTATCAGTACAAGTGATAGTAACAAGCATTAGTGAAATAATAGTTTAGAAAGAAAAAAAAGAAAGCATAAGTATATAATATGTTATAATAAAAAAAGTATGAAGCGTGCAAATAGGAAATAAAAATAGGAAAAATCACTGCAAAGTACTTTGATGAGTGAAAACCACTGTCAGAAAGCAAGTTATCCTCAGGGGATTGTTACTAGGAATGATTTCAGCAAAAGGTGTTGTGTGACTGCTCAGTCGTGCATGGACTTGAACAGTTTCGCTTCCCACTGACCACCAGCCTCACAAGACTGTAATTCTCTCCTCCAGTTATGTAAGATTTGTGAACAGCAACCAACACATGATAAAGGGCTAGTTGTAGCTGCTTGTGTTTAAGCTTTGTCCAGAAATTAGTCTTCAGGGGCCTGAGTCTGCCTTTAATAAAGTGGTTTTCCTGCATAGGGATGAAAGACAATTTTTTTTGACCCTTGACCACTGCTAGTGTCTAACTTTTTCTTTCTGCTTTGTATTTTCAGTTGTTCTTCTAAGAAAGCCAAGTCTCATCTTTACAGTTTCTTACCAATTTTAAAATGGCTTCCCTGTTACCCAGTGAAGGAATACTTATTAGGAGACATTATCTCAGGTATAAGCACTGGGGTTATGCAGCTTCCTCAAGGTGAGTATCTCTCTAGATTTATTTATCCCTTCTTTGCTTTTTCTGTGTGTGCTTTTATGGTAGTGCTTGGCTTCCTGAACAGGTGCTCATGAGAAAAGGATGTGTATTTCAGGGGGTGTGTGGAGATCAGTACAGCATTCTGCTGACCAGCCCATCATGATGATGTCCTTAAAACTGCAAGTCAGTGATATGCAGCAGACTCTGAGAGAAGCATACCTCTTTGATCAATACGAAAAGCTCTCAATAACAGAACCAGCTTCTTATAGTCTAAACCTTTTGCTGAATGCGCTCTCTTATTTTCTGATCCCATCATCCTGAAAGTTGTAGCAGATTTCCTACAGAGGGTAGCAATATCTAATAAACATATAGACATGTTTCAGGATGACAACTGTTGCAAAGTAACCAAACTAAATTCAACCAGAGAAGAACATGCAAGAAATCAGAGACTGATCCCTCTTTCTGTTAAGGCTAGAAGCCACAGGTTTAAGCTGGAATGATAGTAGTGGGAAGTGATTTACATAGTGGAAATAAATCAAAAGTATATTCTATAACAAGACTGAAAATCTGTGGAATGTCTATTAAATTACTTGGAAGTTTCAGGAGCAGGCTCTGTGGAAGATGAAGAGAAAGCTGGTGTTCACTTTTCTGGTCAGCTCTTGGTGACTGAACCAGTGGAATCTTTTGTTCAGCCTGACGCCTTACTATCAGCAGTTTCAGAACTGCAGTGGAGTTAGTGACAGGATTTTTATAGCAGTATCATGATGGGGTGTCACCATTGCTCTGGGAATGGCAGCTTCACGACAGCTGCCACAGTCCCAGTAGATTTCCTCAGGAGGTCTCAGAGTGGAGGGAATTTTTGAATTTGTGCAGAGCCCAGTCCAGAGGAGTCCTCATGCTAAGGGTATATGTAATTAAGCATTTCATATTTCATATTTCTACCTCACTTGTTCCCCTTAAGGCTGAGGTAGGTATGAAGAATTAATCTGTAAATCCGAGAAGCCTAGATTTTAATAGGTGGTAATCCATTAAAGCAGTGGAATATCCTAATTTAGTCTGTGCAGTTGACTTGTTTATTTCTGTAGCTTCCTGGGTTTGTGCATTTTTTTTATAATTAAGGATATTTTTTCTTACACAAATATAAACGTCAGCTTATGTTAAATTGATAAGTATGTGGTTAACTGTCAGCAAATCTGCCATACAGTAGACACAAACATTACCAGTTGTATACTGAAACACAGTTTATGTGATGATCAGATAAGGACACTAAAATTTAAGTGGGTCAGCTATGAACTTTATAATTAATTTGTGACTTCGCTTTAAACTAAATATTATTCTTTTCTTCAGTGACTGCAGACATGCCCTTAAGCTGCTCCTAATCTTTCTAAAAAGGCAAAAGTTGAACTTTTATTTTTCTGGAATGCATGTAATTCTAGCAAGCATGAGTTCAAAGAAGCCTGGGGATCATTCCAGGCAGAACTGAAATGGCCAGGGTGTTTAAGCTGTGAACTCCTGTCATGTCAATATCTCTTTATTTCCTTGGCACTGACAGCCTCTAAAAATGCCAGTACAAATGAAAAGGAAAAGGAATAAAAGGGTATTCAGATAGGAACTTCACATAGACCCACCCTCCTGGTTTTGAAACCACTAGTTTTCAGTTCTGGTCACTTGTACTGTTAAGTTCATCACCATATTAAAAGCCAGGCTGTTATAGTACAGGGTGTTCTGCTGATTCTCTTGGCATGAGAGGTAGCCCCTGGGGCAGAGAATATATGTGGGATGTGTTTCAGCAGTACTTAATGAAGAGCTCACTGCTGCAAGAGAATAAACAATACTTAATGAAGAGCTCATTGCTGCAAGAGGATAAATGATATCATTCCAGTTCAGATAGGAACTTGAATTCTTGGTTAGGACTTGGCCATTGCTTAGGGCATGAGCAAGACTGTGAGCTATTATACTGTGCAAGAGTGCTTGGATGACACAGAAGATCCTTTCCTGTTCTTGTTCTTTCGTTGTAACCTGATGCTTTGTCTCTCAGTTTGAAAATACATTAATAGGAAGAGGTGTTTTCAAGTATCACTAGCTCTCCGTGGTGGGTGAACCATTGCTTCCTTTCATAATTTGCACTGGACTGTTGAGCTTTTTGGTCCTAACTTGGACCAGTCTGCCCAAGTGCGGCAAGAACACACAGCTTCCTCAGGTGTCGTGAGTCTGCTCTTGTGAAGGTGAAATGGAGAACCAAGCCAAGCCAGGATACAGCGTTTTCTTCTCAAGGCCTCTTTGTTCAGTTCTGGTGTCTAATTTGCATTAATGCAAGCCATGTAGAACTATGTATTTTGCTGGAACTTGGGACCATAATGTGCCATATCACGTGGTGCACACAATTTGCTTGTGAGCCTGGTCCTATGATAAGCACATGCTCGGTCACGCAGAGGGGGAGCACTGTGGGAGGTGTCCCTCCCTGGTGGCCCTTAGAGCAGTTTCCCCACAGCTCCATTGCCATGCTTGCCAGCCCCCCTTACAAACAGAAATGGTGTGAGTTGCACTGCCACTGCCTGGAACTGGACAGGGCTTGATAACAAAAAGGACTTATTTTTTTGGGAAGAATATCAGGCTATAAGCTCTCTATGACCTTACAGATTGTAAGCAATGATTCTCTGCTCATTTTATATTTTGGAGCATGTTTTGCAGAAACATAAACTGTTATGTCATCCCACTTGTTCTGCAGTGAAGGTGGAGGGAGTTGTTTAATCAGTCATAGATTACCATGAAGGTCATGTCTGATGAGAAAAGCAGAAGAAAAATTAAATGTGTCCCACTGTTTATGGGGTTTGGGGTGTTTCCAATTACATTCTTTGACAGACAAAAGGCAACATAAAGTGCTTGTTGGCTATCAAAAAGTACTTCCAGCCCCAAAGGTGAAACGTTGAGAGCGCAGGTGCACAGATGTATGCACAAACATGCATGCACACACCTGCAGTGCCCGTAATTAGATACTTCTGGTTTCCTGACTCAAACCATCAGGTTTCTAGGCACTGCCCTACAGTATTATACATGTTAAAGAGTATTTGCTGCAAGACTTCTTGTTTTTTAAACCTGTGATATGTCACAAGATTTCCTATTAAGTGAGTTCAGTTTTAGTAAGCTTAAATCCTTTTGCTTCAGATGGTTTCTTTCTGTCGTTTGCTTAACATACGTATTTGTGTCTTGTTTTCTAGGTTTAGCCTATGCTTTGCTGGCAGCTGTTCCCCCAGTATTTGGCCTATATTCTTCATTTTATCCTGTCTTTCTGTATACTTTTTTTGGAACCTCCAAGCATATATCAATAGGTATATCTGTATGGATAACTGAAAGTCTGTGTGTGCATGTGTTTAATAAAGTTGTAAAAAATAAAATTGGGGAAGTAGGAAGTGTAGTTGTTTTCCATCAATTTGAATTTAAATGAATACAAGAAATACAGATGTGTCAAACAGTAGTAGTATTTTTTATTGTTAATTTATCCATCCTACTTAGAAAGGAATAGAAGAGCATTTTTTGTCATATTAGATCTAGAAGTGTGTGCTGTGAACTCCTGAACTGTAATTTCATCGCTGCAGTCATCCTGTGTGGCCAGGACGAATCTCTAATTTGCATAATAGAAACTGAGATAGAAAAAAATTATGGTGTTTACTTACTGTAGATGTATATGTTCACCATCTAACTAGCTTTAATGGTGCTGAGTACTAGAGCAGATTTGGGGACTGAAAAAATAAAATATTTAGGTATAAAATTCTATTATATTTTAATTGCACACATCTCAATAAGAACCACTCTTAAAAAAAAAAAAAAAACCTCCAGGATTTTAACAAATTATTTTCCTTTCCCTCTTACTTCAGGCACCTTTGCTGTGATTAGTATGATGGTTGGTGGCGTTGCTGTGAGAGAAGTGCCTGATGAAATGATATCTATAGGCTATAATTCTACTAATGATACAGATTTCCTTGAATATTACAATGCCAGGGATACCAAGAGGGTACAGGTGGCTGTGACTCTCGCTTTTCTTTCAGGAATTATCCAGGTATGTGCTTGCAGTTAACTGTAAGGGCAAGTTCAGATGCTGCTGCTAGACTTGCAGTTGCAGGGTGTGCTGGGTCACGGTGGATCCCCTGTCAATAGACTTGTGCTTCAGCACTGCACTGTGTAGACTCCAGACTGCTTTGTGGCAGCCACATAACAGAAGTGGGGAGGGGTGGGAAAAATGGGACCTTCCCCCTTTCATTTTTTCCTATTGCATCAGAAAAACTCAACCTGATGTTCTCTAATCTGTCTATGAGTGCATACAAACGCGTATGTTTATCCATATTGCACACTGCACCGGCCAGTGACATGGAAGATTTGGTGCATTGATGGCTGCTTACTGAACTGTGGCTTTAGAAAGGCCAAATTCAGGTTTGCCTTATCCGGCTGGGGCACTGAAGTAAAGAGAGGTGGCCTGTGGCCTGTGTGCTATACAGTGCTGATGCTCAGGCTACAGTGGGAGTCACGTGGTTAATAATTCTCTTCTTTGTTAGTTGTGTTTAGGTTTCCTTCGATTTGGATTTGTAGCCATCTATCTAACAGAGCCTCTGGTGCGAGGATTTACTACTGCTGCAGCAGTTCATGTCTTTACTTCTCAATTGAAGTATCTCCTTGGCGTTAAGACTAACCGGTACAGTGGACCCCTCTCAGTTGTATATGTGAGTAACTACATTTACTAAACGTGCAAATTCTGCATTGTCTGGATCTAGTACTTAGGATTTTTCCTTTTGTTTGGTTTTTTTTTAATTATTATTTTGGCATTAAGTGGAATAACACTTTAGTATTCAAAACTGGGTACGAGGTCTCTAAGTGCCATAGCAATATATGGACATCTTAAAGTGCAGCATAGGCGCAGCTTGGTAGTTCAACGCAGTCTGAGATGGGCAGGTTTTAGGATTCTGCTAAGTGTAGTTTTGTAATACGAACACCATAATGTTCATTGAAGCAAGAAAAACATGCTGCTAAAATGCTTCACTGTAGACCAGACATGTCTTGCAAAGCTAGGAAATGTTATTCTCAGAACCTTGCCCAGTCTGTATTTCTTTAATTTCACACACAATTCCTGATGGGAATATTCTTCACTTCCTGTTTGTAAAGCTGTTTTATAGCATGGTTGGACACAAAGTGCTGTGTGATCATAAATGTACCTGTTCATTAGAGCAGTGGGAAAAACTCTTGTCAAATAAGAACACTCTGTAAAAACCTGCCGTTTATCAAAGACCCCGAGCATTAAAACTGATTGTTCAGAGCATGTAGGGATCAGGTATTTGATGTAGCTCATAGTCTGATCTTCCACTCACCTTCTGTCTAACACATTGTGATGCAAGCGGACAGAAGAAAAAACATGCAGTGTAAAGTTATGATTTGGCTACTATGACTTAAGTAAAACCAAAAGCTCTTCTTCACTCAAATTTAAAATTTACAATTGTGCTCTGAAAAAAATGTAATGGATCCTATGCAGCAAATTATTTGTTTAAAGGGACATTTCTAATCGAAATTACATCCAAAGCTTTTAAGTTTACATGAGCATTACTTTTCTTGCTGTTATGAACAAGCAGAGTTGAAATGCATCTGAACCTGATTTGCCTGCCAGTCTAGGAAGCCCCAAGTTGTTATCACAAAATCAATGCTCTGATTTTGCAGACAAGAACTCCTGAGTGGAAGAATAGGGAAGATCTCAGATATCTGTGAAAACCCAAGCTTTTGAGCAGATTGATGGCTCAGCTGTAACGAAGCTTCAGGATTTCGACTACGTGAAGGCTATAGAATATACTTTGTGGGAGTCTTTCTTGTGGATTTATGCAAATATAACAAAACTTTTGGAAACAAGGCTATACTAATGATTAATTCCTAAATTTGCTGTTTGGTTCACTAATCCAGAAACCAGATGGACTAACTGCCAAACAAATAGGAGGGAAGGTATATATTCAAGTTGTACTACCAGGACATCTTGAATGTATAATATCCTGATAGTTGCTGTAATTTTCCTTCTGTCTACAGAAGGGTATGTACATTTTCTTTCAAAGATCTCTCCAGAGGTCATTTGTTTATTTTTATTTTCTTAAATGCAGTGGAAGGAGAAGTAATTGTTAGGGGAATCATTTACCCTCTAGCACTTCTGTGTCCCAGCAAGCTTTCTTTCCTAACACCCTTTTGATAGTGTTTTCAACTAAAAGATATTTGGAATAATGGCCAGTGCAGCAGTGTTGCAAGATCATGGTTATTTAATCATATTGCTATGGTAACCTCAATGGTTGTATCAGCAGCCTTATCGTTTTACAATAGTTTATGCAGTTTTAAGTAGATGTGACTTGCCAAAGAATATTTGAAGGTATTAGAAGGGGTTTGCATTTATTACTTTCAGGTAGCTGCCAGTATGAAATATGTGTGAAAATGTGAAAGATAACAGAAGTGGTTTAGTTTAGACTTTTTCCCCCATGATAGTTTTTTCTCTAAATTTTTGCCCCATTTGAGAAAGACTGATATTGTAAATGTTTGCAAATGCATCTCCCTCACAGACATACTCTGAATTTCTGTGTTTTGTGGGAACAATGGGAATTTTGGTGAGGCACTGATTCACCGTGGTTATAAATGCAGAATAAAACCACAGCTGAACAGCAGTGTATAATTTTTTCTTTTGTGGCAAATCTCCATAATTATATTTTCTCAGGAATAATTATGTTACTTTTATTGTGTTACAGAGCATAGCTGCGGTGCTTTCAAAAATAATGACGACCAATATTGCTGCATTGGTTGTTGGATTAACGTGCATTGTTCTGTTGTTGATTGGCAAGGAAATCAATCTCCGGTTTAAGAAGAAGCTCCCAGTTCCTATTCCTATGGAGATCATTGTGGTAAGCGAGTTGTGAAATTCTATGGCTCAATTATATAAGTATTCTAAAGCAGTAGAAACTATCTCATTTTCTATCAAGTCTTATTGAGCTTTAGAGTAACTTCTGTTGAACATAATTCATTTGACACTTCATCCTTTTGAAGTTTTGAATACTCATAAGGTTAGGCACTGATGTGCCCAAGTTTTAGGCATAAAGTCCCAAAGAAGAATTGAAAACCCATAGTCCCCTATGGTAATGAGTAGGTAGAGATTTGTTGTAAAACGCACTTTATCCTGGAGTTTCAGCACCTGAATGATTCTCTGTGAGACATGCACCTGAGCAGCATTTCCCACATGGAGTCCAGGAGCTCAGAACCCCCTCCTGAAGGAAGGTGTTTACGGGTGCCTGTTTCAGAGGTTCTGCAGGGCTTGCATGCTTTTTAGAATGCGGTGGTAGAAAGAAGCACAGGAACCAGCAGGACTTACTAATTGGCCTTCCTTTCTCTGTTTCTGAGACTGATAACTGACTGCAGCATTGATTCTGTTTTGAATGATTTCTCTAAACTGCATGGATAAAGCAGACTATCTTAACGTACACAAAGCCCACATCTTAGATAAACTTTCACCTTTAAAAGCGGTTGGATTTAAAAATGAGTTCTTGGATAACTAGAGCTCTCAAACAGCCTAGTTTGAGATCAGAGCCAAGAAAGGGAATAACTGAGGGTATGAGTACAATCTAGACAGAAGGAACAAAGAAAGGGACGGTATTGAGAGATGATGGAGGTGGTGTAATAGGTATTTGACAGTAAGGCAACAGCAAAGTGATCTTACACCTGTTCCTTTCACTGCTGCTGCACCAATTCTGGTTACAGATAGCATGCAGGTTGTGCACGTGAAAATATGGCAGTGCAGACATCTCTGGCTTGTCCTTGCATTTAATTTCCTGATACACTATTCTGCCTGAGCTTGGCTGAGGTAAAGGGCATTCAAGTGATTCAGATCGTACCATGGCATGTTCCACTTCACTGTTTCCAAGAAAACTTTATAAAATCTGTGGGGGTGAACAAGATGGAGGGAAAATCGTGATACTTCCTCCTTTTTATCTGCTTCTTTCTTCTCTAACTCTTAGAAAACTGATTGACAAATAAATGTAATCGTAATCAGCTAACTGTTATTAGTTCTTCGAGTGGCTTTATCTCTTTCTAGCTGATGTTTACAAATGTGTTTGTGGATTTTTAGGTAATTATTGGCACAGGAGTTTCAGCTGGAATGAATCTGAGTGAGTCATACAGAGTGGATGTTGTTGGGAATATTCCTCAAGGGTAGGGATGATATATTCTTATTAAAACTATACCTTTTCCATATGGCATGTAGCTTTTATTACAGTAATTTGTAAATATTTGTTTCACCTTCAAGGTTACGTGCACCAGCGGTTCCTGAGATTCAGCTCATCCCAGCAATATTTGTGGATGCAGTAGCAATAGCAATAGTTGGATTTTCAATGGCTGTTTCAATGGCCAAGATCTTTGCCCTTAAACATGGTTACACCATTGATGGGAATCAGGTAAAAGCACTGGGGTTGCTTTGTTGAAAATTCTCAGTAGCACCTTTGTTACATCATTAAAGTAGAATGGGATATTGGACAAAAACGAGTTTTTCTTTCATAGTGGAATCAGGTCAGGTTTTTGATAGCCTACACATTTAAATGCCAGGAGTTATTTTAAGTTCTTCTGTTTCCAGTTTCCCCTTTAGCTTCATTTTGGGAAGCTTCTGTTAGACTTGGACATATGCATGAATATTAATTGTTGGGCCAGACTGTCCTGATGGGCAGCTACTTTCTCACTGCTTTCTGTAACAGAGCAAAGCATAATAGGGTTGTCGTGCGGTAAATACAATGCCTTATGTGTCAAAAGAACTATTATCTGAAGTTTAGACATTCCAGTTATGTGTTATAGTTTCTTTTTATTCCAACCTATTGCAAATATGCAGCTTGTTATTTTCTGGGACAGCAATAGGTCCTGCCTATAGTTAACATTCTGATCATGATATGAGTGATCAAGGCTGTGGTAAGGACTCTCAAAAACTAAAACAGTGTGTCATCCTCACCTACTCTTGTCTTTCCTGTGCGTTTTAGAATCAGTATTGCAGTTGGATTATTGGCTGATGTCATTGTGGTGTTAAGGGAGACACAGTTCATATGCAGCAAGGCATTTCTTAGAGCAAGCATGTGACAGCACTGGTCAGCAGTTCCCCCTTCTGGAAATGGCTGTCTTCCTCTGAGAGTAAATGGAGTTTGAATGACTTTTACCTACGGATTTTTATATCTGGTCAGATGAATCTCAGCCTTGATGTCATTGTTCTGTTACCCAAAGAGAGAAAAGAACAAATCTGTAGCTGCACAAATGGAATCGGCTCTATTTACATTAGTTAAAGTGATCATCACTTCATTGACCCGAGTTACGCATCTAGATCTTTTCCTCAGGTGGTGTCAGCTGCTACTTTACCTGGATGTTAAACTACTGAACTCCTTATCACAGGATTCAGTATATGCAAAGTGTTTAAATGAATCAGAAAAAGGATTGTAGAAACACAAAGAGAAAAAAATCCATCCAGAACTTCTGTGCAGCCTGCTATAGGAGAACCTGCTTTAGCAGGGGTTGGACTAGACGATCTCCAGAGGTCCCTTCCAACCCCAACCATTCTGTGACAACGTATAACTTAAAGCACCTCATTTACAACTAGCAGGATGCAGAGTAATCTGTGGAGGCCTCATAACAAGCAAATTCTTAAGCATCAGAAACACAGTACTGAGGTAGATGGAGCTCTGATCTCACTCATGGTAACAGTTTTTCCGTAGGATCTTTCTGATGTAGCAGTGAACACACATTGTTTTTTTCATGTACAGCAATGGATTACCAGCCATGGAAACACAGCCAAGGCTGCTCTTGGTTCTAATAAGTACTAAACAGATAGTTAGGGTGAGAAGCAAAGAACAGTGTTTGTATGAGAAACTATTTTCCACATATATTCAAAGTTATAATTCAAGTTATACCCAAGTTGAAATCCTTAAAACAAACAATGCTGTCATTCGTTTTAGTTTTCAGTCTGACTGATTACTGTAACATTTAAGGATGGGAAATATATCCAGCATTTCTTCACATACTTTAACAGATGATTTAACATGCATCAACTTGCACATTTATGAGAACCACAAGTATAACCTACAAT